>NC_133326.1:572191919-572501868 GCF_042186555.1 Aquarana catesbeiana
AAGCTCTTGCAAATGTATGAATTAAGATTTGTTGAGACAAACCATTTACCATTGACAGGGTGCTGACAATTATCAGCTTTTACGTATTTATGTAAAACCTTTATCCCAAAAAGAAAATAAACGGTTGCTGTAAATGATTATAAAGTGTGAGATGAAGTTTGGCTTCAATTGGTTAGTGTAACGAAATCAGCTAATACATGTAAAGTGGAAGTCCAGCCTAACGCTAAAATCTCTACATCTACAGATATCCAAGATCTAACACTAACCTATCTAGCCGTGTAAAGAATAAACCAGTATACATACCTTTTTTGAAGCCAAACTTGTCTGGTCCCCCTGCAGAGGACACAGCCGACAACGGCTGTAAAATGTCTGGGAAGTGACGTCACCCATAGAGTTACTTTGGGGCTTCCGATGTCGGCTGTGTCCTCTGCACCCACCTACACAGCAGGCCGCGGCTGACAGCTCAGCATGCAACCGGACCGGAGCAGCTTCAGAAAAGGTATGTATACTGATTTCTTCTTTACAGGGTTAGATAGGTTCGTGTTAGATCGTGGATGTCTATAGATGTAGCGATTTTAGTGTTAAGGTGGATTTCTCCTTTAACACTCCTCTCCCCCAGACTGACAATGCTGCTGTTTAAAGGTCCCACCCATGCTCCTTCATCTAGAGTGGGGGCACTCTAATACAGGAGGTGTGTTACTGGCCAGATCACCAGATAAAAACAGAGGGAAAGAGGCCTAAAAAAAAAAAAGAAAGTGAAAGCAGCCACCAAATCGAATGATTGGAAAGCTGCAAGATAGTACATTTTTGTTTTTGTGTTTATTACCGCTTTAAAGAATGCGTTAGGATAGTAAATATTAGACTGACGTATAGGAAATTTAGACACTAGAGCAGTGTTTTTCAACCTTTTTTCAGTCAAGGCACCCTTTAAAACATTCTTGAGGCACCCCATTCTAAAATGTAAAAATCTATTCTAATAGTTTTACACAATACAGCAACATCCACATGTAGGACCCCCTATGCTAGAGATGATTTGTTCTTCCAAAGCAAATACACTTTTGCACACTGGTACTGACTAGTATTCCAATGTTTCTCTTCTCCCTCAGTTTCTCTCTATCACTCAGCTAATGTGACCCCAGTGCTGAGGGAGAGGAGCAGAGGAGGGTCAAACGAGGATGCTGTGGAGGCGACAGACATCTTCCTTATTAACTGATGATGTCATTCGTTGTTAGGATGCCAGTGTCTAGAAAGTCGTAATGGTCCACAATGAAAACCTGTGGCTTTGTGTAACTAAAATGCAGGCTTCATCCACCTGCTGGCTTGTATACAATTTTTGATACATTTTTTGGCATTTTGCCAAGGAACCCCTGAAGAAACCTGAAGGCACCCCAAGGTGCCTGGGCACCCTGGTTAAAATAGGCTGATTTAGAGTAATGTATAAAAGACATGATCTATTTTAGTAATTAGGAGAAAGGTTAGCGTACACTCAAAGAGGAATTGCAGTCTGCTCACATAATTTGTAATAAAGTCATCTTCCCTCCAACCACTTTGCATATTATTTTATATATACTGCGATTCTGTACTTGCCAAATATGTTGTAGAAATCTCCCTCAGCTGAGTCTGTCTGCAACCATTTTAACAGTGGGCAGCTGAAGCTGCTGCCTGATAACTTCCTGGATTTACACAGACACACAGAGGAACACCTCCAGCTCTGCAGCTCTTATTGGCCCTCTTATGACTCATCCCCCCCTCTTCCTGGCAAACTCGTATGGGAGTGAGAGAGAGAGCTGTGCATGATGTCATAAGCCTAGGCTAATGACCAGACAAGAAACAGGAAGTGGGCTGTATAAGGTATTTACTGTCAAAAATGTTTTACTATCCAAAGTTAAAACAACAAGGGCAGAAAATTTAATAGATGGCAAGTTGAAAAAATGACTGCTTTAACCCCCCCCCCCCCCCCCCCCGACGGTATTCCCGAGTGTGGCTCGGGGTGGATTTTCAGCACCAAAAGCGGTAACTCCGAGCCACACTTGGGATTGCATTGAAGGATCCAGGTACAGCTTACTTACCTTGTCCCCAGGATCCTGCGATGTCTCCTCGCTCTGTGTGTGCGAGCCGTGTCTCCGCTCGATCTATCACAGTGCCAAGCTCCATTCCCTACAAGCGTTGCAACGCACGGGGACAGAGAACGGCGCCAAATTCAAAAAAGTAAAACACACAATACATATACAGTACACTGTAATCTTACAGATTACATTACTGTATCAATTTATTTCACATCCCTTTTGTCCCTAGTGGTTTGTCCAGTAACCTGCATGCAGTTTTATATTATATATACTGTTCTTTCTGCCTGGAAACTGGAGATTGTCCATAGCAACCAAAACCATCCCTTTACATAAAAAGTGGTTTTAGACCAGCTAGAAAACAGAGATAATAAATTATAATCACTCGCAAAATTGAGCGATAGTGATTTGTGGGGAGATCCATCATCAAACACTGAAAGTAATGACAGCAACAATTCTGCAACTGAGCAAATTTCTGTATTTTTGATTTGATTACATTATTGAATAATTGTTATTATTATTATATTATTATTTGTTATAATTATTTATAGTTATTTATTATATTATAATTTATGACTTTGTGTTTCAAACTTTATCATACTCAGGATATCTACTAGACTCTTGTTTGGACAGATTTAAGTGAGTTATTCCTAAGAATTACAGGCCTACAATATAAAACGCCAAGTTTCCATGCAAAATAATTGTACCGCTTTCAGCATCAAAAATCTGAATTAATCATACCGCCAGGGAGGTTAAGTATAGGTTTGGAAGACAACGGGATACATTTGGTAAATAAAACGTGCTCACTGCAATAGTCCAATCATGTGCTAGCAAAAAAAAAAACATTTTGTTTAAGTGCACTATATGTCATGCCAAAAACATTTTTCTTAGTTTTTGGTGACGTGGAGCTGGGTTAGAAGCTCTGTCATGTTTTTTCTGCTATCCAGGGCTTTTTTTCCAAGTTTCATCAATATTACTAGAGGGAAGTGAGGGAAATTCTGCAACAGGGACACAGAATGGAATACAAATCGAACAGGGGTTCTGTGCTTACTACTCTACTACTAAGAAAAATAAAAACAATTATTACTGTCTGTGTTGCTGTTGGGGAGTTCATTTTACTTCCGCTCTGGAAAGCGAGGGGAAATCCCTGTAATGGTGCCCTGGATAGAAATAAAACCCGAACAGGGGGTCTAACCCTTTTCACACTTTATCCAAAACGAAGACTAAACATTTTGGCTGGACATACATTTTAATCTCCCTAGCATATGATTGTGTATTAAAAATCCAAAGCGATTTTACTTATTTACTATCATTTATCTTTATTTTTTTTTAGTATATCATGTCCAGTGTATATTGCAGTGATGTATTAGAAGTCCCGGTATATCAGAGAAAATGATACTCACTGCTGTATATATGAGGATACTGTATAATACAATGTGATAACAGAGAATTTTGTACATTATATACAAGGTATCACTATTTTGTTGTATGTCATTCATTATTTTTTATTAGGGGTTGATTTTTTTTTATCCTTAAAGTGAAATATTTCTTTTGTATCAGCTCTGAAAGGGTCACTTATCATCTCTCTCCCTTCTGCTTGGGAACACACTGGGGACGGACAGAACTTCCCTTGCTGTAGTAACAATGAATGACAATTAGATACACTTTAACCTCTTGTCAGAGGCAGAGCGGCTCTCCTGCGCTGGGTCATGTATCTAGTACGTGATCCAGCATTCCCAGGTAGGGGGCGTGTGCGCGCGCCACCGGCTGTACTGTGATTAGTCACAGCACAGGCCAATCAGTGGGGTGCGGGCCAATGATTGACCACCGGCACCCGCTGATCGGTGAAGAGGATGACAGGACAGAGCTCTGTGAATGTAAACAATACCGAGCTCTGTCCTGTCAGCGGGGATGTGCCGGCTTTTGTTTCCCATAAAAACCAGCACATCTTTTAGTTAAAACAGCACACAGTGAATGCACCCAGCACTGTCAGGCACACATTTAATCCTCTGATCGCCTTAGATGTTAACCCCTTCCCAGCCAGTGTCATTAGTACAGTGACATTATGTTTTTAGCATTGATCACTGTATTAGCGTCACTGGTTCCCACAAAGTGTCAAAAGTGCCAGTTATTTTTAGATTATACACAACAAAAGGGGTCCCCTATTTGTGGACTTTTTAGGCACGTGTAAAAACCATAGAAAAGTATACTTGGTACAAATATAATATATTAAATAGACACAGTAAAATATAACAAAACTATAGCATCTATTGTTAGGAATGTAGTTCAATCAATATTACAGAAATGCGTGTACAGTGTTTGAGGCAGTACTCTTGCACCCGACGCGTTTCGGAGTCAATCAAACTCCTTCCTCAGGGGAGATGTACATTTGAAATAATTCTATATTAGAGAGAATATATTGAGAAGATGATAATCAGCATGTGAATATCCATCAATAGAACATTTCATAATATATTTTTCATGTCTGATACACTTACATTAAACACTGTGTTGGCTGACTTGACATTCCATAAAATTTTTTTGATTAAAAACAGCGACAATGACAAAGTCTGTCTGCCCAGTATGCTCCTGATTCCGACACAAATAGACATCTATATTATTTTTTTCTATATTATTTTTAGATTGCCCACCATACTACCACAGTCCTGCTGTAAGTTGCTGATCACCGCCATTACTAGTATAAAAAACAAATAAAAAATTCCAGTATATATTCCATGGTTTGTAGACTTTGCGCACACAAATCAATATACGCTTATTGGAAATTTTTTTTTACCAAAAATATGTAGCAGTATATATATTGGCCTAAATTTATAAAGAAAGTCAATATTTTTTTTATTGGATATGTTTCATAGCAGAAAGTAAAAAATATTGTGTTTTTTTTTTTCAAAATGTTCGGTCTTTTTTTCGTTTTTCGCAGAGGTGATCAAATACCAACAACAACAAAAAATCTATTTGTGTAAAAAGAAAACAAATTATATAAATTTAATTTGTGTACAGCATTGCACGACTGCACAATTGTCAGTTAGAGCCCTTTCAAATCTAGACCACCCCACGGTCAAAGTAAAGCGCTTTTAACCCCAAAGAAGGGGTTAACAAGGGGATAAAAGGGCCCGTGTTGCGGCGCTGCCGAAGCACTTTTCAGACGCTTCATCAGCGCTGCCCATTCATTTCAATGGGCAGGGCGGTTTGGGAGAGGTGTATACAGTGCTCCCAAACCGCCCCAAAAGATGCTGCTTGCAGGACTTTTTTTCCCGTCCCGCAAGCGACACCGCCCCAGTGTGAAAGCACTCAGACTTTCACACTTGGGAGGCGCTATTTTTAACACTAAAACAACTGAAAAAGGCCTCAGTGTGAAAGGGGTCTTAAAATAACGCAGTGCCAAATAGCACAAAATGGCCTGGTCAGGAAGGGAGGTCAAGATGTTAATGGGAAAATTATAATATATTTGTGAAGCAAAGCTGATCTCCAGGCAAATATAAATTAATGCAGCTCTGTATTTATTCATACATCAATACATGTATTTTCTGAATGCAATCAGAATAAGTATCTGAATTTGACCTGGTCGTGGTCCCTATACAGCAGAGCTCAGACAGGGGGAGGGAGAAGCAACACAAGTAGCCAATAAGTTAATGTGCTAAATAAAAGTATACTGATAGGAGGAGAAAGCAGAGAGAGAGAAAGGAGCTCATCTCTAAATATTGCAGCAAAAACTGGTTTTATTTTACCTTTTAATGGGCTCTTTATTTTTTTTTTACAGTTATTGCAATTGCAGTTCTGCTTTAAACCTAAGATGTACATTTAAAATGAAAAGTCCTGGAGGAAATGTGCCTTCAATTTAAAGCAGACCCTGTTGCCAGACCATTCATTTCATTCTTCTCATAAGATTATTTGTGCAGTCAATGTATTTTGTGCATGTTGCTTATCTGTAGAAGTCACCTGTGATGTCAACCACTCCATCAGACTCAGAGCTGTCATTCAAGTGACACTCTATAACCCTTCCCCTCTCCCCCACAGCTACATAAAATAAAATCTGCAACAGGTACACAAACAGAAATAAGTAAGGGAAGGGGTGGAGGAGCTGGGCCAGCACAGACAACAGGGGGCTCTACTGGAGAATTGACTCCTCTGACGTTTTTACATTTGCTAGCAAGGTCATAGGCACATTGCAAGTGAATGAGACATCAATGGCGGAGTGGAAAAACACCGTAAGTAAGCATTTCAAATATTATATTTTTTCTGGGCTTTACATGCCATTTTTTTAGGTTGGTGAGTATTTTTCAAGGAAATATAAGAGTTGAAGCGGTTTCATACTGTTTACTCTTGTCTGTTGTATGCTAATTAGAGGAGTCAAAGACTTATTGATTGGAAATTGTAACACTGGATTCGATTGTGCTTGTGTGTGACAGTGTGCATGTTGTGTTTGCTCTGGGATGGATCCCAATAATTATTAATAAAATACATTTCTGGCCATCCTGCATACGCTTGCCTGGTTGGCGACAGAGAGAAAAGGCAGCAGGGTGGAATAACTAGAGGCAGGTAAGTGTCCACAGACCCGCAGTGGTGGGTATACGTTCTTTTATAATAGACATGCATGACTAAGCATTAGTAATAGCACATAGGACTGCCAAAGATTTGGTGTATTTCCACAGTGGATAACCAGAGACTGTACTTTGTTAATTCCGCTATAGGATGCCACAAGTTGGGCATAGGTATTTGGCTTCTGAACTACTAGGGATGGGTTTTTGGCTTTACACAATGGAGAGCCAAGTTTGGGGAATCAGAGGGGTAGATTTACTAAAACTAGAGCAGACAGAATCTGGTGCAGCTGTGCATAGTAACCAATCAGCTTTTAGGTTTTAGCCCTTGTTCACACCAGTGGAGCTTTGAAATTGCACAACTTCAGCACGATTTCAAAGCCGCCGCTCAGTGCGATTTAATGTGCCATTTTATTGCAGCTTGCAACTTCATTCAGCAGAAGTCAATGCAACTCGCAATGAAGTCGCAAAAAAAGTAGTGCAGGAACCTTTTTCAAAGTCGCTGCGACTTGAGTCACAACGATTTGAGCAGTTCCTTTGCTGGCAATTGGGTGCGACTTGTCATGCAATTTTGACCTGCCAAATCTTTGTCAAATCGCATGACAAATCGGTGTCAACCAGGGTTAAAGCTTAATTGAACTAGGTGAAGTTAGACTCTGATTGTTTATTATGCACAGCTGCATCAGATTTTGTGTGCACCAGGTTTAGTAAATCAACCCCACTGCATCCAGTATGGACTAACTAACGGGATTTTTGCTTCCACACTAGTGGAATTTTGTTTTTATTTTCATATTGGCTTACCATGGATTGTCACTCCTATGCTTGCCATACACCAGTCGAAATAATCGTTCAAATGTGTTTTCGAAAAACAAACACCCGGTCGTGAGAGCAAACGATACTGCCATCATGTAATGATCAGATTTCAAATGATAAATTATTCAATGGACATAAATGAATCAGTTTCTTGTTTGTTTTTTGCCTCTGGGTCCCATATGCGCAATTTTTTAAGGGGCGAAACAATGCATTAACCGTTCAATTTATTGTCCGTTCAGTAGTTTTCCAAGCTTTCTCTTTGATTTTTTGGCTCGAAAACGAAACAACCAATTTTCGATTTCTGCCCATTGGCTGAACGAAAAACAAACGAACTGTCCAAATGACAGATTTTCGAATGATTTTTCCTCTAGTGTATGGCCACCATTACACTGGACCCCTGGGACTATTGGACTTCTCAGGAAAAGGATTGGATATTTCACAATAGATTCTGTTCATTTTAGACCCAAGTTTTGGCTTAATCCCATAGGCAGTGGACCACCAGGGCCTGGGCAAAAAGCCTTTACTCATTAGTCTACCAAACTCTAAGGGTCCTTTCACACAGGTGGTCCACCTGGTGGACTTTGCTTTGCTCAGCGGGGGATAGATCCGCTGATCCCTGCTGACCAGGTGGATGACAGGTCCATCTCCGCTCACTGTGCTGAGATGGACCTGTCAGGGCCTCGCTCTCCTCTATGGGGAGATCGCATGAAAACAGACCGCCTGTCCGTTTTCATCTTATCCCATGCACCAGGCAGATGGAAAATAGGGTCACCATCCGTCTCGATTTCATGGACAGGATCGGATTGGATAGCAGTGGGTGTCAGCGGACATCCGACGCTCCATAGGAGTGAATGGAGCCTCCGATTAGGTCCGCCTGGCAAACTGACAGGCAGACCTGATCGGAAAGCCCATGTGAAAGGGCCCTTAGGACCACAGTGGTCTTCATGAGATCGGGCCTCAAATTATGTGGAAAACAAGACACAGCTTTATCTGATCCATGGCTGACCATAGTTGACCTCTAAAAACTTTGCTTTACATTATTAAAGAAGAAGTATAAGATAGAGCAAGGGAGGGTTTTAACCCCTATCAGAATTTTTTTTTTCCTGTCCCATAGCCTAAACAGGAAATGAAAGGAAATCCATGCAAATTAAGGTAATTCCTTGGGCCCCCCCCCCCCAGGTCACCAGAACGAGTGTCCATCTTGGAAGATTCCCCTCTACTACTTTTCTGGGGACAACCCAAAATTTGGGATTTCTTTTACTTTCCTTTTCAATGATAATGGTAAACAGGACACATAGAGAGGGTGAATCTCCCTATGGGGAGCACAGACAGCAATAAAAACTGACAAGTGTTCTAATTCCTCTCCACTCTATCCAAAACTAAAAAAAAAAAATGTTGGCTTTAGTTATACTTATGGGATGGACGATATAGAACAGCAAGAAAGGTAAAAATGTGAAAGTCCCAACAAAAATGACAATTAACCTCCCTGGCGGTATGATTATTTCGGATTTTAGGTGCTGAAAGCGGTACCATTATTTTGCATGGAAATTTGGCGTTTTATATTGTAGGTCTGTAAATCTTAACAATAACACACTTAAATCTGTCCAAACCAGAGTCTAGTAGATATCCCGGGTATGATAAAGTTTGAAACACAAAAACATAAATTATAATATAATAAATAAAAATAAATAATTAAAAAAAAAAAAAAAAATAGTAATAAAATAAATTTCCCCACAATTCACTATCGCTCAATTCTGCAAGTGTTCTAATTTACTATCCCTGTTTTCTAGCTGGTCTAAAGCCACTTTTGACGTAAAGGGACACTTTTTGGTTGCTATGGACAATCTCCAGTTTCCAGGCAGAAAGAACAGTGTATATCATGTAAAATTGCATGCAGGGCATGGGACAAAGCACTGGGGACAAAAGGGATGTGAAATCATTTCATACAGTACTGTAATCTGTAAGATTACAGTACTGTATGTGTTATGCTTTTGACATTTTTTTTAATTTGCCGCCAGGCTCCGCCCCCGTGCGTCGCGCCGCTCGCAGGGAACGGAGCCTGGCACGGAGAGGCTTCGGAGGAGGACAGAGCCCTCGGACACTGCGGGTGACATCGCAGGATCCCGGGGACAAGGTAAGTAACGCCGCCCCAGGATCCTGCAATGCGATCCCGAGTGTGGCTCGGGGTTACCGCTAATGGTACTGAATTTTAACCCCGAGCCACACTCGGGAAAACCGCCAGGGAGGCTAAGAAAATGTAATGATATAACTCAAAATGTTTTTCTCCGTGAAAATAGACTGAGTCATCCTTTAAATCAAAAGGGGTACCACATTTGCCAACATCCTGATGGCTGTACGCCTTTAAGCTAATAACTGCGTGGTTACTGTCCCAGTTGCATCGATATTACTTAACGTCAGAAAGCTGAGAACACATGAAGTCATATCACCCATCCCTCGCAAGGTGTTTCATGTGCTTTAACCCCCCTGGCGGTATTCCCGAGTCTGGCTCGGGGTGGATTTTACATACCAAAAGCGGTATCCCCGAGCCAGACTCGGGCTTGCATCGCAGGATCCAGGAAGAGATTACTTACCTTGTCCCCTGGTTCCTGCGATGTCTCCCCGCTGTGATCGGCGAGCCGCTGTGTCTCGCTCGATTCACAGTGCCGAGCTCCGTTCCCTGCGAGCGTTGCGACGCACGGGGACGGAGTTCGGCGGTAAATTCAAAAGTGAAACACATAGTATAGATACAGCATACTGTAATCTTACAGATTACAGTACTGTATCAAATAACTACACATCCCCTTTGTCCCTAGTGGTCTGCCCAGTGTCCTGCATGCAGTTTTATATATATAAAACTGTTCTTTCTGCCAGGAAACTGGAGATTGTCCATAGCAACCAAAACTGTCTCTTTACATCAAAAGTGGTTTTAGACCAGCTAGAAAAAAGCGATAATAAATTATAATCACTTGCAGAATTGAGCGATAGTGATTTGTGGGGAGATCCGTCATCAAACAATAAAAGTAATAAAAGCTAAAATTCTGCAACTGTGCAAATTTCAGTGTTTTTGATTTGATTACATTATTATATAATTTTTATTATTATTATATTATTATGTGTTTTAATTATTTATAGTTATTTATTATATTATAATTTTTTATTTCGTTTTTCAAACTTTATCATACCCGGGATGTCTACTAGGCTCTTGTTTGGACAGATTTAAGTGAACTATTCCTAAGAATTACAGGCCTACAATATGAAACGCCATATTTCTGTGCAAAATAATTGTACCGCTTTCAGCACCTAAAATCTGAAATAATCATACCGCCAGGGAGGTTAATATTTGTCATTCCTTGCATTGTTTACTCTCTTGCACAAGTGAATTAACCACTCCAATCCTCCTTGGCTCATCTAGGGCTCTTAAAGTGAAACTCCAACTTTACACACCCTAATTGAACTAACAATAGTCTCATACATTGTGTTAGACTTTTGCATTTATTAAATCAGGACTCCAGAAAAATCGATAAATCCAGAGCAGAATGATATACATAAAAACAGTTTTACTTGTCAAATGAGTCTGTTTAGCCAGCCTTGTGATTTGCAGACCTCTACCTGATCCTCCGCTTCCCTAGCAGGCAGTGCTCCCCATGATCCAGCATTGGACTGTCCCTCAGCATCCCCACGTCCTTAGCAGTGCTTTGGACCCTGCTATGATGATGATGTCAAGACTCTAGTCTGCAAATCTCATAAACTCATATTTTATTCATAATAGAAAATATATCAAATGTTTAAAATGAGATAATCTACCATTTAAAAAAAAACATAGGATCATTTTGAAATTGATGGCAGCAACACATCTCCAAAAAGTTAAGGCAGAGCAACAAAAAGCTAGCAAAGTAAGCAGTACTAACAAGACACTTATTGATGGCACACATAACTCCCTAGCCCCTGTCCTAATATTACATAGACAGAGAAAACCTAAGAAGCATTTTTAAGCATGTATATATACATACATATACAGTGTATATATATATATATATATATATATATATATATATATATATATATATATATACTTTTTAGAGTCATAGTAAACCTGGGGTTAGGCTTTAAGCTACATGTACTCTCAGGCTCTCCAGGCAAAGAAAAACTCAGTGGGGGAAATTTAACCTCCTATTCCTTCTGTATTGAACTGTATTGTAATCGTACTGTCCTGTCTCCCCTTTATATTGTAAAGTGCTGAGTAAACTGTAGGCGCCATATAAATTCTGTATTATAATAATATTAATAATTTACTAATCAGTAACTAATCATCTTCTAACTTTAGCTTGTTCAATTAAGCTTTGAATAAAACCTAGAAGCTGATTGGTTACTATATGCAGCTGCACCAGAATCTATGTGCACCGGCGTTAGTAAATCTTCCCCGGTATGTTGTTTTTTGGCACTAACAGCCCAGGGGCAGGTAATTCAAAGCACCTCTAAAAATGACTCTATGTGCCTTATATACTTAAAGTGTTACTAAAGCCACAACAGTAAAATCAGTCTGTATATGCAGTAAAGCATGCTTGTTATACTCACTGTGGAACCTAAGGGGTTAATCATCTGCATGTGTAAAATGACTGTTTGATCCTGTCTTCTTTGATCTCCCCCCCCCTTCTTTCACATTCCCCAATCCATCTCCTGATAGAACAGAGCCCTAGGAGGCACTCTGCTCATGCTCAGTTTGGTGTGTATTGCTAGATAGTTTTCTTTTTGGGGAGGATGCATGTGATCAGCACAGTCAGGGCCAATCAGCACTGTCCAGACAGAGGGTCAGGGTTCATGCAGCCTCGTAGGACAGTCAGAGGAAAATTAAAACTCCTCCTGCAAGCTTTAACAAGTGGACAATGGAAACTCCTTCTACAAGCTTTAACCAGTGCTCAGCCGGACACTGATAGAAGTCACAAGATTGCTATATACTGCTGATGAGAAAAGGTGTTTAGCAATTTATATTTACTAAAATAATTGCATTTTCATCTTCAGTGTACTGTGGGAGAGCAGATATAGTGAATGCAGGGTCCTGGGTTTAGTAACACTTTAACTTCAACCTTTTTTTTTTTAAAGATATTTATGTAGCTATATGGGTGGCTGTCATTACTGACTTGTTAAAAAGGTCCAAGCATCAGGGCTATAATCCTCATTTTGGTTTCAGAAACACTAAGCTGAACCAAGCACACAGGAAGGGAGTTTAGACTTTTCCCGGTTCACTGGCTGCATGCTTGTTCCATGGTAGTGACTCATTAGGTAAGGAGTGCAGGATCAGGTTGACAGCTGAGTAGCTTGCATCATTTGAAGCATGTCAGATGTTTTATATTTCTATTGATCCAAGTTCCTTTTAACCCAATCCTTAGAGCACCCATCACACTTAACCCTCCCCTTGCCTGAGCCTTAAACCTAGCGCCCAACCTTCTGAAATGATAAAGAGAGACACCTTTTAGCATAGTATGTAGGCAAAGGACACGTCCCTGCCACACCCCTGTCTAGTGTGCAGAAAATGATCTAGTGTGCAGAAAATGATTGGCTAAACCACAAACGTGCTTTTTTGCAGTTTTTTTTTTTTTTTTACTTCTACTTTTCTTTTGCAGGTATATTGGCTTTTCAGAATAAAAATGCACTAATTATAGAGGCTGGATGAAAAGTTTAGTGCAGCATAACACTTTGTGATAATAAAAGAGTACATTTGTAAGGAGATGTACAAATCAGATCAAAAAGAGGGACAACTGAGGCTGCACGAGGGACAGAAGGATTTGATCTCAAAAGGGTGACAGTCTCCCCAAATGGGGGGGGAGTTTATTTTATAGCAAAGCCTAATACCTTACCAAACCCCCAAATAAACATTTTATCTTACCCACCCACTCACTCCCTAACTTAATCATTTAATCCATAGTCCCTGACCTCTGACCGTAACCTAAAGTATCTATTAAAAAAAACTAAATATATATATATATATATATATATATATATATATATATATATATATATATATATATAATTTATTTATTTATTTACTTATATAGCGCTGTCAATTTACGCAGCGCTTTACATATACATTGTACATTCACATCAGTCCCTACCTTCAAGGAGCTTGCAATCTAAGGTCCCTAACAACTCACATTTATACATACTAGGGACAATTTAGACAGGATCCAATTAACCTACCAGCATGTCTTTGGAGTGTGGGAGGAAACCGGAGTACCCGGAGGAAACCCACGCAGACACAGGGAGAACATGCAAACTCCAGGCAGGTAGTGTCGTGGTTGGGATTTGAACCAGTCACCCTTCTTAATGCTAGGCGAAATATATATATATATATATATATATATATATATATATATATTTTTTTTTTTTTTTTTTTTTTAATATATACATTTATTTTTTGATAGATACTTTATTTATATATATTTTTTTATATACTAGTGCTTAGAGGTGGTGGCTGCATTCGTTTTATTTTTTTTTCAGGCTCTTTATTTTTTATTTTTTAAAAGAACACATTATGCTCTTTGGTATGAACGAACCCTAATACTGGTTAAAACTTGTCAAAAAAATTAAGGAATACTTTACTTTCCTTCCTAGAAATTGGGCCATCCTGTACTGGTATTTGTCCTGAAAAGATCTGAATTCTAAAATCTAACAGTGCCAGCTGTCTGGTGCTAAAGGGTATTGATTTGCCAACTATTCTCAAAACAGAAAAAAATATGTAAAAAGGCACATAGTTGGTAGCTGCTCTTAGGGGGAAATGTCCGATACATACACATCAGACACCTGGACAGGTTCTCTACATGAAGGAGCCAATCACTACACATAGGGAACAATGGAGTGTAGCAGGTAAGTAGGATGTCAATTGATTACAAATAGTCACTGGCTGTTTTATTGGCACAGCCAGACTAAGAGCCCATTCACACAGGGGCAACACGACTTCCAGCACGACTTTGGGAGGCAACTTGGACACGACTTGAGTATGAATCACAGCACGACTTGGGGCAACTTACAACACAACTTGAAGTCGCCTCCAGGACAGGGAACTTTACAAGTGGCCAATCAGAGCTTATCAGCTGTGTGTGAGAAGGAGGGGGCTGGCTGTTTAGTAGAGGAAATTACTTTCTGTTTCCTTTCTGCTTCCTGTAAAGTTGCCTCAGTATGAACAGTGATCAGACTTGGAGGCAACTTCCATTGAAATCAATGGGTACAAGTTGCCTTCAAGTCGGATTGAAGTAGTACAGGAACCTTTTCTGAAGTCGGAGCGACTGCAGTAGTGTGCATTAAGACAGATCCATTCACCTACATTGATTTATTCATGTAGCGCGACTTGAGGCGACTAGGGGCGACTTGGGGCGACTTGAAGTCGGATCCAAAGTTGCCCCTGTGTGAATGGGCCCTAACAAAAAAATGATCTGTCCATACCCACCCTTAAATTGCCACTGCTGCCTTCTCCTTCTAAAATGCCTATTGACTGTAAGTCTTACGGATCTGACAACTTCAGCATTTTCTGCATCATTGCTGACCAAGGACCAAAATTTCAGATTAGGAGTTTAGACCTAATATGCCTTCCATTTGTCTCCATCTTTCTTTCTTTATGGGTAAAACTGCAGGCCTTTAGGGTAAGAATAACCTGTTTGTGCAATAAAACTACTTGAAGGCTGATATTAATCAATTATTTTCATAATCGATTAGTTGGTCGATAATCGATTAATCAGATAAAAACCTCCAGAAAAAGTTTGGTGTATAATTTGGTTATAATGTAAAGTTTAAAAAAAAAGGCAATTTATGCTTGAATATGTATATGGAGTGGTAAATATAACTAATCAGCTATGTGGTTGGGGAACAAAATATCTAATCCACTCTGAGAATAACAGACAGAAGAGATGTATATACTTATAGAGGTTAAATCTGGTACATTTCATCAGACTCAGAGATCACATTTTTTATCTAAAAAGACCAAAAACACTGTTTTTCAGACTTTCAGACAGGACTGTAATATAATATGATGCATGTCAGACTCATTGTCATAGGCTGGCAGCTTGATACAAGCTACCTGCACCTGCTGTCACTTATGCTGACCATACACAAATATATTTTTCCTTCTAAAATTTTGATTTTAAGAACGTTCCTTCAATTTTAGAAGCATTAATAGGGTAGAATTGATGTTTTTTCTCAACCACAGTGACAGCACAATTCGAAGAAGCAGAATAAAAAACTTTTCTCAATCTAATGACTTTTCAGACAGTGTATGTGGTTTTCGTTCAGAAATGACATGCATTTTCAAAATGAATGTTAAAAGCAAGTGAAATTTTCGAATGACATTCATCGAATCTACTAAGAATATTCGGACGAATATTCTTTTCCAAAAGATCAATACATGTATGACCAGCATAAGACATTTAGTAGCAGCAGTATGCTTTTTTTTTATCACCTGTCATGATGGGGTTAAAAAAACAAAAATCCCTTTATAGTACAAAAACAGCAAATAATCACTATTATAAGTGGTTAATTTTTACTGTGAAACAGTGAAAGTAATTATATATATATATATATATATATATATATATATATATATATATATATATACACACACCGTATATATACACAGTATATCATATATATATATTTATATATATATGTATATATATATATATATATATATATATATATATATATATATATATATATATATATATATATATATATATAATTGTAAATATACCCAGAAGTCAGATATACAGGGTATTTTAACTAGGAGTCAGGTATGAAGCTATATGAAGGCTGGAGGGGGAATATAAATCTTTTATATTAAAGTAAAACTAAAGGCTAAGACTTTTTTTTAATGGATTTAATCATTTAAATACAATGTGCAATACTGGTAAACTATTCCTTTAAATTTAATTGTAATGCTATATATATATTACCTCCGCCACCAGCTTCTCTGGGTTCAGATGCTGATCTTCCCTGTACAGAGGCCCTAGTAATAGTGATAGTAAACGTTGGATTTAAAAAAAACAAAATAAAAAAAACAAACTTGTCATACTTACGTGCTCTATATAATGGTTTTGCACAGAGCAGCCAAGATTTTCCTCTTCTGGGGTCCCCCGCTGGCGCTTCTGGTTCCTCCTGCCCTTAGAGTGCCCCAGTAGCAATAGTATAGAACCTTATAGCAAGGTTAAAAAATGTCTGCCTTTGGAATCACTTTAAATCATTTCCTTTTCCTGCCCAGGACTACATGTCCCATGAATATTGCTCCTCATACATTCACAATTTTTTAGGCACTTGTATGGACAGTGTGCTGAGCTGTATTTCCTGATATGTAAACAAATAATGCATTCTGTATGTAGGCCAACTAATTGATTATAAAAATAGTTGACAACTATTTTCATATTCGATTTTAATCGAATATGTTGATTAGTTGTTTTAGCTCTAGTTGTATGGGGTCTGTGACTCTAGAAATGTTGCAGCTATTGGAACACCTTTCGAGCCAAGGACCTAGCATGAGATCAACAATGGCATGTGGTAGCATCAAGCTCAAAATGACATTAACTGTGGCAGCCTGTGCAATTCTCTCCATCCAAGGCGCCCAAACTGCTGAATTTCCACTGCTAGTTGTTCTGCAACATTAGAAAAAAAAGATAATGATCTGCAATACAATACTGAAATTGCATTTTTAAACGTGAAGCAGGCATAAATGCCTAAATAATAACAGATTGCTAATAAATAAAAAGGAAGCATTTTAGGCTAGGTTTATTATTCTTACATTATTATACGCGATTTATATAGCGCCAACAGTTTACGCAGCGCTTTACAATGTAGAGGGGGGACGGAACAATTACAGTACAGTTCCATACGGAAGGGACAGGAGGGCCCTGCTCGTAGAGCTTACATTCTAAGGGAGGGGGTGATGGTACAAAAGGTAATAGATGCAGGGAATGATTTGATGGGGTGGTTGGGGACAGTTGTTAGGTGGGTGTGGGATAGGCTTCCCTGAATATATGAGATTTCAGGGATCTCCTAAAGGTAGACAGGTTAGAGGCTAATGCGTGGCAGCCCTTGTTGCCCCCCTGAAAAGCAGTCCCTGCTGGATCACTTTTCAGAGGCATTTGACAGGCAGTGAGGTGGTGATATGTTAAAATTGCAGTTCAGCCACCTATCTTTTGCATCCCCAACCGCTAGTGTAAATGAGCCCTTATTGTGTCACTGACCAATGTCTATGAGGTTTGCACGTTCTCCTTGTAATTGTATGGGTTTCCTCCGGGTACTCCGGTTTCCTCCCACACTCCAAAGACATGCTGGTAGGTTAATTGGCTCCTGTCTAAATTGGTCCTAGTATATGTATGAAGGTATATTAGATTAGATTGCAAGCTCCTTGAGAGCAGTGAGTGCCGTGAATGTACAGTATGTAAAGCTCTTCATAAATAGTCAGCACTATTTTTATTTATTTTTACTTATTTTAGTTACTCATATAGCGCCGTCAATTTACGCAGCGCTTTACATATATATTGTACATTCACATCAGTCCCTACCCTCAAGGAGCTTACAATCTAAGGTCCCTAACTCACATTCATACATATTAGGGACAATTTAGACAGAAGCCAAATAACCTACCAGCATGTCTTTGGAGTACACTATATAAATACCTGTAATAAATAAATAAAACCGGGGATTCTTCCAGGGACAACCTTTTCCAGGGACAATCCCGACAACTTGTGACCCCTGACAGCTGCTGGGGGGTTAATGCAATGGGACAGAAGCCTGGAAGGTGTCCTTTTTATATTGTTGTGCCCAATCCAACCATTGAGCTGAGGACAGCTGCTGGGACATTCACATGGGATGGCAGGATCCCAGCCACCACTACTGAATACAGAAGCCGCATCTCTGCCCCCCCTCTATTGTCACCCCCCCTCTTTTTTTTATCCTCTTTCTAAAAAACAAGTAGGCGGACTGCAGCCCCATTCTACCCAATGGCAGCTCACAGGCTCCTGAAAGCCAGAAAGACAGAAGAGAGAGAGGGAGAGAGAGAGAGGGACATGAGATGGGCTGCACACTGCCATCCAAATCCTTTAAACCATCATCACAGATCAGAGCCTGTGGACTTGAAACCACTGAGACATGACAGGCTCACATTCACAGCCCGAGGCAAAAGCTCACGCAGCTTACTGGGGGCTTTAACCAAAAAAAAAAAAAAAAACTTTTTGGAAGTTTAGAAAACTTTTTTTTCAGACTTTTGTGCGTTAAGGAGAACCCAAGCCAGGAGACGTGAACCCCAAGCACCCTCACACATCTGGGGAGGGGAGAAGGATTTTTGGGGGGGGCCCTTAACAGGACTTAAAGGACCTTTTTTTCTGGGAGAGACCTTCAGTCATGATTCTGCTCTCATCACGAAGTGTATTACTGTCAGTGTATTACCCCCAGATATTCCTCATCCTTACCAGTGGCAGTTACCTGTAAGTCCTTTTTTACTTTGTTTCTTCTAGCAGGTGTAAACGAAGGCTTGGCTATCGGTGGGGGGTGTTTTCTAGTGCTCCAACGAATCCTTGTAGCTTTAAAAGTTTACGGTGCAAAGTGGCGTGTGCAGGGCGATAACACTTGTATTTTTTTTTTTTTTTTGTTAATTGTGTTATGTAAGAATCTATTCTTAGCAGGCTAGAGTCATTTTGAATGAATGGGAAAAGAAGAGTCTAGATGCTGACGGGAGGGTGTGAGTCCATGTTTCCGACTGCCAACCTGCTCCCGATTTCCAGGGACAGTCCCAAGTCTGGTAGACTTGTCCTTGGATTTTTTTTTTCTGGAAATGTCTACGGGTTATGGCACCATTTACCTATTCTATAAAACCCTTGTTATTTTGCGCTAGATGGTTATGTTATAAAATATTGATGTTAATTGACTTGTAATGACTAGTCACAAAGCAGCTAATAAAATGTGGTTATAAGAGATAAGCGAAATGAGTCAAGAATAAAGCATTGACAATCTAATTAATTATTGGTATTATTATACAGGATTTGTATAGGGCTATTCATTATTATATAGGATTTGTATAGCGCCATGAATTATAATATAGGATTTATATAGCGCCATGAATATTTATATAGGATTTATATAAAGCGCCATGATTAATTGTTTATGATTTATATAGCGCCATGTATTTTTATATAGGCCTTTTAAAGCACCATGAATTATCGTATAGGATTTATATAGCACCAATAATTTTTATATAGGGTTTATATAGCACCATGAATTATTGTATAGGATCTATATAGTGATACGAATTATTATTTAGGATTTATATAGTGCCCTGAATTTTATATAATGCCATGAATTATTATATAGGATTTATATAGCGCCATTCATTATTTTATAGGATCTATATAGTGATACGAATTATTATTTAGGATTTATATAGTGCCCTGAATTTTATATAGGATGTATATAACGCCATGAATTATTATATAGGATTTATATAGCGCCATGAATTATTATATAGGATTTATATAGCGCCATGAATTTTATATAGGATTTATATAGTGCCACAAATTATCATTTAGGATGTATATAGTGCCATGAATTTTATAAAGGATTTATATAGCGCCATGAATTATTATTTAGGGTTCATATAGTGCCATGAATTTTATATAGGATTTATATAGCGCCATGAATTATTATATAATATTTAAATAGCCCAGTAGTTTGCAAATTCACTTTTTTTTTGTTGCAAATTACCAAATTTTGAAATCCATGGATCTGTGCAGGTACAGTATGGTTAGTATCGCACAATTCATGAGTTCACACAACAGTTATGAAATTTATTGTTCTTTACAGTCTGGACAAATTTACATGCAAAGTCAGGCCAATCAAAAATGTAATTGGCTCTTAAAGAAGAGATGCGCCAAATTAAATAGTGAAACCGATATAGTCCACATGACACACTTACATTGGCTCAGCAGCAAAGTGTTCCTGCATTTTTTTTTTTAAATGCTGGCACCTATGTAGATACAGATGAAGCTGATGTGTTAATGTTGAGTCACTGGTGGTTGGTTACGGAAGTTGTCTTGTGGTTGGGTCAATCATGTTTTTGTTGGATAATACAGAGATGCTATTTCTACTGTTTTTGTGCCAAGATATAATCAATGTTGCATACTTGTAGTTATTTATATTTGGCTTTGCAGAAACTGTATGTTTTTTTTTGGTATTTTGATTTACTGGGCGTGATTACATACATAAGGTAATGTTGGCGCAGTGAGTTGCAGATCTCTGTAAAAGGCCAGCAGTGTCATTGTTACAGATGACCAGTGAGCCAGATAATTGTAACCAATCGCATTTGACGTCTGCTGCTGCAGTCATTGCTCTAATACCGATAAGCAGTGACAGCGGATCGCACAGCATGGAGAAAATAGGTGATTGGTATGTCAAACTGGAACCCATTTTGCACGGCCAACCTTTATTTGATAGCAGACCACAAACTGGTGCTCATTTAAAGTGTATCTAAACCCAAGATCAAAAATATAATATATTGTAGCTTACCAGTCCTTAGATGTAGTAGCTGCATTTTTTTTTAGGCTAAGTACATTTTCATTGAATACATATCTGTTGATCCTGCCAAATGCATTGCCCTTGTCACTTCCTATGAGCTTAACTGAAAGCCCAAACAAAGTTATCTTCCTTCTGTAAACTGCTAATCTCCCACCCCCATGTAATGGTGATGAAAAAAGCAAAACCTGTTTTAAGTTCAGTCTGGGTGGCAACCATGGCTCCCACCATAGATACAGTGGAGGAAGTTGGTGTAGCCACCTAGGGACTGAAAGTGTGTTATGTGCAGGATTAACTAGTGAAAGAAAAGGGGGGGGGATGAATACAGACACCATACCTAATCACTGGTAAGCTACAGTGTATTACATTTTTCTTTTTTTGGGTAGATACCATTTAAATATCAAATCAGGATATAAGAAACTTTATTTTAAGGGCCTATTTAGATATTTGCAGTGAATTAACATATGTTGCATTAAGGCAGCCCATTGAAATTATTGGACTGCAAATGCACCGTCACATGCTGAGAATCAAATGCGACCCATTTTTGTAATCCAACGCAAATGCATTGTCTGCCATAAAAAAATGAATGGCATTGCAACCCAATAAAGCATGTTACCGTGCATTAAATACAAATGCCAGTATCAGAAATAATAAATGTTTTTTCCACATAGGCTGGCACCTGGTTCTGGTCTCAACCTATATTTTATTTCATTGGTCAACAGAATTACAAAAATGCTTCTTGATTATATAATTCATACATATTCCTTCCTAAATTGTGAATATAATGTTCTATGCATGCAAAAAGGCAAATATGTTGATTTCAAAATGGTGACATCATCATTTCTGTAGCTAATTGATGCATTTGAACATTGTTTATTTATCTGTGCAAGTTTGTACGATTTATTTATTTTTTATAATTATTTTGCTGTTGATGTTACTATTATGTCATATTGTTATTATTGACAGTATTCATATACTAAACAATGGTGACATATTGCTGAACATGACACATTGTATCAGAAAACGACATGTATATATCTATGAGTAGCGTGATAAGTGTGTCTATGCAGGTGGCTGCCAACTATAGTGCAACTTTAGATAGTGGTCAATTTACTAAAGCAGACCAAGTGAATCAATCAGCAAATTAAATACTCCAATTGGTTGGATGATTGAGGCGAACATGGATACACCTTATTTACTTAGCTACTGTAAGTGACCATTATGTACTGTTCTGGTAGCATGACCCTAGTGTTTTCCCTTCATGTGATGGATAGCTAAAAATGATTGGCCTGCCATATACATTTCATAACATATTAGAAGTTCTGCAGTTGTAAATTTCTCATGATTTACTGCCCTGTAGCTCTGCTGGGGGAATACAATTCCCAGGCTGAAAAATAAGCCATTGGTACAAATTAGATTTCACAGCATTATCATATTTTCAGATTTGAAGCCCCAGCTCAGTTGCTCAAGCACTTT
This sequence comes from Aquarana catesbeiana, assembly GCF_042186555.1. Lineage (NCBI taxonomy): Eukaryota > Metazoa > Chordata > Amphibia > Anura > Ranidae > Aquarana > Aquarana catesbeiana. The sequence continues at coordinate 572,214,373 of NC_133326.1, forward strand.
TTTTAGTTATTTTTGGGATTAGGTTATAGTAGTGAAATGTTTCTTGCTGTCTGTGTCATTGTTGGTGTTATTCATCCTCTCTATTTATCCTGGGGACCATTGCCACTGGAACAGAAAGTGATGAAAAATTCAGATTTTCCCAAAAGGGAAATCAAGGGAATATCTTTTAATTAGAACACCCCTGTTTTGGTTACAACCCACTAAGATGGAATGTTCCTTTCTTTGGAAATATTTATTCTCACGTCAGAGGCTTTAACCCTTCCCTACTTTATCTAGAAAAAAAGCATTGGCCAATGGGAAAGGCTTCAAGGCCTGGTGGCACTTGTTTCTGAATACATTAAGGTGAGCCATCTTTTAACTAGACCAGGGGTCTCCAAACTGTGGCCGAGGGCCAGATGTGGCCCTTTGCCAGCCTTTATCCGAGCCTTGGGGCACTATTACTCCCAATGATATGAAGCACTATTGCTCACACTTACACTAATAATGGGTCACTATTTCTTCCATTGATACCAATGATGGGATACTATTCTTCCCCTATTAGTAGTACTACTCCTCCTCCTACTGAACACCAACCCTGAGGCCATATTTATTCTCACTGATGCTGGACCTGGGATATTTTCTACCCCCACTGGCCACAATCCGACCCTCCTAAAGTCTGAAGGACAGTAAACTGGCCCTTAGTGTCAAAAGTTTGGAGACCCCTGAACTAGACTTAAGCCTGCTATAGATGGATCCAAATTTGGCCACTTCAGCAGGGATCAGACAAATTTCGATCCATGTATGGGCAGTGTGGTTGTGCAGAGTTTGATCTACAGATTTACTTTTGTACAACCACCCTGAGTTTTGCTGCTTGATTATCGCCACCGACTATACCCGGCAGTGCTAATTAATGGATTCTGATCTCAGTGAAGTCTCCCCGCTGTGAGAATAAAAGGCACAGCGGGAGGATTCCCCCATCCACATCAAATGGGGGAATCAAGTAATTCTTTTTATTTTACTTGCTGGTTGAATGAAAAAAGGAATCCTCTATGGGCTGCCCTAGACCCACTTTAGTTTAGTAGGTCTCTCACAAGGAACAATGGGGTTAATTTGGCTACCATTCACAGCTGCACCAGATGTTGCTCTCTCCAGTTTTAGTAAATCAACCCAATGGACCATAAGGGTTCAACTTATCTTTGTTTTTAAACGAGAAGTACAGCCAAAGCTTGTTTGGCTGTACTTCTCCTGTGGGTCACAGGAGTGAAGTTCGTTTTGCACTCCGGTGACCTGTTTTCAGCAGAGAGCGGGCTGAAGTCTGCTCTCTGCTGATGTCACAGAGTCGGTCCAGGCATCACAACAATGGAAGTCAGGATCAGCCAGGTCCCTGGACCGACACCCGGCTCAGCCTCTCAGCAAGTTGCTGAGAGGCTGAGCCGGCTGCTTATCAAAAATATATAGTGAACCAAAGTGCAGCCATTTTCCTTACAACCCCCTCCACAGCTCATCGCTCCAATGAGCGAGAAGGAAGAAGAGCAGAGAGCTGTGACTGACAGTCAGCAGGTCTCTGCTCATGGAGCTGGGAGAACCGAGCGATTGACAGTGTTCGATCGCTTGGTTCTCAGTGTAGAGGCGCCGGGGACAGATACAGCATTGGACCAATGCTGCAACCACCTAGGTAAGTATTATTCAGGAAAAAAACCCAACCCCATACTTCTCTTTTAAATACTGCTGAACATGATTGGTTATTTTAAGCAGACTTCACAGACAAGGCTGGAAATGACTCAATAAATTATCCCCTATTACCCAAGATGTCTATGCCCTTTTTCCCTGTCTTCAACAATATTTTTGACTGAATACACCATGGGGTTGATTTACTAAAACTGGAGAATGCAAAATCTGGTGCAGCTCTGCATAGCAACCAATTAGCTTCCAGGTTTTTTTGCCAAAACTTAATTGAACAAGCTGAAGTTAGAAGCTTATTGACTACCATGCACAGGTGCACCAGATTTTACAGTCTCCAGTTTTAGTAAATCAACCCCAGTTTTTTTTCTTTGGGAAAACCAGTAAGGTAATCAAAGTGGGTCTGTACTCAGATGTTGGCAGTGGGGTGAATAAAGAAGAACAGGAGGGCTGAAATACTTTCTGTGGAGAAAATGCAGCTTCCGTTGAATTTTCCTTCAGTGCTGCTCACAGTAATAACACCCTAGGCATTTGGTCATGTGATCTCTGCTGAAGGGGTGGGTCAGAGTTGAGATGTATTAATCTTGCCATTTTAGCAGTGGGCATGTAATGAAAAGCCCAGTATTTTGGTCATGTGGTGCAAAATTTGAGTACTTTAATTAATTTACTATCCCTTATGTATCCATCTATAGTGAGACTGTTAAAGTAGTTTTACTTCAACATGTGAGTTTGGATAACATGTATGATCAGTCCCCTTCATTCCTTTTCCACCTCACTAAAAGCTTTCTGTGGATGCTACATGATTATGATAGCAATGGTTAAATCTGTTAGAAAAAAAGAGTAGAACATTGTCAAATTTAGTAGTGTCTGTTGTGTATTAGTTAAAGGCAAATAAATCCTTGACAGTTTCTTCTTTCTTATTGCTCAGTGTTGACGTTGACTTCAAATGTGGCTCAGAGTCTAAGAAGACGCCAAAAACCTAGTCAACTGCCAAAGAGCATCTAACCTTCACAAGAATATATATAGCGTGACCTGTCTCCTACTTATGACAAACTGCCAGTACTGAATTAGGCTTCTGGAGGAAATATTCAGTATTTTCTAGTTATTGTTTTTTAACCATTGCGGAACTCTAAAAACACAGACTATTTTCACCACTACGTTGGAACTCACATGTTGTAACACGCCAAAACGTCTATATCTGACTTCCCCCCAAAAATAGTGCCTGTTCCCATTTCAACGCTGCATTTTTTCAGTGATTTAGAGCATTGGGAGGCCCATAGAAATCAACAGCAGCACATCAAAACGCTTATAAAAGTTAATAATAAAATAAAAGCAATAAAAGTTAATAACATGCTCTGGTCAATAGCTGTTTAAAAAAAAACACAAACATGTCATACTTACCTGCTTTGTGCAATAGTTTTGCACAGAGCAGCCCCAATCCTTCTTTTCTCGGGTCCCCAGCCAGAATTCCTGCCCCCCCCCCCCCCCCGCTGAGTGCCCCCATAGCAAGCTGCTTGCTATGGGGCACTTGTGCATGCTTGCTCACATGCTGCCTCTGTGTTTATAAGACACACAGATCGGGTCTCAGCCCCACCCCCCTCCCTCACTGGCTGTGATTGACAGTAGTGGCAGCCAGTGGCTCCCACTGCTGTGTCTCAGCCAATGAGGAAGGAGAGACCCGGGAGAGCTGCTGCTCATCGCTGGATCGAGATTGGTCTTGGGTAACTATTAACTATTATGGGGAGCTGAGGGTGTAGCTGCACACTGACATTTTTTTAAAATAATTCTCTTTATTGAAGTATTTCACAATACATATAAAAACAAACAACCTCAATACAAGAATTATCTAAAATTTATACAGAAAAAGACAATAAGAACTTCACCTATACCCAATAAAACCAATACTTTGGTGTGGCTCACATATTCATCAGCTCTATTTATCAAAATCGTTCCATAACTTATACTATATAGTCTGATATTGAAAAAAGGAATGCTCTCATTTATCCTTATCAAGTCTCTTTAATACACCTTATATTTACCTCATAGACTGTTCTAAGATGGTTGTAGTCTTCGCTAACCAACTAGACCATACATTTCATATTTGTTTGGACAGCCTCTATTAAAATATGCATCTTTATACAATGGTAAACTAATATTTACTAAATACTTCCAAAAGGCCAACGAAGGGGGAGTTGGTTTTTTTCAACATAATGTAATTGCTTTCTAGCATAAAAAATGAACAAACTTATTTGTGTTCTTTTTGCAACTATGAGGAAAGTATTGTTCACTAGCCCTAACATACAGATCTATATATTTAGTCTCAGAGCAACCGACGTTAATTCCACAATTACATCTGAAACCTCTGTCCAAAATATGGTGATAGTGAGACAGGTCCAAAAGACATGAGAAAAATCCCCTGGGGATCCTCCACATCTCCAACACTCCTGAGAATGCATTAGGCTCATTTTATGTAACCTATGTGGCGTATAATATGCCCTATGAATTATTTTAAATTGTATAAGGCAATTTCAAAGAGAGACCAATGCCTGAAAAGGGAACCCCCATATATCCTCTCATTCCTCTTCATCTAACTCTGGAATGTCTCTCAGCCATTGTGCCCGGAGCCTTCCCATATCAGGTAGCGACACCAAAATAAGATGAACATATAGACTTGAAATTGGATGCATTAAGGTGAAAAAACACGTAGATTTACAACCCCTTTAAGACCGCAAAATAAAAAAAAATTGAAGTGCCTCAATTCAGCCACCATGCTGCCGTGACCAGCCGTGTCACCAGATAATATTTATAACAATCTGGAAAGGCTAATCCTCCTTGAGATATCGGACGCATAAGTGTGCACAATTTGTATCTAGGAGACTGATTCCTCCATAATAAGGATGGAAAAAATACTATCTAAGCGTGTAAAGAAGGACTTTGGCAGCCATTGTGGAGAATTTTGAAATAAATATATACATTTTTGGAGAATCTTCATTTCTATTAAATTTATACGACCCAATAATGATAGAGGCAATGTTCCCCATGCTTTTAATTTTTTCCTAACTTCCTGTACTACTGGCATTAGATTAAGGGGCAAAAAATCTGAGGCCTGTCTCGAGATTACCACTCCTAAATATTTAAACTCCGTCACCCATTGCAATGGTGTATCCGGAAAGGCTGTAGCTTGTGCCTTTAAATCTATAGGAAAAAACAAAGATAAGATAATAAGCATTCATCGACTCGAGAGCTCCTTGAAGTCACGGACCAGCATCATTTAAAAATAATAATATATCATCTACATACAGGGCTACCTTCTCCTCCAGCCCACCAATCCTAAGTCCCCGACTATTAGGAGAAACTCAGAATGCCTCTGCCACCAGCTCAATTTCTATGGCAAAAAGCACCGGAGAGAGAGGGCAACCCTGCCTGGTACCCCTATATAACTGAAAAGGAGCTGACAACTGTCCTCCCAACTTACCAGCTGACATGGGTTTTCGGTAAAGTACCTGTAACCAAGAAATAAAAACTAATGGGAATCCCATCCGTCTGAGGACTTCCCATAGAAAAGGCCATTCAACAGTGTTGAAGGCCTTCTCTATATCTAAAGAGGCCACCGTTCCAGAACCTTCATTTACATGTTGGATATGTACATTGTTAAAAACTCTACGTAAATTAATATCTGTCGTCCTTTGAGGCATAAATCCAGTTTGATCAGAAGTGATAATAGAGGGTAGCAGATGTTGCAGTCTGCGTAATTTTGTCAGTATTTTAAAATAGGCCTATAGGAAGAACACAACTTTGGATCCTTAGATCCCTTCTGACTAAGGACTATGTGGGCATATCTCATGGATTCTGGAAAAGACTCATCAACCAAACATCTTGTATACAATGCTGTACGTTTCTGAGCTAATACATCTCCATGCGTTTTATAAAATTCAGTAGGAAGTCCGTCTGGACCCAGAGCCTTCCCACATGGGAATGACGTATGGCCATCAAGACCTCCCCCAAAGTAATAGGATGAACTAAAGCCTCTCTATCCTTATCTGACAACCACCCAAGCGCTACCTGATCCAAAAGAACGGACAAGTCCCTCCAGTGGAAGTCAGAAGGGAGAGAGGAGGTATAAAGCGAACCATAATACTGACTAAAGGCCTCTAAAATATCCTGCGAAGAGGAAACCTTTTCTCCACCAGAAGTAATAACTTTCGATATAAGTGTAGCTGGATGGTCATGTTGCGCGAACATTGCAAGAACCAGCCATTTCTATCTCCTTGTTTAAAAAAATCTCTGTCTTTTTTTCATATAAATCTACCCTAGTTACTTCTTCACTGAAGATTGTTTACGTTCATACCTTTACAGCTACTTTAAGCTGGCCATACATGTTTCGAAAATTCAGGCCAGTTCAGAAGGGACTGGTTGAATTACAGTCCATGCATGGTCATTGTGGTTGAACAGAAGTCGTTCTACTGATTAACTACGGTACAAATGCCCTGTTGAATTTTAGCCACTCAATCAGCTATAGCCTGCAGTGCTCATCAGTGTTTTCTGACAGTGGGGAAGCCTCCCCGTTGTCAGAATACAATAGCTCATTGAGAAGGATTCCCCCCTCCACTTCAAATGTGTGGATGGGGGAATTGGATCAGTTTTTTGCTCAACCTGCTGATTGACTAATATATGGGCAGCTTCGAATCCAAATTCAACAACAAGTGCCAGCATAAATCAAAACGCATGTCAACACACAAAGGAAACATGTTGACACTTGAAAACGCACCTACCTAATCTTATAAAAAACACACTCATGGATCTCAATGGGCTCATATGCCTTAGGCCCTGTTGGGACCGCCCTGCTCAAAAATTGTAAATTGCTGTGGAGATTCCCTTTCCTGTTTGTCTTGGTGGCCACTGTCACCAGGACAGAGCGGCGTTTTGCCGTTGGTATCGCAGCGCTGCCCCATTCACAGTGGTGCTCCTTTACCGCTCCAAAGAAGCTGCTGACAGGACTTTTTCTGACGCCCTGCCAGTGCATCGCTCCAGTGTGAAAGCCCTCGGGCTTTCACACTGGAGTGAATGGAGCAGCTGTTTTAGGGCGGTTTGCAGGCACTATTTTTAACGCTATAGCACCTGCAAAACGTTCCAGTGTGAAAGGGGTCTAAGGGTAAGGCCTCATGCACCTTGGGCGTTTGCCCAGCTCTCCTAAATGCCTTTCCACAGCTGGAGAAAAGCAGCATCAAAAACGCCTCTAAACTTGCATTTTTATAAACACGCTTTACCATGTTTATGCGCGTCAAGCACCTGGGCGTTAATTCATTTCATTGGCAAGCACTTAAAAGTATCAACACACATTAGACGTGTTTACACATGTTTATATGTATTTAGGCATGTCAAACGTTTTTTTTTCTGCCAAAATGCTGCTGCTCCTGAACGCACTGGAAGTGCATTTTTTTCTGCTGTCTCTAAACGCCCCTTCCTCTAAATACCTGTAAACACGTATGTGTTCATGGACACATAGGCTAACATTTAGGGGCACTTAGAGGCAGAAAAAAAAATCAAATGTTCATAAAAGTGTTGTTTTTAATGTCCATTGTGCATGAGGCCTTGTTGTAAATCATGCCAAGGTAATACAAATGTCACTTTAACTATTAAAATTCATGTTGCAGGGATGGTAAGAACCCCTCATAATGGGCACAGCAGGTGTACAACCCCAATAACTCACTAATGGAGTAAGTTGAGAAATAAAAGGGAGACTTTGATTGGTTGGTTGTAGACATATAACACTTTTGCCTGGCAACAGTAGAGCAGCCTATATTTACCCCATGTCCTGATACCCTTTGAAAATGTTCTTCGGTCTGTAAATGCCCCTCATTTAAATCAACATAATAGCCTAGAAAATAAGAGAAGACTGCATATGAATTGGCTGCAAGGAAGCTACAGAAGATCCGCAACACTGTAATGTAAAAAGAGATATAAAAAGATGAAAACAGAAATAACTAAAAGCAAGTCATTGCAATTGTGTTTAATACACAGTGGGGTTTATTTACTAAAAATGGAGAGCGCACAATCTGGTGCAGCTCTGCATCCAGGTTTTATTGTAAAGGCTTAAATAGGAACTATAGTCTGCTCACATAATTTGTTATAAAAACATCTTTGCCATTCTGAAGCTTCCCTCCAACCACTTTGCATATTATTTTATAAACACTGTGATGCTGTACTTGCCAAATATCCTGCAGAAATCTCCCTCCACTAAGTCTGGCTGCAACCATTTTAACTGTGGGCAGCTGAAGCTTCTGCCTGTTCACTTCCTGGATATACACAGACACACAGAGGCACACCTCCAGCTCTGCAGCCCTGCAGCTCTCATTGGCCCTCTTATGACTCACCCCCCCTCCCTTCCTGGCAAACACTCACAAGAGTGAGAGAGAGAACTATGCATGATGTCATAAGCCTAGGCTAATGACCAGACAAGAAACAGGAAGTGGGCCGTATAAGGTATTTACTGGCAGAAAAAACTGATTTACTATCCAAAGGTAAAACAACAAGGGCAGAAGATTTAATAGATGGAAAGATGAAAAAATTACTGAAGGTCCGCTTTAACTGAACAAGCTAAAGTTAGAAGCTGATTAGCTACCTTGCACAGCAGCACCAAATTTTGCATGCTCCAGTTTTAGTAAATCAACCTCACTGCTTTAATAAATGAAATGCCATCCAGTAAGAATGATTAAACTACATTGTCACACAAGTATCATTAGAATGGAGGTAACATAATCTCTTGGGTCATTTGGTTTCTAATATGCTTTCTTGACTTTTTATGGTTATTAATTGTTTGATATACGGTATACATACGGTAAATTGTAAATTACAACACAATTATAACTCTGTTGAACAGCATCTGGAGTTGGCCTTATCTTAGAGATGTACAATGTATTTAATTTCCCTTTTAGAAGTGAATTTATCATTTTGAGTCATTTCTTTTTGGGGAACAGTGTGATTATACTCCAAAGACATGCTGGTAGGTTAATTGGCTTCTGTGTAAAAAAAAAAAATGGCCCTAGTATACAAATGTGTGTTAGGGACCTTATATTGTAAGCTACTTGAGGGTAGGGACCGATGTGGATGTACAATGTATATGTAAAGCGCTGCGTAAATTGACAGTGCTATGTAAGTACCTTAAATAATAATAATAATAATTATAGGCATTGGTAAGGTTTATAAAGTAGATATAAACCCAAATAGGATAACCTTTAGTTTGCAAAAGCAAGAAATATCACAAACAATTGTCTTTTTTTTTAATAGAGCATAGTGTTTTCACCGTTTTTCATCCCCTTTCCCATCTCCTCCAGCCTTTTTTCATATACTTTCTTTCTTTATGAACTTTCTCCAGCATTGGCTGCATGCCATAGCTCTGCACCATAGACCTGACAATTTAAAGGGTGGGCAATGCCTACACTCCCTCAGGGGTGAATATAACAGGGTGACAACGCAGAAGAACAACTGTAAGAAAATTAAAAACTACTTTTTTTAAATACATTAACATGTTATATGACATTTTAGTAATGGGTTTAGATCTACTTTATTATATTTTAAAGGCTGTGCATGCAGTAAATTGTATACAATATAACGGTAATAAAACTTGTGATATTTTTACATGTATCATCTTTGATGGTTGCTGCAACCTTATTTGCCCCCATTGTTCTCTTAAAGCCAAATACCTAGGCAGATGCAAAAGATGCAAATAATGCTGATTTGATTATTATTATTGCATTTATTTTTAAAATACAAGCAGTGTATTTACTTTTTTTAGCTACTTTTTGATTTGATTTGGTATCAGCCTCCTTCAGTCCCTGTGCACTAGAGCTCACACTCAGCGAGAGAGAGAAGCAGCACATAAGGTCAATTAGCTTGCTGCAATGAGCATTTGAATAGGAGCTGAGAGCAGAGTGACAGAGAGATGAGCTTATCAGTCTGCTACTTCTTCTTCACCCACCAATCACAGATTGGGCGAGGGACAAGACCTGTAAGTGTTACTTAACTGTATCAGAGAAAAATCCAGTCTCTTGCTCTGCTAGACAGGGTTGTTCTGTGTGGCAGAGCCTTCTAAATGTTAGAACTAGACAGACAGAAATGTATATCATTTGGCAGGTAGAACAGTGAATGTGTATGTATGTCATCTGTGTATGTAGCTGTTTGACTCAGGTTGGATTGCAATTGTGTAATGCTCATTGGTCGGGGACACTGGAGACTGTGTACATCGGCTGATTGTGTTCAGGCTGTTTAGTACAATTCAGCAATAGGTCAGAAATGCTTATTAATTGTTTGCATGGAAGGTCACGATCTACCAGGTGCTGCTTTTTTTTTTTTTTTTTATTGGGAACATAGCGTAGTCCTTTAATGTTCTGTGGAATTTGATGATGGGATATAAAGAGAAGTACAAACAGGGTTGCAGCAACCGCACCTGCCTGGGGAGGCCAGTGAAGAAGAACCCTGGGATTTAGGTAAAAGGGGACAGGTTAAGGGCGAGGGCTGCGGAATGGCGCCATATTCCAACAACTAAGGCCTCATGCACACAGATGCTTAGCCAGGGCCGGAACAAGGGGTGGGCAAGAGGGGCGGTTGCCCTGAGCGCAATGGTTTATTGCAGGGGTGGGGGAGCCTTGTCCCTAACTCTAAGGGAAGCAGGGGGGCACAGTTTGGCATCTTTGCCCTGGACGCTGGATGACCTTGTACCGGCACCGCGCTTGAGGTGTAAAATCTCTGGCACATGTGGAGCCGCACGTGTGAAGGTAGCCACAATACAAGTAAACGGCTGCATGCGGTCGTGCTCAGGTAAACACAGATAGCTTCTGCATGTACCTGTGCAGGCACGTATGATGCTTCTCCTGAACATGCCATTTTTAATACAAAATCCCAAGACGACATTGGCGTTTATCCAAGCACGGCCACGTACAGCCTTTTGCTTTTATTGGCGGCTGTATGTGGCAGGTGCAGCATAGGGGATTTTACACCTCAACATGCAGAAGATGCTAAGCGTTTGTGTGCATGAGGCCTAAATATGGGTGTAACATGAAGCATGGTCAGAAAGGTGGAATTAGCCTTTAAACTTGTAGTCACATGTAATGGCGATTTGATAAGTTGAAAGTTAAATAATCATTTGAAGAAGTCCGTTTCCGATGCTTGTCCCAGTGACGCGCATATAGCTTTCTCCGTACAGGCTTTAAAAAAAAAAAATTGACTCCACTTTACAGAACAAGGTTATGTTAGGTTTAGTCATTTTTTGGGACAGTTTCAATGAGCCAAACAGACGTGCACTTTTTTGGGTCACCATCTGCATAAGAGGACCTGGGCTTGGCTCCTGAAAAACAACATTTATAATAATTGGAATATTTTATTCTCTTTTATATAAATGCAGCCCTATTTTCATAAAACCGTATAGGAAATTACTATCCTGAAAAATTTTGCTCCCTATAAATAGTTCAGATTTGAAACAAAAGTTTTCAACCGCATACCAGATGCTGCGATGCTCGTGGTTACCCTGGCCGTGTGATATAATTATATGTTTGGAAGGCTGGAACGGGAAGCAGGGATACCAGAAGGCTGTTGCTGAAGGAATTACAAGTGAATGACTGCATAAACCCACGGATGAAATTGCGTTATTATTCAAGGTCTTTTCATTACAAGGCCAATGCATGTTGGGCATAGGCAGCTGGCTGCAATGTCCTCTTTTAAAGTGACCCTGTCACTAATTTACTAAATTTCAGCAGCCTCCTGTACAAGGATATGTTGTATACTTACCTGTCCAGCAGGCTTTGTGCTGAAACTTTGCTGTTGATTCTGCAACCTTAGATGTTTCAGATAGATGCCCCCTGCTGGTGTTGTGGTTCCTCCCCCTGACCCCTATTGCAGAATTGTGTCCTGTAGTGATGTAGGGCTCGGTGGTTGCAAGCTGAGTGCCCAGTGGGGAAAACGTTACAACACTGGGGGGGTTTATTTACTAAAGGCAAATCCACTTTGCACTACAAGTGCTCTTGGAAGTGCAGTCGCTGTAGATCTGAGGGGGACCTGCAAGGAAAATAAAAAACAGCATTTTTGCTGGTACATGACTGGATGATAGAAATCAGCAGAGCTTCCCTTTATTTCGGATCTTTCCCTCAGATCTACAGCGACTGCACTCCCAAGTGCACTTTAAGTGCACTTGTAGTGCACAGTGGATTTGCCTTTAGTAAATCAACTCCAATTGCCACTGGACTGGTAAGTATTACAATGCTTCTTTAATGGGATACTTTTCCTTAAAGCCCATGTGGACCTATTGCGGTGTGTTGGTGTAACGCACATAAATACGCAATCCACCAAAAGTGCCAAGATAGCAAGTCTTATTTTCAAAATAATATATTGAAATGAATGGGATGCATTACTATAACGCACAATAATGTGCGTGTGCAATCGGGAAGGATAGACACGAGAATAGAGCTTCAGATATTTTTTTAGAGGAACACAATTGCGTAAAAAAAAGGCAGTGATCCTGAACCCTGCAACTTTGATGCTGTCATACAGATGTTATAGTACAATTGTATTGTCTAGTTTATGGCTTGAGTTATACACAAATTAATTTTTATATACATACTACTTATATATTTATTCTTATTAGGTCCATATTTTTACCCCTTCCCACCAACTGTACAAATATTGTATATGCGGCCTCATGGAAGTGGGTACGCATATATGTGTACCTGTGTTTGGCGAGAGCCATGGGTTCTGTACTAATGATTGGGAACTGGAAGTCCCAGGTTTCCTTCACCTAATGGCTGTGATAGCCTCTGATTGGCTATCACAGTAATCAGTCACTGAACAGCCCACCCCTGTGTTTTTTTCTCCTCTTGAATAGAGGAGAAAGGTGTAAACAAAGAAGTTCTATATATATATAGATATATATCTATATATACATAGATATATTTATTTATTTGTATATAATATATCTATATATCTATATATATATATATATATATAGATATATAGATATATAGTAATAACAACAAATAAAGAAAAAATAGCTAGATCAGTGCTGGGTTAGGTTAAACCTGCCCATACTTGGACCAAAATTGGCCCGGATCAGCAGGGGCCAGTCGAATTTCGATCCAAGTATGGGCAGGGAGGTTGTACAGAAGGTGATCTACCAATCAACTTCTGTACAACCACCTTGTCAGATTTTCCCTGCTTGATATTTTAGCGGTGGGGAAGTCTTTCAACTGTCAGAATACAATAGCTCAGCAGAAGGGATTCCCCCATCCTCATCAAGTGTATAGATGGGGGAATCAAATCTTTTTTTTTTTTTTAACCCGGTGGCTGAATGGAAAAAAATGACTCATGTATGAGCTGCTTTAGGATCAAGGTTAGGGTCAAAGGTCATGGTCAGAGTCAAGGGTCAGGGTTAGTGTATATTAGGTAGGAAAAAATAAGCATTTTTAAAATTAGCATCAGTGTGTTTAGGTAAGATTAAAAAAAGCGAAATGCGGACTATTGTTTCTGAGCCCTACTAGGGGTACTAGGGGTACAAACTACAAATAATATACACATATGTGGTATCGCTGCCATTGTCAGAAGCAGAGGAGAATTTACTTTGGGTTGTTCATGGGCAGTAGGTTATGGTAAGCGCAAAAAATATACAGCTAAAGGGATTCACCTGGGCAGGTGGGCTTTAATGCCGAATTGCCAAACACATGCATCCATGGGAAATGACTTTTCTGTGCCGAGAACACGTTGACTTTGCGCTCTCAGCACCGTAACCAAGCTGTTACAAGAAGCTCTTGATGCATATTGCGATTTGGAACTTCCAATCAAAATCACTTTGGACAGCAGCATTGTCAGTCTGGAGGGAGGGGAGTGTTACATGTACTAGCAGGGTATTTTTGCTGATGCAATGTGCCCTAAAGTCATGGATTGCAAGCTAAAAAATAAGTCACCCTGTAGGTTTAAGTCATAAAATATGTACTGCATACTATACTAGTACATTATAACAGACTTACCTGCAAACTGGAGCCCCCATTGCTGCGCTGGCTCCGCGGCTCTTCCACCTTCGCCCGGTCTTCCTACCGGGTTCAGAATCTTTGGCTGCTTGAATGGCCAGGCAGTGGTGACATCACTCCCAAGCATGCGCATGGGAGCCACATCGCTGTGGCATGCAGAGCGGGCCATAAATGTGGTCTGAGCTGCGCATGTGCGGCTTAGATCACATTACCCGCTAAAAGGCGGGGGAGAGATTTATGACAGAAGAGACCTCTATGAACTATTCTGTTATAAAATCCCTGCCTGTCAGCAGATTTTTACAATTTATTTTACTACCACTTTAAGAGGGAGAGGTTGGAGGTGATAAAAATATGCAGTCCCAAACCACAAGTGTAAATGAACCCTAAGATAGGTTACAGTCCCACACACCCCTGGTCCTCCTCTACTGTCCATCTCTACATTTCCTAAGAATGTTCTGCGGTCGCAAGCAATGTCCTCCTGCTGCGGGCTTTTCAATCTCTATAGGGGCCCGTTGTTTTTTTTTAGAAAAAACAATTGGGTTTTCGCGCATTTTAATGTGTTGTGTTAAAATGTAACGCAACGCATAATGCGTTTCACATGCATTTAGCAGGCGTTTTCATCCTTTGTCACCTGGGAAAAAATTTGACTCAAAATGCGGTGCGTTTGTGGTGCATTTCCATTGACTATTACGGATGGTGCATTTTTCGAACATAGCACTAAATATGCAGCCAGTAGGACTTTGCATGCACTTTTGCTGCTCTGGGAAGGTGTGTTTAGTGTGGCAAAACCCACCAGTGTGAACAAGGCCTACATTTCCAGCAAAGCGGTAAACTTACAGAATTATATAACTGATATTTGTAGCTCATAAACCCTCATTTGTAACAATTCATTACCCACATACACAGGGGTCAGCACAAAATACCAATATTTTTTTCCTCCAATGAAAATACACATTTTATTTTTTAATTCTGTTTCCTGCCTGTATCTCTTTCTCCAGGAAAACTTTTTTAAACTTCTGAAAGAAAAACTTCCTAATTTCACTCTGACAATTGGCATACACTGTGAATTCTATGCCGCAGAACGCCTTTGTGACAGATCGCAGCTTGAACCGTTCTCCTCATTAATATGCACACTGAATTCTCAGTGTAATGGGTTAATTTGCATGTAAAAGCACATTGAGAAGTAACGTGTCTAAAAACAAAAGGTATTGACAGGGGTTCTTTTTCTAACATGCTTTTAGCCAATTGGATGAAGGCATATAATAAGAAGCCTCCTGTGTGGGCAAGGGCGGGCGACAATTTATCTGGGAGATGTAGTCTCAGAAAAGGCCCCTTACCACCCTATAGGGTTCAGTAGCAAGCCTGTAGCCTTGAAAACCCGTGCTTTAGCCATTTAGGACAGAGCAGCAGAGGGGTTTTAATCCATCAAACCCCAGCAGCATATAGTTACCTTTCTTTCACTCCTCTGCCACTCCATTTAGGAAATACCAGTACTTCTGCATATGAAGAAACATGTGACTCACTCCATGTGACAGCCCTGGCCAATCAGTGCTGTCACACACAGAGTCCATGGCCCTGCAGCTTTGGCATTACACAGGTCTTGCCTTTCATTCCTGATGTCAGAATAGAGTGGCGGTGAAGAAGACGGGAAATAATTATTGTATGTGCTGCTAGGGAGGGACACATTAAATTGTATCTAAACTCAAAATGTAATAGCTTACCAGTCCTTAGATGTGATGGTTGCATTAGTTTTCTATTTTTTCAAGCATTTTTCCCCTTTCATCTGTTGATCCTGCCAGTAAAGCCTCGTACACACGATCGGATTTTCCGCAGACAAAACCTCAGACTTTTGTCCCAAGGGCGTTGACCAGGAACTTGTCTTGCATACTAACGGCAAGGAATTGTTGGCCAACAAACACGAACGTAGTGGCGTACTACGTGGTTTTTCAGCTTTTTAGCGCCACCCTTTGGGCTCCTTCTGCTAATTTTGTGTTAGTAGAAGTTTGATGAGTGTTGATTTACGCTTTTCATTTTGCGTTTTTTATTTCGCGCTTTTCATTTTGCTCTTTTCACTTCATTTCTGGACGGTCAACCACCAATGTTGCGGAATCGTAGGAGATAGCGTGTTATTTATTATTGGCCTTGGAGTTATTGCTTTGACCCAAGTCCAGTCCAGGAACAGGAGGAGGAGGATTTCTTGAACCAAAAAATGGTTGCTTTATTAATCGTGACCAATTATGTCATATGCCTTTGCTGCGGGAGCTCCAGGAGAATAATCCGGATGATTTTTGGAATTATCTCCGTATGACGGATCCCTGCTTTCACCAACTCTTGGCATTGCTGACCCCCTATATTAAGAAGCAGGACACATGCATGAGGCTTTTATTTTATTTTTTGGTTGAATAATGATTTGATTTGGTATGTTTTCTATATTTTTGGATGCATAGAATGCGCTTTTTGGTTAAGTTCTGTTGGCAGATAGCATGTCTATTTTTTTTTGTTTTCTTTTTTTAATGCACAATAAAAAAATTGTGGAGAATAATACTTGGCTATGTGTTTTACTTCAAATGACAGTTTGGGAGTAGGCAGTTACATTTTAAAAAATACAATGTAAAATTAACAAGGGACACCAACATAGTTGTATCTTTGATCTTAAAAACTACGGGATAATGGTGTTGTGGTAACTTGCACCAAAAAAAAAAAATAACAAGCATAAAAATATTATCCTTGCTATCACTAGAAAAAAAAGCCTTTGAAAATTCGTTTGCAATAAATCCATCAGTATCACCAGCAAAGCAGTTTCATTATTATCCCATTAAAGAAGAAGAGAATGTGCGCTGCATTTCGAGATTTCATAATTTGCCACGTCACGAATGTTAATTCTGCATTACGAATGCTAGTTTACAAGACCGATGCCTTCTGGCTCGTCCTTGCATCCGAGCATGCGTGTTTGTACTTTGGACTTTTGTCTGACGGACTTGTGTACACACGCTCGGAAAATCCGACAACAGACATTTGGCCACGAAAAATTTTAAAACCTGCTAGCCAACATTTGTCCGCGGAAAATCCGACAACAATTGTCAGATGGAGCGTACAAACGATCAGATTTTCCACCAACAGCCTGTCATCACACATTTCCCGTCGGAAAATCCGATCGCATGTAGGAGGCTTAACACACATCCAGTCATTCACCCTTCTGTATCAGGACAACAGAAACAAGATGCGACAATGGAACCCTGCTCCTCTCCTATTGTCCATAACCAAGAAGGATGTGATTCTGCAGTCCTCAGAGTTAGCTTTGAACAATATAACTGATACCAATCAGTACAGAACAACTCCAGTGGTATATTCAATAGTCCAAAAGGGAACAAATAAGAGAAGTTGGAAATACACAGAGGTTGTCTTCTATATCAGTTGCTTGATTTGCCCCGTATACCTACTCTATTCAAAGAAGATGCAATAATTGGCTTTGACTCTACTGCCAGACCATTCATTCCAACAAAAATCTTCCCATAATATTATACATGCATTTAACATATTTTATTCATAGTATTTACCTGTATAGTCTTGCTTGTGTAGACATCCAAAAGCCCTAAACCTACTGTTAGGTGCCACCATTTTGTGATGTTAGCAGTCTCAACAGACTCATAGCTGTCACTCATGTGACACTCTGTAGTATTCCCTTTTGCTTTTGCCCCGCAGCTACATAAAATGTTATGTAGGGAAATGAGGGGAGGGGCAGAGATGCTGGGCCAGCACAGACAGAAATTAGAAACTCCCAGAGGAGGAGATGTGTTAGGAGGGAAGAAGCTATGGTAGGGAAACAACTCTTCCTGGTGTAGTCAGATTTTCTAGCAAGTTCAGTGGTACATTGCAAGTGAATGAAAACTTATTTATGAAAAAGAAAGCCAACTGCAAGTAAGAATTTAAAATGCTGGGTTTGTTTGTGGTTTTACCTTTATTCAGGAAACCACAGTGTACAGTACGCAAATGCAATCAGTTGATGCGTTTCAGCCTACACGGCTTTAATCATAACTACGATAAGACATGAAACTTTGAAATATATAGTGGCTAAGATAACAAAGCCTCCACCTACTAATTGAATTAATTGATGGATATAATTGCAAAAAACTGAAACAGCTGATGCAATAGCAGAGGAGCCAATATAGACGCCACCATACTTCACAAACAGACATCATAGAGAGACAGTGCGAAAAAACATATAAAGAAAGATTAATAATAGCAGTATTAGATGGTTGTGTGTTAAAGGGAAAGGTAAGGAGATAATAGACAGATACATACTGATATTGTGTACAGAGAGGAGGAAACTGGGAAGAGAGGCAAACTAATGTACATGCAGGTCCAGATCATCTCATGTTTAACCCCTGAGGAGATCTAGTCTTTAATCTAAAAATCCACCAGGACTCTCTTCCCAAAAGCCTCCTCTCTCTATCTCCTCCTCTCGGCAAGTGTGAAAGCCTCTCTATTGCTCTCTATTCCCCTGAATCTAATCACCTCGATGACAGTCTCTAAAATGACGTGTCACAATAGAGATGTACTTGACATTCGGATTATTTGTATTACAATAGCGTTCTGCTATTCAGGTTCTAATGCCGCGTACACACGGTCGGACTTTCCAACGGGCAATGTTCGATGTGAGCTTGTTGTCGGAAAGTCCGCCCGTATGTATGCTCCATGGAACATTTGCTGTCGGAATTTCAGCACACAAATGTTTGAGAGCAGGTTCCCAAATTTTCCGACAACAAAACCTGTTGTCGGAAAGTCCAATCATGTGTACACAAGTCCGTCACACAAAAGTTCATGCATGCTCTGAATCAAGCAGAAGAGCCACACTGGTTATTGAACTTCCTTTTTTTCGGCTCGTCGTACGTGTTGTACGTTACCGCGTTCTCACGTTTGGAATTTTTTGCCAACATTTTTGTGACCGTGTGTATGCAAGACAAGTTTGAGCCAACATCCATCGGAAAGAAAATCCGCAGTTTTGTTGTTGTAAAATCAGATTGTGTGTACGGGGCATTAGAGAGCGTGTCATACCACCCACATACTGCAGGCTGCACTTAATGCAAGTAATTAGGTGGACTACATAATTTGTGCCATAATTTATATATTGTTTTATAGAAAATTCTTCCCCTGTAGCTATCGAGGAGAAAGTCTTACCTAACATATTACGATGGCAGTACCTGCAGGTCTTTATGTTACACGGATGACTCCCCCTACATCACAGCCAGGTGGATTGGCATTTTTTTGGATGAGGAGAAAAGGTTGGGTGATAACAAGTTGCCTAGAGTTGGCGCTCGTCGACTCGAAAAGCGGCAACCCATTTCTAATATTCCAAGTAAACTTTTGTCAAAATTGTCAAATTCTTTTTTATTATCTTAGCTATTTGATGATATTCCTTGGAATATGTGGTGACAAAGGTGACAGGCTTGCCTTTTCTTGCCATCTTAGAGGTTTTTATTGTTAGAGTTTTTTTGTGAAGTATGGTGGCGTCTATATTGGCTCCTCTGCTATTGCATCAGCTGTTTCAGTTTTTTTGCAATTATATCCATCAATTAATTCAATTAGTAGGTGGAGATTTTGTTATCTTAGTCACTATATGTTTCAAAGTTTCATGTCTTATCGTAGTTATGATTAAAGCCGTGTAGGCTGAAACGCGTCTTCTGATTGCATTTGCATACTGTACACTGTGGTTTCCTGAATAAAAGCAAGATTTTAGAGCAAAAGCGGTTGTGCGGATCATCTCTATTAGAGCTGCACGATTAATCGTCGAGAATCGTTATCACGTTTTTTCCCCATTGCGATCTTGACAAAAGTGTTTCATGATTCTTGCTATGCAAAGAATTCTCTCTGCTCTTCTGAAGCCACAGCGGTTAAAAGAAAGGAGGAGAAAAACTAGGCCTCTGCCAAGAATCACAACATTCTTTAGCAGTGGAATCAAGTATAAACATTGTAACAATTTGTCAAAGAATAGACTTCCTGTGTAAGTGAGGAAAGTTTAACCACTTAAACACTAAACTTTTTTCTGACATTTGTTGGTTTCAAGTTAAAATAATTTTTTTTGCTAGAAAATTACTTAGAACCCCCCAACATTATATATATTTTTTTTAGTAGAGACCCTAGAGAATAAAATGGTGGTTGTTGCAATATTTTATGTCACACTGTATTTGCGCAGTGGTCTTTCAAACGCAATTTTTTTGGAAAAAAAAAAAGAAAAAACTAACCAGTAAAGTTAGCCCAATATTTTTTGTATAATGTGAAAGATTTTACGTCGCGAGAATCGTGATCTTTATATTCTAAGCAAAAAAATTGTGATTCTGATTTTGGCCAGAATCATGCAGCTCTAATCTCTATGGACTATTACTCTCAGATGGGCAACTGCGGATCAAGCACCTGTGAGCTCCGCCGATGGTGGATTATATGGATAGCAGCACTGAAATCTTTGCATCATTGTGGTTTTACCTGCAATTTTGTTAACTTAATGACAGCATGTAGGGTCAGATATCTTTGTTGTCCATCCTGATTTGGTGTGCTCACTGAGTGTATCACAGAGCGTGTATACACTTATTAGTAGTAGTAGTAATAAATAGGATTCCAGGTTTACTTTGACTTTAAATAGTTAATTTGGGCCAAGCTAGTTTGCAAACAAACTATTTCCATTTCAAACTGATGCATCCACTGTGTGCACTGTACTATACGATAATAGCATCAGTTAGATACAGTAAGCGGCACTGTGTTCCGACAGCAGGACGGCGACTTTAGGAACTAACCTAAGTTGTCCTAAATGCCTCTGCTATTCAAGAGAAGCCTCATATTTTTATTAATAAATACAAGGCTTCCTCTGATTGGCCAAGGTGGAGAGGTGGGCAGATGACGACACATTTTCCCTCTCAGCCAATCAAAGGGAAGCCTTGACTTTTCCTGAATGGTGGAGAATCATTTGGGCCGACTCGATTTAGTTCCTGCAGTAGACAAGAAAGTTGCCTGTAATGTTGCAGAATAAAGCGCTGCATATTGTTTGTAGCTAATGCTGCTACAGTAGAGTACAGCACACACATCGGCTGCATCTGTTAATAAAGGAAATAGTTCTTTTGGGACAGCTATTTTAAAGTGAAACTAAACCCTCCTATCCTTTAGAGCCAAAGAAGTAGCCATCTTAGCATCTGTATGATCTCCAGTTGTCATGGTACTGCACATGTGATCAACTATGTCACCAGCCATTGATGGCTTGACATTTCTGTGGATAGCACAAGCAACTGTGACAGTTATGATTCACGGCATACTTTGAATGTGTTTTGGGAAACACTTGAAGTATATGTAAAGCCTCAACTTGAAACACAACCTGTTCAGTTTAAAATAGAAATGAAAGGCAAAACATTTGTGTATACATATAAAAAAATATTATAGTGATCACATTCTCTCTGTTCTCAGCTGCAAAGGAACCCAGAGAGCTGGGGGAGGAGAAACAGCAGCACACTAATCTTCCCAGTGAATGGCTGTGCAGGGGGGGTGTCAGCAGAAGTCTGATTATTGGAGCAGGCTGAGTTCCCAGCACAACCAGAAAACTGACCAGGTTGTGCTTTTATGTTTGGTGTGGTCAGTTTGAAATAGTAGAGTAGAGGGTCTGGCAAGAACACCAGGAGTTTCATACAAAGCAGGCATTACAAAGAGAACAGGATACTTTTTCATACAAGTACATGGTACAGCAGGCACATATCATGAATATGAAGTTCTGAGTTGACATATTCTTTAAATTGATGGTTTCAGTCCAACTTTAACCCCTTGCCGACCAGTGCACGATGATGTACGTCAGCACAATGGCACGGCTGTGCAAATGGGCGTACAGGTAGGTCTCCTTTAAATCGAGGCATAGTGTGCGCGCGTGCGCCCGCTGCGTACTCCGTGAGCATGCCCGCGGGTCACTCGATGTCTGCCGGGGGTCTGATCGTGTCACGGAGCGGCAGAACGGTGAGATGCCTATGTAAACAAGGCGTTTCCCTGTTCCGTCTAGCAACATGACAGTGATCTACTGCTCCCTGTCATCTGGAGCAGTGATCTCTGTCATGTTCTAGTGAGACAATCCCCCCCTACAGTTAGAATCATTCCCTAGGACACACTTAACCCCTTGATCACCCCCTAGTGTTTAACCCCTTCCCTGCCAGTGTCATTTACACAGTATTAAGTGGATTTTTATAGCACTGATCGCTGTATAAATGACAATGGTCCCAAAATAGTGTCAAAAGTGTCCAAGGTGTCTGCCATAATGTCACAGTCACGATAAAAATCGCAGATCGCCGCCATTACTACTAAAAAAAAAATTATAATAAAAATGCCATACATCTATCCCCTATTTCGTAGGTGCTATAACTTTTGCGCAAATCAAACAATATATGTTTATTGCGATTTTTTTTTTTTTTTACCAAAAATTTGTAGAAGAATACATATCGGCCTAAACTGAGAAAGAAATTCATTTTTTTATATATTTTTTGGGGATATTTATTATAACAAAAAGTAAAAAATATTGCTTTTTTTTCCGGGGCTGAAGTAGTTAAAATCAAAGTAAACCTGGAATTCTACTGTAAATGGACATGTTTACCGAACACAGCATGAATAATGAATTTTGAAATCTACATTTAAAAAAAATATATTAATAATTTCAGCCACAAAGTAAAATCTATGATTCAAACATTACCAGGGACTTGGTTTACCTGCCAAGTCATTTGGCAATCCACCATGATGTAGCTGTATAGGTTAAGGAGAGCTGTCCCAAAAGGAATAGGGTATTAGCACTTCTAACCTACTGGTTATAATACACTGACCCTCCTGCTTCTTTCAGAGTCTCAGACCTAGAAAAAGTTTACAGATCAGGTAAGCCAGCTTGAAGCCAGTTGAAAGTACTGAAGCCAAAGAGTCAACATGACATCCAGAAAACAAGCATTTGTACAATGAGAAGTTATCAATAGCAGTCTCAATGCTTCTCTTCAGAAAAGGCTTTCTTTAAAGAGAACCTGTCACTATCTTATAAAAGTTGAACAGCCATCGCCCTGTTAAACATAAAATGAATATTTACCTTTCCAGCAAGCAGTGAATTAAAGGGTTCGTTCACCTTTTCAAAAAAACTGCAGAAATGTAGAAAAGGGGTGTCTGTTGTAAACAAAAACAGACTTTGCTGCTTTGACTAACATTTAATAATGCCTTTGTTATAGGTGTAGGCCATTTGCAGACTGTACCTCATGAAGCCTGACCCGAAAACTCCCAGGATGTTGCTTAGATGTTGCTGTGAGGCCCAGCTATTACTGTTCACTTTCACAATCACAGGAGTGAGCTCTCAGACTCTGAGCTCAAAACTACTGCATCAGGGGAGAGAAAGGACATGTGAGAGGTTTGAATCTGAGAAAGACCTCACCCTACGAACATTTGATCTTGCCCATTATTACAACTTGTTAATTCGCACAGAGGGAATGTACATGCAGTGGAGGGACAGCTATGCAAATCTTTAAAAATAGACTCTGAAATGTTGCTACTAGTTTTTTAATGGTAGACTTCACGTTGTAAACCAATGGGTGAAAGAGGAACGTAGATGAGTTTGAAGGGTGTCACTCATTGGTGATGTTCAATAAGCAAATTAAATGTTTAGACTTCAAACCTTATTTTGTCACTTTTGAAGTGCGACATATTATATTGGAGCTCTCTTTTAAAGCTGAAGTTGAAGTATTGCAATTTTTAGCTTGGACCATTGTTTGTATAGTGCTCGAGATGTAAGGCTAAGCCTGAGCTATGAATCTGGGTCAGGGTTTAGTGACTCAAGGCTGGCTAACTCATCCTAGCAGCTTCCCTGGTTCCTCCCCCTGTTTTCAGGGACATTGGAGAATGTTCTAGACATAGTGGGTGGAGGTTAGGAGGAGCTGTTTGGCATATTTATAAGGGCCTAAGCCAATCCCCAGTGAAAGGCTAGACCACCTTATAAATAGACACGGGTCATGCCAGAAGGGGTAGTTGGGTGGTAGATAGAGATGGAGTACTGAGGAGGCTGTCGGTGGCCTTTAAGGGTGCCCCCTAGACTGGGGGGGGGGGGGTGACCTGGGGCCTGGGGCTCGGGTGCTGTAAAGTTCCTACCAAAACCAAGACACACTGAGAAAGCTCTTCCTGGAGGCACTGGAGCAAGGAGAGAAGACAGCGGGAGCAGGTCAGCATGTCTGGGAGATCTCCAGAGAGTCATCCGGGTGGGCTGGTGAATGTCAGTCTGGAGGACTGTGAGGAGAATTTAGCCTGGAGGGCTAGTAAAGGGGCAGCTGCAGCCAGGCAGGTTGGCAGTGCCTGAAGAGGTGGTGCTGAGATCAGTAGCCACAGGAGTAATGCAAGCTGGACACTGAAATTCTGCTACACACCTAAATGACCTTGGGTTCCTGCCTGTAATGGGCCAGTGCTTTCATCTGACTAAGTGACTGTGAGATATTCACAGTGTTCCAGCTGGGTTCTGCAAGTGTTTGCCGGAGGAAGAAGAGGAGCTGTATATAGATACTGTATATAGGAAGAGTTGTCCCTGAAGTTGTTGCTGGAATCAAATGGGCATCCCATAATCTCCCATCCCTATCCAAGTAATTACCCTCAATAAATAATAAAAACAAAGTCACAGACTGTTCTCTAACTCAAGAGTGCCTGTGAAAATTCAGTGTGCCTTGCTGTGCAGGGTGCAGCTCATAAGGGGGCGCGCAACATATGTATATG
This sequence comes from Aquarana catesbeiana, assembly GCF_042186555.1. Taxonomy (NCBI): domain Eukaryota; kingdom Metazoa; phylum Chordata; class Amphibia; order Anura; family Ranidae; genus Aquarana; species Aquarana catesbeiana. The sequence goes on from NC_133326.1 coordinate 572,238,789, forward strand.
CCATACCTGTGGGATCCCTTTAGAATCTGGAAATCATGATATTAGTCACCACTACTCCAGTAATCTGCACTAGCTTTAGGGACCCCTGCAGGTTGTTTGCCCTGCTACATTGCGAACACAGGAGGTTGCTTACTTGGCATAGGCACCATTCAGAGAATGCTTTAGAGGGTTGGATACCTTGTATTGGGAGGAAATACTCATACACAGTGTATACGGCACTTATATAACTCTTGCACAATTGGTTTGCAACAACAGATAAACTGATCTTTAGAACTGATATCAACAGTCCAGGAAATATAAAGACTGTAACAGTAACATGGTAACATATACTGTAAAGCATTTACATTATATGTTACCATTGGAAAGCTTCTGTTATCAGAGGTAGTGTCTTTTCTGGGCAAGAACATTCTCGCAGTCTGCACCAGCTCCATGTCTCCACATTACTCAGCGGAGTTTGTTTATTGAAGAAAGAGCCATCCCTGAGCTGTCCCTCTCTGCAAGGAACCTGAACCTGAGCTTCTCACAATCCCTCAGAAGAGTGAGGGGCCCTACAATTCACTTGCCAGAAGAATGTCAAAATGACGTGGGGTCCCATATTTAAAAGGTTGCCTCACTCAAGATGAACAGGCCAAAGGTCACCAGAGGTTGTTTCATCCAATCAGACAGCTGCTTCCTCTGAGACTATGATTGAGTCCACGAGGAGACAATTTCCCCTAACAAATTCCACTCTGTATGATGGCACAATGCAACCTACTGGACAGTGGAAAACCTGCACCTGCCTACATGGGTGGTCACAATCTCCACCTTGTCCAATTAGAGAAAACTTTGCATTTATTAAGAAAATGTGAAGTGTTCTTGAATAGCGCCCCAGCCGAGCGAGCACTGGTAATTAGTGGAGATCTCTGTAGTAGCAGTGCATCCTACAGTGATTTCCAGCTTCCATAGGGATCCCAGAGGTATAACAAATACATTCTGGACCAATGTAACTATGTAAAAATTGCCAAACCTAAACTTCAGCTCACATAATAAAAAACTCCCTAGCAAGCCAGTGTACGCATGAACAGTGTATTTTCCCCACTGCAGGTGGCGCTCATCTGCAGCGGCAATGCAGGTGGAGGATGAAGTCAAAAGGAACCTAGTTCCTCTATGGTCTCCTCTTTCACAGAGAGGCAGCATCTGATTGAATGCTGGTGTCCCATGTGACTTTGGTGGCCATCTTGGCTCTGGCACAGCCTTTTTAAGAGTCTGGCTACTGGGTTTGGAGCATATTTTGTGTGTTGCTAGAGCAGGGACAGGTCACCCATCTGACAGGGACAGTGCTTAGCGTCAGGGAGAGGTTCCAGGTGAATAGGGAAAGTGCAGGGACATGCCATCTCACCTGGAAGCCTCCCCAGCCAGGACGCATTCTGCCCCTTGAGACAGATGCTGGCAGCACACCTGAGACCTGTTGCTACTACTCATAGCTCTTACATCCTGTGAGTGCGCCCAGCCTTACCGCTTGGCTTGTTGTGCATTGCTGAACTTCTGTTTCAATGCGATTCTGTTTTCTGCATCTGGACTCTGAGTGTTTTCTGCCGCTGCACAGAATACTTACCTCTCCTGCCTCCTATGTTTCTCCAATCCTGAGGAGTTGTTCACTGAAGTCCACCAGGAAACTGACAGTTCCAGGAAGGTCAATCTCCTTGATCTCCTGCAACACTCATTGGTTCTTCCTGCTGACCTTCACCTACTGCAGGAGATATGAATGATGGAGAGGGCAGCAGGAAGAACCAGTGAGAGCTGAGGAGATCCCAGGATATCGACCATCCTGGAAACGTTATTTTCCCTGCAGACTTCAATTGTTCAGGATCCGAGGAGCGTTCAGCAGTGCAGGCAACAGGAGACGTAGGTATTCAGTTTCTTCTTTACAGGTGCATGCTTGCTAGGGACTTTTACATTATGTGACAGGGTCTCTTTAAGCAGCAGCTGGTGTCACAGCTGTTAGTAGATACTGAAACAGTTAAGCCAGAAATGAAGGAACAAGATACAGTTGGAAGGGAATGTTGGTTATTTTGCTTACTTTGTGTAGGGTTCAGAAACCACACCAGTCTCCTTTTCTTTTTGGGCAGATGAAGAAGAGACTTCTGCGGGTTTGAATCTCATTGATACTTTGAGTGCGGCTGTGCCCAGGCAGTGTAATTACAGACATCTCTGCTTAGGATTCCCATGCATTCTTAGGACGGGGATACAATTGTTCTCCGCATCGCTAAAACAAATCTGTCCAGCCTTTGATGATCTGCTGAGGTTATTCATCCAAGTCTGACTGATGCAAATTGGTGTAAAAAAATCCACACTTCAGGGCGTAATGGCTTATCGCTGGTGTCAGTGCGGATTGTGTTATAATGTTTTTCTTTCATCTACAGCCTTGGAAAGAGAGTCGATGAACTCATCTATTGCAGTAGCATGGAAGCCTTCTTTTGGCTCTTAAAGTGGACCTGGGGGACGCCTGGGCTCATGCAGGAATTTAAATATAGTCTTAAAGTGACACTAAACAATATACATATTCTTCAAAAATATTCCATACATGTGGCCATGCGCACTGCAAACCCCATAATCCATAATCCTTAGAACAACTTGGGAGCGAGCAAGAGAGGGTGGCTACATTCCTACATACAGTGAGACCATGGAGAATGAACGTAGCCACCCTCACAGGAGGTACAACCACAGCAGCAAAAAAAATGTGATTTGGAGGAGGCTGAGAGCAATAGACGGAATGTTTATTTGTTTTCTAATTTGGCTTAAAGTATCTCAAGCCAAAACATTTGCACTAGTTATGAAGAAAAAATACTTCTCTCAGATTGTAAGTTCCCACTAGCAGGGCCTTGTTAACCCTCTCCTATTGAATTGTTTTGTGACTGTACTGTCCCCTTTTTTTTTAAAGTGCTATACTAATTGTTGCTGCTATATAATCCTATAGAAACACAATTTTACTTTAGATCCACTTATAATTACTCTGTCTGAGAATTTCAGGCCCAAGGACAAAGGGTTGAGAGGTTGACTGAAGCATGGAAATTGCTGCACTTCTAGGAGCCCCATCACTAGTTTATATGCATTATTCTATACATAGGAAAACAGATTTCAACAGATTGGTTAATAAGCTGATACCTTTTATATGTATATGTAAAAAAAAACCCATGCAAACTATGTGGTGGATTTACTAAAGGCAAACAGATTGTGCACTTTGCAAGTGCAGTTGTTCCAGAGATTAGGCAATGAGGGGGAAGCTCTATTGATTTTCACCATCGAATCATGTGCAAGCATAAATGCTGTTTTTTTTTATTTTCCTTGCACCTGATTGGGTATTCTTTGCAAAGTGAAGCTTCAGCTCATTCACTAAGCTCTGGAGCAACTGCACCCATAGAGTGCAGCTGCAATTGCAAAGTGCACAGTCTATTTGCCTTTAGTAAATCCACCCCTGTGAGTTGAGTTAAGGCATGTGCATTAACGCAACACATTGGGGTTAATTTACTAAAGGCAAATGGACTGTGCACTTTGCAAGTGCAGTTGCACTCATTTTTCCCATAGCTTATTAAAGCGGAGTTCCACCCATTTAAAAGTCAGCAGCTACAAAAAGTGTAGCTGCTGACTTTTAATAAACAGACACTCACCTGTCCCACGGTCCAGCGATACGCCCTACCGAAACCTTGCTTCTCTCCCCCTCCTCTCTGCGGCACCAGCATTGCAAGTGTGGGCGCCCGGCTGTGGCCTCACAGCCAGGCGTGCACTGCGCATGCGCGAGCTGTGCTGCGCATTGTGAATGGTCGGGCAATCTTCTGGGACCTGTGACATGTCCCAGAGGATTGCAGGGTGGGAGAGGTGAACTTCCAGGAGAGAAAGTGGGAGCTGGGTACCTATGAAAACTAGGTACCCGCTCCCCCCCGCAAAAAAAATTACACGCAGAATGTGGCATGTCAGGGGGTCCCAAGTACTTACAGCGGAAGTTCCATTTTTGGGTGGAACTCCGCTTTAAATGTGGTAAAGCTCTGCTGATTTTTTCTCATCATTTTTCTTATGCAGAGTTGTACCTGATTTTACACGCTTCAGTTTTAGTAGACTCCCCCACAGTCTATTTGCCGTTAGTAAATCAACTCCATTGCCATGTGTTAGGGTATGCTGCACTAAGGCAACCAAGCCATTTTGAATGGGCTGGCAATGCAGCTTAATGCACTAAAAATTGGACTTGCATTTTTTTTTTCAACGCAACGCAACATACAAAAACGTGCAGCAGTGGTGTGCTGCAATTTGGGTGGCTTTTCCCACTGCTAAAACAATGCAGTAGCAATTTAAAGTGAGTGACACAGCAACACACCATTGTTTGCTCTATTCTAGTGCTTTGCAAATGTGAATGGTTCCTTAAAAGGACTACAGTTCCAATTTAGCAGCCCTTGCTATGGCTTCCAGTATCTTCCCAGGGTCCTTAGTTTCAGCTAACAGACACCCAATACCTCTGTATTGCAGAAATGGCAATAACAGATCATATAAGACCTAGAAAATAGTATTATTAATATTATTATTATTATTATTATTATTATTATACATGTTTAACAGTCCTGGGCTATGTTTTCTACTATGCAGGGCCTCTTCAATATCAAAATTGCCACAAATAATGCCTTTGCACAAGTGCACGGTACATGCCAGAACCCTCTGAATGTGCTTACCCAGTCCTTTGCCCTCAGTTCCTTTCTGTGATCCAGCAGTTTGCGAACAAGCCCTTTAGATGAATGTTGTATCTATAGCAGTCACACAGCCAGGAATCTATGTTCCTCATTCTCAGCAAGGCAACACATTGGGGTTTATTTACTAAAACTGGAGAGTGCAAAAACTGGTGCAGCTCTGCATAGAAACCAATTAGCTTCCACATTTTATTGTCAAAGCTTTATTGAACAAGCTGCGTTGGCTACCACGCACAGCTGCACCAGATTTTGCACTCCCCAGTTTTAGCAAATCAACCCCAATGTCTACTAATTTTCTAGACACATATCATACCTCTACAGAAAGACAGCTGTGTATGGCATGGTGCTCTACAAATCCTTGATTCTGTTAGCAGCATCAGTCTTCTAGCAGCTGGTTCACTGTGGACCACATTTGTCTTGTGCTGTCTTCCCAGGATGCACCCTTAAAGAATGTTCTCATTGGACAACCACTCACCTGTCAGGTTCTTTGATCTCCAGAAGACTGTGGCAGCAAGATCTGCCATAGTTCCCAGCATTGTTTCACCCTTGGTTTGGATTTTGTATGCCCCTGCCCACCTTGGGGATCTTCTCTCATGCTACATGCTTCAAAATATAAATCAAGTTAAAGCCTGACTCCTGGCAAAAAGGGGTTTTTTGTTTTTTTTTGGTATCTGAGTAGAAAGAATGTGAACTTTTGCTTTTATTATTCATTTTAGAAAGTCCCTCTCATGTCCTGTCGTAGTGCTTAAGCCTCATACACACGATTGGATTTTCAGATGGGAAATGTGTGACGACAGGCTGTTGGCGGAAAATCAGACCGTTTGTATGCTCCATCGGACAATTGTTATCGGATTTTCCGGGGACAAATGTTGGATGGCAGGCTTATAAATGTTCCGTGGACAAATGTCTGTTATCAGATTTTCCAATCGTGTGTAGACAAAAGTCCAAAGTACAAACACGCATGCTCGGAAGCAAGGACGAGCCAGAAGTGGTCGGTCTTGTAAACTAGCATTCGTAATGGAGAATTAACATTCGTGACGTGGCAAATTATGAAATCTCCAAATGCAGCGCACATTCTCTTCTTCTTTAATGTGATAATAATGAAGCTGCTTTGCTGGTGATACTGATGGAATTCTGCCAAACGTATTTTAAAAGGCTTTTATCTTCTAGTAATATCAGGAATAATATTATCATGCTTGTTTTTTTTTGGGGGGGGGGGCAAGTTGCCAAAACACCATTAACCTATAGTTTTTAAGATGGTGTCCCTTGTTAATTTTACATTGTATTTTTTTAAATGTAACTGCCTACTCCCAAACTGTCATTTGAAGTAAAACACATAGCCAAGAATTATTCTACACAATTTTTTTTATTGTGCACTAAAAAACAAAAAAATAAATAAAATATGCAAATAGAACTTAACCAAAAAGTTAATTCTATGCATCCAGAAATATAGAAAATATACCAAATCAAATCATTATTCAACCAAAAAATAAAATAAAAACCTCATGCATGTGTCCTGCTTCTTAATATAGGGGTCAACAATGCCAAGAGTTGGTGAAAGCAGGGATCCGTCATACGGAGATAATTTCAAAAATCATCCGGATTATTCTCCTGAAGCTCCAGCAGCAATGGCATATGACATAATTGGTCACGATTAATAAAGCAACAAATTTTTGGTCCAAGAAAACCTCCTCCTCCTGTTCCTGGACTGGACTTGGGTCAAAGCAATAACTCCAAGGCCAATAATAAGTAACACGCTATCTCCTCCGATTCCGCAACATGTCTGGTTGACGAACGGCCGTTCAGAAACGAACTGAAAAGTGCGAAATGAAAAGCGCGAATCAACACTCACCAAACTTCTACTAACACGAAACTGACAATTGAACTTCCTCTTTATCGGCTCATAGTACGTCTAGTAAGTCACTACATTCGTGTTTGTTGGCCGACAATTGCTTGCCGTTTGTATGCAAGACAAGTTTTTGGCCAACGCCCTTCGGACAAAAGTCAGAGGCTTTGTCTGCGGAAAATCTGATCGTGTGTACGAGGCTTTAGAATCTTTTTGAGGTATTTGTTTCTGTCTGTGCCTTCCTCTCCTCAAAACTTCTCTTCTGCTTATTTTTTTGTCATGGTGGTCCCATTTCCACCCAATTTCTTGTCCTGTGATAAAGGAATAAAACATGTAGGAATAGCTCTCTAATTGATTCACAAACAGCATTTTATTTTCTATTCATAACACTTTATGATGTGGCTAGAGGTGGGCTTCTAAAATTTAACAAAAAGAGCAGACTTCCCCATGTAACTGGTGACCTAGGATGTAAAGTTCAGAGATTTCATTGCAGTCCTTGAGATCATTTTGCCTTGGCTCATCAACAAATGAAGTGGGATTCAGACAGGGACAGATTTCAATTACTGGAGACTGTGGCACCTTGGCACCCAAAGCAACACCCCTGTTGCCTCTTTTACAGGTTTTATTTTTTTTTCTCCCACTACCCTAAGCTATTATATTGTGACAATTAAAACTGTATGGCTTACAGTTTATGGATGCCTGACCATCACAACTATCTATAGGACCAAAAGTATGTGGACACCCCTCCATTTAAAGACGTAAAGCGTTAGAGTACTGTTAATGCTGCAGCATACGAAGACATTTTAGACAATTGTGTACTTCCAACCTTGTAGCAAAAGTTAGGGGAAGGTCCTTTTCTGTTCCAGCATGACTGTTCCTCTGTGTACAAAACCAGCTCCAGAAAGACGTGATTTGATGAATTTTATGTGAAGGATCTAGACCTAAAGTGACCTACACAGAAGCCTGATTTCAACCCTACGAAACACTACTATGATGAACTGGAATGCCAATTATGAGCCAGGTCATCTCATCCAACATCATCCCTGACCTCGCAGAGGGTTCTTTTGGCTGAATGAGCACGCATTCCCACAGCCACACTCCAAAACCTTGTGGAAAGCATTAAAATGAGTGAAGCCTACAATGAAGGGACAAACTCCATATGATATTGGAATGGGATGGGTTCCAAAAGGATATATAGGTGGGATGGTCAGGTGCTCGCAAACTTTTGGCCATACAGTGTATAAATAAACTTATGCCGCGTACACACGATTGGACTTTCTGGCATACTTGGTCCGGCACACTTTCCGACGGACTTTGTCCGCCAGGTGCGCCGGACTTTAAAACGGATGGACTTGCCCACACACGACCGGACTTTCCGGCGGGCTAAATCCGCCCGTCTCTCCTACGGACTTTTGCCAGAGTTACGGCGCACTTTCAGAATGAACGGACTTGCCCACACATGGACAAGTCTGTTCATTTTGAACGTGACTCAGGTACGACGGGACTAGAAAAGGAAGTCAATCTTGCCACTTTTATCGGCGAGATTGACACCTTGCAAGCCCAGCCGCGGGGCATACCAGGCCCTTAGGTCTGGTATGGATTATAAAGGGAAGCCCCCTTCGCCGAAAAAACAGCGTGGGGTCCCCCCTAAAACCCATACCAGACCCCGATCCGAGCACGCAGCCCGGCCGGTCAGGAAAGGGGGTGGGGACGAGCGAGCGCCCCCCCCTCCTGAACCGTACCAGGCCGCATGCCCTCAACATGGGGGGGTGGGTGCTTTGGGGGAGGGGGCGCCCTGCGGGGCCCCCCCACCCCAAAGCACCTTGTCCTCATGTTGATGAGGACAAGGGCCTCTTCCCGATAACCCTGGCCGTTGGTTGTCGGGGTCTGCAGGTGGGGGGGCTTATCGGAATTCGGGAGCCCCCTATAATAAGAGGGCCCCCAGATCCCGGCCCCCCACCCTATGTGAATAAGTATGGGGTACATGGTACCCCTACCCATGCACCTAGGGAAAAAGTGTCAATAATAAAACACACTACACAGGTTTTTAAAATAATTTATTAAACAGCTCCGGGGGGGGGGTCTTCCTCCGGCTTTGGGGGTCTTCTTCCGGCTTCGGGGGACCCTCCGGTTCCTCTTCTCCCGGTGTTCCAGTTCTTCGGCCGTCTCCTCCGCTGTCTTCAGGCCACTCTCTTGCCAGCGGAGGTCCGGACTTCTGGGCTTCTTGGCTTCTTGTCTTCTTCCCTCTTCTCTTCTCCAGACGTTGACACGACACTCTCTCCGGCTGGACTGCTCTCTGAGGGCTCCTTGTGACTTATATAGGCGGAGATCCCCTTATGATGTCACAGTCCCTGGGCATGCTGGGACTGTGACGTTTTAGGGGGCGTGGTCAACATCACCCGGTGACCACGCCCCCTAAAACATCACAGTCCCAGCATGCCCAGGGACTGTGACATCATAAGGGGGCGGTGTCTCCGCCTATATAAGTCACAATGGAGCCCTCAGAGAGCAGTCCAGCCGGAGAGAGTGTCGTGTCAACGTCTGGAGAAGAGACGTGTTTTATTATTGTGTTTTATTATTGACACTTTTTCCCTAGGTGAATGGGTAGGGGTACCATGTACCCCATACTCATTCACATAGGGTGGGGGGCCGGGATCTGGGGGCCCTCTTATTATAGGGGGCTCCCGGATTCCGATAAGCCCCCCGCCCGCAGACCCTGACAACCAACGGCCTGGGTTGTCGGGAAGAGGCCCTTGTCCTCATCAACATGGGGACAAGGGGCTTTGGGGTGGGGGGCCCCGCAGGGCGCCCCCTCCCCCAAAGCACCCACCCCCCATGTTGAGGGCATGCGGCCTGGTACGGTTCAGGGTGGGGCGCTTACTCGTCCCCAACCCCTTTCCTGAGCGGCCGGGCTGCGTGCTCGGATCGGGGTCTGGTATGGATTGTAGGGGGGACCCCACGCCGTTTTTTCGGCGTAGGGGACTTCCCTTTATAATCCATACTAGACCTAAGGCCCTGGTATGCCCCGTGCTCGCCGCAATAGGAAAATTTGTTTTTCCTATTGCAGCGAGCGCGAAATGCAATACCCTGCCCTCGCGTCGTATCTGGTCCGTTGGACCAGCATACACACGAGCGGGCTTTCCGTCGGACCAGCACACAGACGAGCGGACTTTCCGCCAGAAACTGAGTCCGACGGAAAGATTTAAAACTTGTTTCAAATCTAGGTCCGGCGGGTTTTTGGGAAAAAGTCCGCCGGAGCCTACACACGGTCGGATTGTCCGGCGGACTCTGGTCCGCCGGACCAAGTATGCCGGAAAGTCCGACCGTGTGTACGCGGCATTACAGGGGATTATTTTGTTTATAAGGATGATGGTGGGAAAATATACATCTGATAACTTTACCTGAAAAAGCCACCTGCAGTTCTCTGTCACCCGTATGTCCAGGTTTATATGCCTAAGGGTTCAGTCACATGTGCAGCAGCCATTGCCACCCCTTGAAAAGTGTTCTGCGGTGAGTGGTTTTCAGGGGTGTTTCACAGACTGTGAGGAGGTAATATGTTGCCTCCTCACCTCTTGATTTGACCCTGTAAATACCACACCACTGTACCGCCCTTGCATGCATTGTACGTGGACGTTGCAACATGGCCCTATTGACTTGCATGCGACATGCTGCAAACCACAGCATTGCGGCCACAGCATGTGTACACAGTAGTGTATTTAGGTTTTGTGCTGCCATAGGCCTGACTAAACTCGTGCACCCCCTAACTTAAATATGACCCACCCCTTCCTATCAAGGCCATGCCTCTTGCCGCTTAAGACCCGCTCTGAAATTTTCGAGTGGGGACACTAGTTCTAAAGGGCCCTGGGGGGGGGGAGGGCAATGGATTCCCTTAATTTGCATAGATTTCCTCTCACTTCCTGTTTGGCTATGGGGCAGGACGTGAAGGGAAATCTCTGCAATGGGACAGGGATGGTAAAAATAAACTGACAGGGGCTATAACCCTCCCTTATTCTATCAAAAAATGAAAAAAAAAAAAAAAGTGTTGCCTATAGTTCTACCTTAAACACAAATTTCTGATAATTTTATGGAGAGGACTAAGAAGACATAACCATGCCAATGGTGAAGCAGAAAACATATAGCACAGTGAGGAAGGTTTGTGGTCCAGGATGATAGGACAGTCAAAATTAGAATTGGCGTCCCCCCCCCCCCCCCAGGAAGAAGCAGTGCGGACGCTTTATGGGGGCGCTAGACTTATTGGCTTGTCAGCCAAGTTCGCCCCATAAGACTGGCGCTACACTAACAGAGTAAGCCGGTGGGCACTCTTTCCGTGCTGCCTCCCCTGCAAAGTACTGCCCTAGGCCTGGGCCTTGTTGGCCTAGGCCATGATACAGCGTTGTGTGTACATGAACCCTAAAAATGAAGGTGAATCCTGTCCTGGCTCTTGATGATGAGAATTCTGAGTACTAGTGTCTGTTTCAGAGGCGTAATGGCGAGTCAGCACAGCAGCCTACTACAGACTCATCCAGAGTTCATCGTGTTAAGTTTAGCTTATTGTAGAGCAGTAATAACAATTCTGGACCTGTCACAGGGGAATGTAGAGCTTTCACTTCCAGCACTTGTCAGTTTGTGTTGTTCTCCTTATATCATAGCTATAGATCAGAACAAAGTTGCTATTACATTTTTTTTACAAAATATTTTACGCTCTGGCAGCACAATGACAGCAAACAATGAAATACATGATTTATTAAAATAATTGATACATAGAAAATATTTGGAAAAGCTGAAACATTTTTTTTTGTTAGCTTTAGGTAGAGCATTTGTTTCCTCATTTAGGGAGATCTTTTCTTACCTCCTCTCCTGGAGATATTTTATGTGTCGGTGTGTGATAATGGGGCAGAAATTGAGATGAATCAACCCAATCTATAAAATAAAAACTTGACCTAAAGTAGAATTGTAGTCAATTTTTTTTTTTTCGTTTTGGAATACAATAAGAAAGAGTTATAACCATTGAAACATTTTTGTTTTGCCATCTGTGTCCCATAGAGGATATTTACATTCACTTCCTGTCCCATAGCCAAAACAGGAAGTGAGAGGAAACCCCTGCAAATTAAAGTAATCCCCTGGGGCCCCCAAGTCACCAGAACTAGTGTCCCCATTGGAAGATTTCCCCTCTGTTACTTTCCTGGGGACAACCGAAAATGTGTTATTTTCTTTTCAATTCACTTTCAATGATAACAGTAAACAGGACAAATAGAGAGGGTGAATCTCCCTAATGGGGACACTGACAGCAATAAAATCTGACAGATGTTCTAATCCCTCTCCACCCCATCCAAACCTAATAAAAAAAAAAGTTCTGCCTTTAGTTATACTTTAAACTTTAGTATAACTTAAGGCAAAACTTTGTTTTTTTTTATGACAAAGTAGTTAAGAGATAGAACCCCTGTCAGTTGTTTTGCTGTGCGTCTCCCCATTAGGGAGATTCCCTCTATTTGCCATACTTATCATTATCATTAAAAGTGATGTAAAATAATGTAATAGAAAATCTCACATTTTAGGTTGTCCCCAGAAAAGTAACAGAGGGGAAATCTTCCAATGGGGACACTAGTTCTGGTGTCTAATTGTTCTGATTTCTGGTGTCACATGAATTGAAAGTGAGGACTAACCCCAAATTGGAGTTGCCATCAGAAGAGGAATAGAATAAAATCATCAAATGGGGACATCTGTTCCAGTAATGACTGTCTGAAGCCTCATTCACACAGGCTTACTTAAGTGTGAGGGTCATGTTTGTCTTCACAGCGTAGTACAGGTGTAGTGTGCATCCCCATGCAGGCAGTCCTGGTAACAGCTGTCAAATTGGGACCGTGTCAGTGCAGCCGCTGTGCACCCTCGTGTGGGCAAACTTGGCCCTGGCATGGCCATACACTTAAATACACCTGTGTAAATAAGGCCTAAGAGGGGATATTCCTCACATTGGAAAGATATCTTCTCACTTCCAGTGAGTCTGCAGAACAGGAAGTGAAGGGAAATCCCCCTAATGAGATGCCAGCAAATTTTAAATATGTGTCCACACAATTGCAGTGCCCCATTCACTTGAATGGGTTGCATTCAGTACTGCAGTACTGTCCACCAAAACCAATGGGGGGTTTAGTTCTTCCCATGGCCTGTGAACTAAGGCATGGCTTTGCATCCACTGCAGGGGAGTGGTTGGGGGGAGGTAAAACACAGCTCAAACACATGTTTTACTGCTCCCCCAAACCACAAGTGTAAACAAGCCCTTATGGAGTCCTTTATAGCAATTAAAACTAGTCAGGGGTTCTAATACTTCCCCACTCTATCCATAACTAGAAAAAAGTTTTTTACTTGACATATACTGTACTTTAATTTTATTTTACACACTTTATAGCTGTTGTAACAACTGTTCTTACAAGTAACAAGAGCCACAATGTGCTGTGCCGATGTAAGATGTAGCAACCATTCATGACTCATAACTCATAAGACAATTTCTGATTGGTTCTTCCGGGTTGCGTGTACCTTTGTTCTTAGCATTGTTATTCTATGTATTCTCACTATTGGTTTCTATTTTGTGTGATAAAGTTCATTTGAATTTTCTGGTATATGAAGTTTTAGCAGTCTTCCTCCCAGTATTAGAGAGTGTAGGAACTGCGCAGTCAGCGATAAGTGAATCTGTAATTACAGAGTGTTGTTGTTGCTAAGGAACTGGTAAGCAACGGAAAGCCTTTCGTGGGGGCCACGGATTCCCACTTTTCATACTACTTAATTACACAAGACAGAATGTTGTGCTGTAGCCCACTGCTACACTGGAAGAGCCATAAATCAACTTTAATTATCATTGTGAAATCTGGCATTCAAGGAAGCTGTGATTCTGGAACTTTCTGTGATGTGTACGTTTGCAGCCATGTTTTTTTTTTTTAACTGTTTGCATGAGCTTTAACCCTGTCCACTGTTAACCCTGTCTTCCTTATTGCTATGATTTACCAAATTGATTTACTGTTAAAGTGTTACTAAACCCAGGACCCTGCATTCACTATATCTGCTCTCCCACAGTACACGGCACATGGAAATGCAGTTACTGTAGTAAATATAAACTGCTAAATACCTTTTGTCATCAGCAGTATATAGCAGTCTTGTGACTTCTATCAATGTCTGGCCAAGCACTGGTTAAAGGTTGTAGGAGCAGTTTTCATTCTCCTCTGACTGTCCTATGAGGCTGCATGACCTCTGACCCTCAGTCTGGATAGTGCTAATTGGCCCTGTGCTGATCACGTGCACCCTCCCAAAAAAAAACTTTCTAGCAATACACACCAATCTGAGCATGAGCAGAGTGCCTCCTAGGGCTCTGTTCTATGAGGAGATGGATTGGGGATAGTAGTAGAAGGGGAGGGTCAGAGAAGACAGGATCAAACAGCCTCAGGGTGGATTTGATTTAAATCAAGTCAATTTAAATTATGATTTAAATCACTAGTAAAAAGGCTTTATTTAAATCAACTTGATTTAAATCATAATTTTTACAGAGCAACTGTCATCTCTGTCCCGCAGAGGCTCCTCCTCTTATCCGCTGTTGACTCACCAAAGTCCCATTCACTTTAATGGGGTGGCTGGTGATGTGGCAGTGACACAACAAGGTGAGGGACGTGGCGGCAGCAGGTGAGTGGATGCCCCGCTAACAGGCACTGCCATGATGAATCTAAAATGACAGGTGCTCTTTAAATGTAAGGACTTATTTTTGCTGGTAGTTAGAATCTTTAATATTTGCAAACAAAATGAAGGTCGCCTATTTAGAATAATAAGCTGTCAGGTTAGTAAAACAGCGATATCAGAACCGATTTTAGGTTAATAGGTTAATCACACATAGTTGGTGAACTACTAAAATTCTTTTATTTAATTAAAACAATAACATTGCTTGCGGTTGCAGAGCTTGGTTTCACTGAATAAGTTTACCAAAAATGTACATATTGCTAAATATACAGCCTCATGCTACATAACTAAGCTCCATTTCATGCTGAATAAACTAAATTATTGATGTATCTTAACCACTTCAGCCCCGGAGCATTTGGCTGGCCAAAGACCAGAGCACTTTTTGCGATTCGGCACTGCGTCGCTTTAACTGACAATTGCGTGGTTGTGCGACGTGGCTCCCAAACAAAATTGATGTCCTTTTTTCCCCACAAATAGAGCTTTCTTTTGGTGGTATTTGATCACCTCTGCGGTTTTCATTTTTTGGGCTATAAACAAAAAAAGAGGGACAATTTTGAAAAAAACGCATTTTTTTTTTTTTACTTTTTGCTATAATAAATATCCCCAAAAAATATATAAAAATCATATTTTTTCCTCAGTTTAGGCCGATATGTATTCTTCTACATGTTTGTGGTAAAAAAAATCGCAATAAGCGTATATTGATTGGTTTGCGCAAAAGTTATAGCGTCTACAAAATAGGGGATAGATTTAAGCATTTTTATTAATAATTTTTTTTTACTAGTAATGGCGGCGATCAGCGATTTTTATTATGACTGCGACATTATGGCGGACACATCGGACACTTTTGGCGCTATTTTGAGACCATTCACATTTATACAGCGATCAGTGCTATTAAAAATGCACTGATTACTGTGTAAATGTGACCGGCAGTGAAGGGGTGAACCAGGAGGGGGCGCTGCAGGGGTTAAGTGTGTCCTAGGGAGTGATTCTAACTGTGGGGGGATGGGCTATGTGTGACACGACACTGATCACCGCTCCCGATTACAGGGAGATGTGATCAGTGACAGTGTCACTAGGCAGAACAGGGAAATGCTTGTTTACATTAGCATTTCCCCGTTCTTCCTGTCCGTGAGATGATCGCGGGTATCACCGCGGACATCGAGTCCGCAGGACCCGCAGTCGTACTCACGGAGCTATCCAGGCATCGCGAGATCACGTACAATAACGTGATTTCGTGCAGCGGAGCCAACCTGCCGCAGTAAGACTGTGGCTGCTGGTCCGCAAGCGGTTAAAGTGGCGTTCCACCCAAAAGTGGAACTTCCGCTCAATGTACTCCTTCCCCCCTCAGGTGCCACTTTTGGCACCTTTGGGGGGGGGGGCAGGATACCTGTCTTTCACAGGTATCCTGTTCCTACTTCCGGGAGCCTCAGCCGCGGGTATTGATGTCACTGCTTGGGCTCCCTCCTCCTTCCTTGGCTGCCGGGCCAGTAGGAGAGAGGAGCAGAGCCTCACACATGCGCAGTAGGGTTTCCGGCATGAATCACTGCTGGGTTCCCTTATTCGCAATGGAGGCGGCATGCACCCGATATCGGTGTAGGTGCCGACATCGCTGGACTCTAGGACAGGTGAGTGTCCGTTTATTAAAAGTCAACAGCTGCAGTATGTGTAGCTGCTGGCTTTTAATTTTTGCAGCAGTGGGCAGACCTCCGCTTTAAATAGAAAACTATCTTTAGATTTTTACTCCAAAAGCATTTTATTAAAATAAATTTGATAAACATTTATTTATTTATTTATTTTAAATCATCTATTTTTTATTCCATCCTGCTTTTTACATAATGCGCAGGATTAACCCCTTAAGTTCCACAGTGAGTTTAACAAGCATGCTTTACTGCAAATACAGACTGATTTTACTGTTGTGGGTTTAATAACACTTTAAGCCCCACTTACATGTGTGTGTTGTGTTAATGGACATGTATTAAAGCATGTTATGTTAGTCCCGTTTCACACCTGGGCTGCGCCGCTTTACCGTCGTTTAGCTGCGCTTTTCGGCCGCTAGTGGGGCGCTTTCAACCCCCGCTAGTGGCCGAATAAAGGGTTAATAGCGCCTGTATTGCGGTGCTGCTGAAGCGCTTGGCAGACACTTCGGCAGCACTGCCCATTCACTTCAATGGGCAGGGCGTTTTGGGAGCGGTGTATACACCGCTCCCAAACTGCCCCAAAGACGCAGGACTTTTTTTCCCGTCCCGCAAGCGCACCGTCCCCGTGTGAAAGCACTCAGGCTTTCACACTGGGGGGGGCTTGAGAGGGGTTTTTCAGGTGCTATTTTTAGCGCTAAAAGCACCTCAGTGTAAAAGGGGTCTAAATGTGCATTGTTTATGACAGCCAATTGACGTTAATAGGGTCAGGCTACACCAAAACATCCCAAAAATCAGACATCACAAATTTTTGCTGCAACATACCTCAAGTACTATGGTGTGTTAACATGCATTACAACATGCTACAATGCTTGTAGATTGCATTAGTGCGTTGCACTGCAAATCAAAATGAATGGCATCGCAAAGCATCAACACATGTAACCTGCATGTAACTGGCCTTTAAGGATTTGATTTTTTTGTGGACCTTTATTAGCCAAAACGAAACTCTCTTGTACCATCTCTGATTAAGGTTCACTTGGTTATTGGGGTCTGTCTCTTCCTATTCATGATGAACCACCTCAGTACAAGCATGTTAGACTCCCTTCATTACCTGGCCATTTTTCAGCTTTGTGTTGTGGTAGCTACTTCATTGTACCCAAATTAGTTTTATATATTTTTTGGAGACAAATAGAGCTTTCTGCTGGTGGTATTTAATAACCACTTTCTTTTTTTCACTTTTACCTGTTTCCCTTACTTTCTGTTATAACACACATAAAAAAAATGTCAAGACAGAAAAAAAAACCCCCAAACGATCCCTTTATGGAATGTAGACACCCCGAGGTAAACTCATTTTTGCCACATTTGTTTGGAAATGAAGAAACATTCTGATCACTGCAGCGATAGGCTGGAGATGAGACAGGCTGAGGGGGAAGGGTTAAAAACTTTGATATTTGCGGCTGCTGCCACTGATCTGGAACAATTTAATGACTGATTATTCATCATAAGAGGAAGGAATGGGCTCTGCAGTGTAAGCAGTACCAAGTTTACACTTTTGTGATTGGTCATCACAGCGATCACAAGGTACACAGCCTCCTAGAACAGCTCTGCACATTTTATCTGTGATGTGAGACCTCACTTTACAACCATTAATGGTTGTAAAAAAAGCAAGTAGGTGTATTTTATTGCAGAAGGCACACTGCAAGTCTCTTCTGCAATAAAACGCCTACCTGTCCGCATCTTTTTTTACTTTTTTGCGTCCAGTTCCACTTTAAAATTTCACCAACTGTTATGCTGTGTACACACGACCGTTCTTTCGACGGACTGAATCACGTTGGACTTTTCCACGGACTTCCGTCGAATCGGACTTGTCTACACACAATCCCACCAAAATCCGATGGATTCGACCATGATGACATACAACCGGACTAGAATAAGGAAGTTCATAGCCAGTAGCCAATAGCTGCCCTAGCGTCAGTTTTCGTCCGTCGGACTAGCATACAGACGAACGGATTTTTCAACCGGACTCGAGTCCGTCGGAAAGATTTGAAACATGTTCTAAATCTAAAGTCTGTCACATTTTCGATAGAAAAGGTCCGCTGCGGGTCCGATGAAGCCCACACACGGTCAAATTGTCCGACAGATTCGTTCCGTCGGACAAGTTTGGTCGAAAAGTCCGGCCGTGTGTACATGGCATTATGCTCCTGTCCAATAAGGTCTCAAGCACATGGGGCCTCTGAAAAAAACTCCTTTGAATGGCCTGCAGGAAATTGCATCATAAAAAAAACACGCTAAAAGCCGTGTATTGCAAACATGTTTATGCAAATACTCGCATTTAAGGGTAAATGCATTCTAATGGCCAGAATTTTTTTTTTTATCTGGTCGTTGGAATACATTTACACACATATGCATGTGTTTATGACTATTATGTGCGTTTATACACATTTTTTCTGCTCAAATCGCTCCTCTGTGAATGTACCTAGTGAGGGTTTTTTCTGCCTGTCGGATCGAGTCCAGTACACACAGACCGAATGTCGGACTGTTTCTATTGAACTGGCCACTGCCACCGACATTCGGCCCATGTGTACTGGGCTTTAGTAAAGACAAATCAGAAAGGGGCACAGAATAGGCTTTTCTGGCAACTAAAGTGAATTAGCTTGAGCTTCTTATGGTGTCTATTCCTAGGCTGAAGTTTGAAAACAATTACCAGTTTTGTTTAAGCAACTGTCAGATGTAGACATACTCAGTGACAGTTCGAACTAAGACACACAATACTGGAGAGAGGAAAAGTGGCGAAGAAGAAGTGTGGTCACATAATATATAGACCCATAGAACTGTTATTGGAAGACCCATCTACAGTTCACAACAAAGTAATTTTTTGGCATTTTAGGAAGGAAAAAGTTGGGAAAGGATACAAATTAGAAAATTGGTTTTAGTGGATGAACACTTTACTGTATTTGAAACCTATCATTTTATTATAACCTGTGATGAGTTATACCAAGCAATGTTCACCAAGGGAAAAATGTTGTGTTTAAAGATGAATTCCAGGCATGGAAATTTTTTACATAATTAGATTAATCCAGCTGGGACCAGCGTAACTCTGTATTTACTATACCTTTGTGATCCCTATGCAACCTGAAAATCACTGAAGGGTTGTTGAGTGACAGCTCTTACTGAACACAGGAGGTCATGACATCACCGCCCTGCCTCTCCACCAATCAGAGAACATTTTGCATTCATTGAAAAAATCCTATTCACTTAAAGCAGTAAAAAATCTCAAAACAAAAATGTAAAATGTAGTTACATAGTCAGTCAGGTTGAAAAAAGACACAAGTCCATCTGGTTAAAAAAAAAAAAATCATACAATCCCATATACACAATCCTTCACCCACAGTTGATCCAGAGGAAGGTGAAAAACCCCAACAAAGCATGATCCTATTTGCTACAGCAGGGGAAAAAAATCCTTTCTGATCCCCCAAGAGGCAATCAGACTTTCCCTGGATCAACTTTACCTATAAATGTTAGTACCCAGTTATATTATGTACATTTAGGAAAGAATCCAGGCCTTTTTTAAAGCAATCTACTGAGCTGGCCAGAACAACCTCTGGAGGGAGTCTATTCCACATTTTCACAGCTCTTACTGTGAAGAAACCTTTCCATATTTGGAGATGAAATCTTTTTTCCTCTAGACGTAAAGAGTACCCCCCTTGTCCTCTCTAACGACCTTAAAGCGAATAACTCAAAACCAAGTTCACTATATGGACCACTTATATATTTGTACATGTTGATTATAAGCTCCACTTTTTCTGAGAGAATGAATTCAGTTCCTCTAATCTTTCCTCATAGCTGAGCTCCTCTATGCCTCTTATCAGTTTGGTTGCCCTTCTCTGCAATTTCTCCAGTTCCCCGATATCCTTTTTGAGAACTGGTGCCCAAAACTGAACTGCATATTCCAGGTGAGGTCTTACTAATGACTTGAACAGGGGCAAAATGATATCTCTCTCTCTCTCTGGAGCCCATGCCTCTCTTAATACAAGAAAGGACTTTGCTTGCTTTGGAAACCGCAGCTTGGAATTGCATGCTATTATTGAGCTTATGATCTACCAAAACCCCCAGATCCTTCTCCACTACGGATTCCCCCAGTTCTACTCCCCTAGTATGCATGATGCATGCATATTTTTAGCCCCCAAGTGCATAACTTTACATTTATCAACATTAAACCTCATTTGCCACTTAGTTGCCCAATTAGACAGGGCATTGAGGTCGGCTTGTAAATTGGAGACATCCTGTAAGGACGTTATTCCACTGCATAGCTTGGTGTCATCTGCAAAGACGGAAATGGTAATTTTAATGGTCACCATCTACTTCCTGTACTGAAATGTTGACTCAGAGATGACACGGTCATTTAAATCCTGGTGCCTTTGTAGTTCTTGGTTGTATTAAGAAATGTCTGATGCAGATCAGCCTCTGCTGCATCCTCTATCCTTGTGACTTGCTAAAAAGTTACATTGTTGCAGTCTGATCAGTGGGGGAGAGGAGACTGATTAAATTCTTTCTCCTGCCTGCAGCAGACTGATGACATTATCTCAACCTAGGTAAAATCATTGGACTGGAGCTCAAGAAAGACCTAATGATAAAAGGGATAGGTATTTTTGAATGATATTTTTGCTTTATATTGCATCATATTAGGAATTTATTCATACAGATGAGTACATTTCCTCAAAAGTCCTTTTAACTATATCACCTGTACAATATTGTGTAACAGTTCAGAGCTAGGTGCTTTTTCTTTTCCAGCAGGGCTGTATTTTGTCTTGACGTATTTGTAATTTTAGATGTGCTGACCAGTGACTGCGCTAAAGGGACACTGCAGCCCTTTGAAGCCGGGGTAAATGATGACAGAGGTGACAGTGCATTAGCAGATGGGTGATAGGACAACAATGAGCCAGTAAAGTTTGGCTTTGTGGAATGAGCTTCAATAAGCTTAACTAATCCTTTGTCCTTTGATCGGCAATAATGAGATTCTTTAATCATATCATAGCTATAGTGCACTCTGAGAGATGTGAGTTTATCCAAAGTTTTCACTTCTAAAGTTGACCTGCCAGGTGAAATAGCAACAAACCAACACTATTCCAAAATTAAATGCATCTTGTGGTCTCTGCTATTGCTTTTGTAATCTTTGGTCAATTTATCTAACTTTGTTTTAGTTTCAGATGTAGCCTGATGGGTTGAGTCAACCCCTAACTTCTTATATTTCTTGGATACTCCAACAGTCAAATGTTCCCACCAAAATTCCCATCTTTGCTCCTGTCCACCTGGGAGTTTTGGATGTTGCCATCCACATTTATGTGTTCCTCCTGTTACTTTCTCCATATTATAAAATAAATACAACATTCCAGAAGGGGTGGTAGGAGCCCTTCATAATGGTCAAAGCAGGTATGCAGACCAAGGAACTCATCTCAGAAATTTTGATTGAAACTAAAGAAAAAAACTGATGCAGATATCATGTGTGTGGATAAAAGCACTAGCTTAAGGGCAGAAAAAAGTGTGCACTGTCTCTTTCAGGGAGACATCTATCCATCCCGTGAAGTAGAACCTTCCTGCCGAGCCCAGTGGTGGAACACCAGGGCCTGTCGCAAATGCGATCTTTGTGACCCTGGTAGTTACGCCACTGGTATTAGTAGTTTTTTTGCTGTTATTTTATTTTTATTATCTTTTTCTACATTTTTTTATTTGTATTTTTTATTTTACAATTTTATTTTTTATTATTTTTTTTACAATTTATTAGGAGCCACATTGGGGGGCACTGGTGAAATTTCAGGGATCTAAACAGACCTCTGATGTTTTACCTTTGAGACAGAGAAAGGAGAATAAGGACAAAGAATTAATCTGCATCTCTGTAGCCTCAGCTGTACAGGATGAATGGACAGGAATAGCTCTGTACCAAGCTTCCCGTTTTTTCACAAACTGAAGCATAGTTTACACAGTTTACTGTGTTCCAGTTATGAATGGATAGATTCAGTGATCGGTACTTTCCCCGCTTCATCTGAAGATCTGACAGATCCCCTGCAGCAGCCGCCGGGAGAGGGGGGAACCTGGCAGAGCAGCAGGGAATGGGGGGGGAGCAGGAGAGAGCACAGGGGGTACTGGGAAACAGCACAGGGGAGGTGAAGAGCACACAGGGGGGCAGCAGAAAGAAACTCGATAGGGGGAGCCGCTGAATGCCCATTTTTCCTCCTCCCACAGACATTCAGCGGCTGCAGGAGGAAAATGGAGAGGCCCCTGCCACTCCTCCTATCCAGGTGTATAGTGGGGCCGTGCGGGCAGCATGGGACTGGGTCACAATTTTGACCCCTGTAGGTGTGCCCCTGTACCCATCTATGGTCAACAAACATAACCATTTAACACTTTACCCCCTTTTTTTTTCTCGAATGTGCAGTCTACGACTTGATAAGCTTAAAACCTGTTGCATCTCCACTACATTAGGCTGGATGACACTGCAGATCAGTATTTCAGGCTTGCATTTTTCATGATTGCTTAAACCAATTTTTTCCTGTTTTAGGCCAAGTCCGCTATGACATGCTGGAGGTGAGTAGCCCCCCGCAAGAACAAACATTTAGGTTTAAGGTTCATAGAGTAAAATAAAAGGGATATTAAAGGTCTACAAGTAGCTCCACAACCAATCAAATTAGATTTGAAATTACTCTTAAGTGTTAGAATATGTATCTGGTTTCCTGTGTGGTAAACTGCTTAATGAGATTAGAATTCACTTGGAAGGATATAAGGAGATTTAGAAACGAAAACAAATCTCTGACAATGATCCGGCAGGTTACTAAATTAGTCATACATTATACTGCTTGGCTTTGTTCGGCTTTGCTGTGTGAACTATAAGTCATAGCTCCCCCGCTGTCCCTTATTTGAAGGGACTGTTCCTCTTTTGGAACAGTTATACCATACTAAACCTTTCATCCCACTTCAAAATTATTGCATTTGTTATTTTGAAAAGTATGTAGCGGTCAAAAAAGTACTTGTCAGTATGGATGCCACAGAACTTCCTCCAACTCAATCTATGCAAAAATTAGCTTGTAATATTTACCCCCCATCTGCCCAAATGTACCCCCTCCCCTTATTTTTCTATTGAGATCAATGGCGCAGCTATCAGTTGATACCCATATGCCAGTGTGCTAGGTGTAATCCTGGCCTCTCCTTTGGCCCCACATCCAATCACTGTCCAAATCTTGTCACCTTAACCCCTGTAACGTCTCCAAAATATGGTCCTACTTAACCAGCAACACTACAAAGTTACTAATTCACTTCCTGGTTATATCTTGCCTCCACTATTGCAGCTCCTTTCTCATCTCCTTTACATAGGCTATCTGACCAGTCCATCATGAATGGTTCTGCCAGACTCATCTACCTTATCGGCCCTTCAATGTTTGCTACACCTCTCTGACAATCTATTGGCTTCTGCTCACTAAACAAAACAAATTGAAAATACTAACAACCTGCAAAGTCATCCAAAACTTTGCCCCTAGCTACATCACTAACTTTGTCTCAAATAACCAACCAAACTGTTCTCTTCGCCCCTCCCAAGACCTCCTGCTCTCCAGCTCCCTTGTCATCTCCTCCCACGATCGCTTCCAGGACTTCTCCAGACCTTCTCCCATCCTCTGAAACTTGTAACCCCATCCTGTCTAATCCTTCTCTATCCACTTTTTGTCAATCCCTGAAAATCTCTTCACAGAGGCCTATCCTACCTCTAACTAATAAACTGTACTTTTAAATTCTCCATCATCTCCCACATTTATTACATTTTGTATCACTTGACCCTTCCTTTTTCAGATTGTAAGCACTAATGAGTAGGGCCTTCTGATTCCTGTAAATGTACTTCATTTATTGTACACTTTGTGAAGTGCTGCAGTAACTGTTGGCACTATATAAAGTCTGTATAATAATAATCATAATAACTTGGGTTAAACTAACACTTTTATTTTCGTATTCATTCTTCATGGTCGAAGTAACTGAGGGTGTAGTAGGGGTGTGTGTTTTCCGAAATACTTTGAGCTAAAAGTTGTCCCTCTTATTCATCTAAGAACATTGGGAAGTGTGTGTAAGCTACAACTGCAAATTGTGGCTATTTTGGTCCTATTTTCAAGGATCCAGTCAGTGGCAAACCTATTTAGACTGCAGAAGCAGTAACCAATAATGCCCCGGGTTGGGTGAGGAAGCTATGGGGAACTGGAGGGCAGGTGGTATTTGCCCACTAGATCAGTTCTAATAAAATATGTTGCACCGGTGGCCCTGAGTGAAGATATTTTGCTATCCAGATATCGAGTGGTACCCAAGGTCACTACACATGTTCATACATGAGATCACAGTATATGGCAGAGCAGTCTTTCAGCACCAGTTTCCTTTGCATCTCCGAGATGTCATGTGAACAAATTTCATTCTAAAAAGTAAGCTGATACTGGAAGATGTAAAGGCGTGTCACAATAAACCAGACAATATTACTAAGCAAGCTTCAAATTACAATCTATAAATAACTATAAATAACTAAAATCCAGGTTTAACCAACTGTCCAGATTGACTCCAGCATCTATGTCCACCATTTGGTGTGTTCCACTGAGGGCGCAGGTCAGGCTAGGTGTCCACCCCGACTCCAAGTAATCCACAAAACAAGTAGAGAAAAATCTCAGCCACCGCACACCATACAAGCCCAGCGTGTAATAGATGATGGCAGCCTCAGCCTAACTCCATCCAGGCCACGCCCCTGACATGTTTTGCGCCACCCACAGCGCTTAGTCATGGAGTCCATGACAGTGTGGCACCATGGTTTTGCACTTTCCTTTACCCACAGAAATCAAAGAAAACCAAAGAAAATATGCCTGTGATAAAAAGCTAGTTGTGTTTTCGCTAGGTCAAAAGTTTCCAGTCCTCCTGGGTGGGTACCAGGGGAAGACTAGAAACTTTTGGTGTTTACAACCATTTCCAGGTTTGGCAGAGCTGACCTTGCAGGTTTATCACTTTGGAGATTTGCTGATTTGAGGAAAGTCAAATCATTTCTGCATCTCTCTCCATGACTCAGGGCTGAACTTTACAGCATGGGCCACTGCAGTTGAACAGGGTGGCGAGAAGTTTGTTAAGGTTTGTAAAGGCTCCTTACCATACCTGCCACCTAGTGAATCTGTTTCTTTGCCACAATGAACAGGTTCACTTTAACAGGATACCCATTGACACTTGAAACAGTCCTCCCAAGTTAGATTCAGACACCTGGTATGTGATGTTCAGTGCCCTAGATGGTTGTAATCACTGAACCAGCTTGAACAAGGCTGTAGCAGGAATTTCTGTGGGATGCAGTAAGATTGTACTTCCTGTTTCCTGTGTCTTATCATCACTCAGGAATGCGTTACTTTACATAGGTTAGCAAGGCAAGTCTAAAAAGAAAAAAATGATGATGTCATTGTTGAATGAAAGTCATTACAAGGGCTGCCACCTTAGAGAAAAATGTATTGATGTAATTTGTGTATGTTTTTTCGTTGTGAAAAGCTGACTTAATCCCTGCTTTGCAAGAGTAATAAGTTAAGTGGTTTGCCAGTAATTTTCGCGTAGTGTCTGTGATTTTTCTTTACGCTGCCTTTCATGTGGGTAAGTCCTTTGTGTTTATTGTGTGTCTAGCATATATGGATTCAACAAAGAGGCTAATAACATCAAAGTGAAGCTGGCGGTTATTGGGATCTCATTTGGAACAATTATGTTGTGGATACGCCTCTTCTGGCAGAGAGGATCCTACGGCTGAGACGTATGGCTGTATCTTAGGAGCAGTTTAAAGCGCACCTGTAATTTAAAAAAATAAAATAATTAAAATAACTAATAATACATAAAGGTAATACTGTAAAGGAAGAAGAAAGAGGAAATGATAGGCTCTGTGCTAGGGGCTTGGTGAAGGTTTTAGTGTATTTTGGAAGTGTCGTGTTTAAAGTGGCCCTCTCCTATACCCATGTAGGCACTCGAATCCCCCTTCCCCAGCAGCATATAAACAAATTTCCACTCTCTCTTCAGCCACCTGCAGCAAAGTGAAATATCTGACAATTCAGGGTATAGCTCACTGCCCCTCTACCATTGGCCCAGCACTGTCCCATGGGGTGGAAAAAGAGTCTACGGCTCTGTGTAAGCTCTGGCAGGTCATTCTGGAGCATACAGCGGGCTTTCGGAGTATGTGCTGCTTCTTAGATAAGGTAGATAAGTGACCCTTCCACTTCCAAAGGAAGGGTTGCTTTAAAGTAGCATTAAACCCTTTGTGAATATATGTTCTTCTCCTTTAGATCCATTAAATCCTGCAGTTGTCTTCACATACAGTAGTCCCTGCTGTGCCAGGGTGGCAATGTTGGGCCTCCAGGGAGACCCTTTAGAATGAAATATAGTATCCAGAATTATTTTTTTCTGAAAAGACAGTCTGTATACAAAAATGGGCCTGCACGCAAGCATGAATGTGAGTTATTCTGCTACATTTGCCACAAACTACTAATTCACTTACTTCTCCCCTCGACTACTGCAACTCCCTCTTCATTGGCCTTCTATTGCACAGAGGAACCCCCTTCAATCTGTCATGAATGCTGCTACCAGACTCATCCACCTCACCAAATATTCAGTGCTCTATAGCTTCATCATTACCTCCTCCCATGCTCACCTCCAAGATTTCTCCAGAGCCTCTCCCATTCTCTGGAACTCCCTACCCCAATCTGTCTAGCTACCTCCTACTCTTTCCAATTTGAGCAAATCTTAAAAACGCATCTCTTCAGAGAAGCCTTTCCTGCCTTTAACAACAGAACTTTATTTTTCTCCATAAACTCATCTTTTTATCACTTGCCCTTCCCTTTAAGCTTTCCATTTTCCCTTCAAGCTCCCATAAGCAGGGGCATCTTAACCTTCCTGTATTGAAATGTGTTGTAACTGTACTGGCTCCCTTTACTTAGTAAATTAAATTGTTAGCACTTTATAAATCCTTTTTTTCATAATAATGTAATAATACTGGTGAATGGTTAAATAACACGTTAAAGCTAAACACCGGTAATAGAGGTTTTAGAGTAATAGAGATTTTTTAATACAGGTACTACTGTACTGTATTGTGAAAAAAGGTCTAAACACAAAACTCCAGCTCAATAACGTTGTCTTAATTTGTATAAGTACAGAACACAAATGAAAATGCTGTGCTGTACTGTACAATACAATGATGTATAGCGCGTCATTTGGGTGGGGAGAGCTGGACGTAAGTCAGAGTGGTCGTTAAACATCTAAGATGTTAAATGAGGAGTATCTGTAAAGTTAATTTTAAAATTAATTCTTTCATACTTTGATGCAAAAGGTGACCATGTAAAAGGCTCAAAGGACCCTTAATTAATTTTCACATCAAATTTCGATTTAGTTTTGGTCAAAGTTTTTTTCCTAAAATGCCATTTTAGTTTTATTTGTAGTTTAGTCATCTGGATTGTTTTAGTTTTACTCAAATTTTAGTCGACTAAAATCTCCTATATTTTAAACTAAAATCTCCAGTATATTTTAGTCAACTAAAATCTTCATTACATTTTAATCAACTAAAATGCAATGGGTTTAGTTAAAATGTAATGCATTATTTAACCACTTCTGGACTGCCCACCGCACATATACTGCAGCAAGGCGGCCCGGCTGCGCGAACTGACGTACTGGTACGTCGGTCCGTGTATGAGATACAGTGGCAGACAGGCAGGGGATGGGGATGTAAACAAAGCGGATCCCCATTCTGACAGAGGACAATACTGAGATCTGCTGTTCCTAATGATCAGGAACAGTGATCTCTGTGTTGTCCCAGTAAGCCCATCACCCACACAGTTAGAACACTCCCAGGGAACACAGTTAACACCTTGATCGCCCCCTAGTGTTAACCTCTTCCCTGCCAGTGTCATTTATACATTGATCCGTGGATTTTTTTTTAGCTCCGATCACTGTAATAATGTCACTGGTCTCAAAAGAGTGTCAAAATTGCTGATCACCACCATTACTGCAATAATAAAAATGCCATAAATATATCCCCTATTTTGTAGACGCTACAACTTTTGCACAAACCAATCAATATAGCTTATTGTGATTTTTTTTTACCAAAAATATGTAGAAGAATACATATTGGCCTAAACTAATGAAGACTTTTATATATATATATATATATATATATATATATATATATATATATATATATATATTAGCAAAAAGTAAAAATATTGTTTTTTTTTCAAAATTGTTGGTCTTTTTTGTTTATAGAGCAAAAAATTAAAACTGCAGAGGTGATCAAATACAACCAAAAGAAAGCTCTATTTGTGGGAAAAAAGGACCTCAATTTTGTTTGGGTATGGCGTTGCACTACCACGCAATTATCAGTTAAAGCGACACAGTGCTGTATCGCAAAAAATGGCCTGGTCATTAAGGGGGTAAATCCTTCCGGGCCTGAAGTGGTTAAGTTGACTAAAAATAGCTTTCACTTTGTTCTGTAAAGATATAAAGAGGAAGTTCTGGCAATCAAAGGCTGTGTCACACCCCTCCAGCCTGTGTCTATGGTGTGTATGTGCTGAAACATTGAGGAAGGTGAAGCCTCCATTAATCAGCCTCTTATATCCCACCCCCATAGTGTTTAGCAATACAAGGACATAAAGGCGGGAGGCAGGGGAGTGTCATTTCTCACTGTGTAAATGCCCACATTTGTGACTTTATAGTCACCTGGGACTGCACAGTAAAGAGAAAGGAGGAAATTAACAGCTCAGAAAGGAACTGAAACTGGAGCATGTTCAGCTATGTTATGTGGCAACGGCTGGTCTACACAATCTCAGGCTGCAGCGGGGACACAGGCAAAGAGGGAGGGAGGGACAGTGAACAGCAGAATCAACCCATTTTTTTTTTTGCAATTTACAGAAAATTAATGCTCTAGTGGCAAAGTGAGTATGTAATATAACATATATTGACAGTCTATAATGATTTGGATTTAATGACACTTTAAGCCTTTGGATGAGCTTCATGAAGCCAGGGGTTGACTCAGCTCTCCAGGCTCCATCTAAACCTCAAATATCACTTTTTCACTAGAGTGTTACTCTCCACCGGATTCAGGTGAAGTCTGCTACTTAGTAGTTTAATTTTCTGGTTCCATGGGTTTTGCATAATCCAGTATTTCTCAACCTTCTTTCAGTCAAGGCACCAGTGGCAGCTGGTGGATTTTTGCAAACAGCCACTCCCCCCGTGGCACCTCAATACCCGATCAGCGGGCACATCGGGCAGGGGGGCAAGCTGCGGCAGGCATCTTGCAGCATCTTCCATGTCCTCTTCCCCTCTGAGATCATGGCGGCATCCGCCGTGTGTCTCCTCCCCTCCTCCTAGGCGTCCAATAGGATCGCCTAACTTTTCGGCAATCGGGAATCGCTTAACAGACCTGCCCTTCCTGATTGGCGGAGAGGCGATTCAGTGTTAGAAAAGCAAATATTAATTTGCTTTTCTAACACTTCTGGGTGGACCCCAAGCGCAATGCTCTGCGCGCCGAGTCCACCCTATTTTGAAGCCTATTAGAGCCTATGGCTCTAATTAGGTGCTTCAAACATACACTCCCTGCTGCCGTAATTCAGGCACCCGGCATCAGAAAAGGGGCCGGGCGCCTGAATAGGGGGTGGCAGCGGCAGCCATGGACAGATTCACCCTATGCCTGAATCTATCCATTATTCATAGAGGGAGGTGGTGAGGATAGAGGGGGCGGTGCCCATGCGCCCTTAATGCAGGGACCTCCCCTGCAAGGCACCCTTTGAAACTATGCACAATCCCGGGGCACTCCATTCTAAAATGTAAAAAAATAAACTAATAATTTGACATAATGTACCAATATCCACACATATAGGACACCCAACGTTAGAGGCGATTTATTCTTCTAAACCAAATACACCTTTGCAGTCTGGTACTGACTACTATTCTAGCGTTTCTCTTCTCCTTCAGTTTCTCTCGCTCACAGCTAATGTGACCGCAGTGCTGATAAAGAGGGACAGGGAAGTGGCAAACAAGAATGTTGTACAGGTGCTCGACATCCTCCTTATCAAAGATGTCTGGGTTTTAGGACACTGGTGGCTGAAATGTTGTAATGGTGCACAATGAAAATCTGTAGCTTTGTGTAACTAAAATGCAGGCTTCATCCACTCCCTGGCTTGTATACAATTTTTTTTGCAATTTTAAGGTATTTTGCCAAGGCACCCCTGAAGAAACCTGAAGGTACCCCAGTGTGCCTGGGTGTCTTGGTTGAAAAAGGATGGCATAACCTATGCTTTGCATTGCTTTATTAAATTTGCCAAGTAATGGTTAATACAGTATGCAAGGAGCTTTGTGTTTACAGGGCACCACAAAGCTCTACCTAACCTCTGGATTTTTTCCTAGCTTGGCCCATGTCATCATCTGTCTTCAAATCTAAATTAAAATACTGTATCCTAAGCCTTTAGCAATTGCTCAATTGTGGCTTCAATGAAAAGGCTGCTAAACTCCAAAATTAAAGTTTTCAGACATGAGTCATTCAGGTAAAATACTTTCTGCAATGACAGCCTCATTCTCTAGCACTCTTTTACTCCTTCTTCCATATTGTTATGACTTGCATCCGGCTGCAGTCATTTAAAGTTCTGCGTTGTCATTAAAGCGGAACTATATAAAAGACAATGCAGCTCTTTTTTATTATTATTATTATTATTATTATTATTAACGATTTATATAGCACCCACAGTTTACGCAGCGCTTTACAATGTATAGGGGGGACAACACAATTACAGTACAGTTCAATACAAAAGGTACAGGAGGGCCCTGCTCGTAGAGCTTACATTCTAAGGGAGGGGGTGATGGTACAAAAGGTAATAGCTGCAGAGAATGATTTGATGGGGGTGGCTCGGGGACAGTTGTTAGGTGGGTGTGGGATAGGCTTCCCTGAATAAATGAGTTTTCAGGGATCTCCTAAAGGTGGACAGAGTAGGGGCTGATCAGACATACTGGGGCACGGAGTTCCAGAGGATGGGAGAGGCTCTGAAGAAGTCCTGAAGGCGAGCGTGGGAGGTGGTAACAAGGGAGCTAGAGAGCAGGAGGTCCTGGGAGGAGCAGGGGGGACGATTTGGGCGATATCTGCAGATAAGGTTGGTGATGTAGATGGGGGCGATGTTGTGGATGGCCTTGTAGGTTATGGTTAGCATTTTGAATTTTACGCAGTGGGGTAGCGGAAGCCAGTGAAGGGATTGGCAGAGAGGGGCAGCAGTCACGGATCGGTTAGTGAGGTATATTAGTCTAGCAGCAGAATTCATAATAGACTGAAGGGGGGATAGCCTGCTTAAGGGTAGGCCATTAAGGAGAGAGTTGCAGTAGTCAAGGCGGGAAATAATCAAGGAGTGAATAAGTTGCTTTGTGATTCATTAATCAGGAAGGGTCGAATTCTGGAGATGTTGCGGAGGTTAAGGTGGCAGGATGTGTGGAGGGACCAATGGTTGTGTTGTTGATATTAATGGTGAAATCACAGGGGGTGGACCGTGAAGGAGGAAATATAACAAGCTCAGTTTTAGAAAGATTGAGTTTGAGGAAGTGGTGTGACATCCATATTGATATGTCATTTAGTAAGTTTGAGATCCGTGAGGAGATTGAGGGGGTGAGTTGAGGAGTGGAGAGATAGATCTGGGTGTCGTCAGCATAGAGGTGGTATTGGAAGCCATGGGAGGTTATCAACTGGCCCAGGGAAGAGGTATAGAGTGAGAATAGGAGAGGCCCAAGGACGGAGCCTTGGGGTACCCCAACAGAAAGAGGAAGGGGAGCGGAGGAGATGGAGTTGAAAGTAACACTGAAAGTGCGCTGAGATAGGTAGGAGGAGAACCAGGATAAAGCAGAATCATGGAGGCCAAGGGAGTGTAATTTGCTGAGGAGGAGCAGGTGGTCAACTGTGTCAAAGGCAGCAGAGAGGTCTAAAAGTATGAGTATGGAGTAGTGCCCATTGGTTTTAGCAGTTAGTAGGTCATTGGTTAGTATTAGTAGGGCAGTTTCAGTAGAATGTTGTGGGCGGAAGCCAGACTGTAGGGGGTCGAGAAGGTTGTTGTTCGTGAGGTAGAGACTCATTCGGTCATGGACAAGGCGTTTGATGAGCTTGGAGGCAAACGGGAGCAGGGAGATGGGTGTTAAGTTTTTCTAACAGGTGGGGTCTAGTGAGGGTTTTTTGAGTATGAGGATAACCAGTGCATGTTTGAGCAGGGAAGGAAAGGTGCCGGAGCAGAGGGAGAGGTTGAAGATGTGGGTTAGGGAGTTGAGGATAGAGTGAGAAGGTGGTCGCAGTAATTGAGAGGGGACAGGGTCCAGGGGACAGGTAGTGACGTGGAGAGGAGTTTATCATCTTCATCTGTGGTAACTGGGCAAAAGGAGGAGAGTATTGAGTGTGGTGCTGGACCCGATGTGTTGGGTAGGGGAGGAGTTTGAATGCTGGATATCTCCTTGCGAATTGTGTCGATTTTTCAATTAAAATGGGTGGCAATCTGTTGAGCGGTAACCAAGTTGGTGGGTGAGGTCAGTAGGGGGTGAAGTAAGGGATTAAGGGTAGAAAAGAGTTGACGAGGTTTGGATGAGACGGTTTTGATGAGAGTATTGTAATAGGTTTGTTTAGCAGTGTGGAGGCAGGAGTTGTATTTGAGAAGGGCAGATTTGTAGAGGGTAAAGTCTTGCAGGGATTTAGTTTTAAATGTATTTTTTTAAAAGGCAAATAGTGTAAGTACTGTACCTGAACTTGCCCTGGCTTCAGCCTCTTGCAGTCCACTGTACATCAGGGCTTAGACTGGGAGAGGGAGAAGCAGCACAAAGAGCTAATTGGTTGTTCTGCAGTGCTAATTAAGAGCATGCTAATAGGAGGAGAGAGCAGAGTGATAGAGAGATGAGCATATCAGTTTGCTGCTTCTCTTTTTACTGTCTAGTCACAGGCTGGAAGAGGCAAGACCTGTAAGTGATACGTAAACTGCATCTCTAAGCAAAAACTTTATTTTTTTATATCTGGATGGAGTTGGGTGAATTTAGGCTCTTATGCCACGTACACACGATCGGAATTTCGGCCCGCAAAAGACTGATGAGAGTTTTTCGTCGGAAAATGCGACCGTGTGTATGCTCCATCTGACTTTTGCTGGCCGAATTCCAGCCAGCAAAAGACTGAGAGCATGTTCTCAATTTTTCGGTTGGGAAAAGTTCCTATCCGAAAATGTGTTTGTCTGTGCCAATTCTGACGCGCAAAATTCCTACGCATGCTTGGAAACAATTTGACGCATGCTCGGAAGCATTGAACTTAATTTTCTAGGCTCGTCGTAGTGTTGTATGTCACCGCATTCTTGACGGTCGTAATTTCAGCGAACTTTTGCGTGACCGTGTTTATGCAAGGCAAACTTGAGCGGATTCAAGTCGGAAAAGCCGTCATATCTTTTTCCGACGAGAAGTCCGATCGTGTGTACACGGCATAAGTCAAGTTTTATTGTTGTTTGTGTCCACATTAGGGAGATTCTTTCTATTTGTACTGATAACCATTGTCAGAGAGAAAGAAGTGAGGATACATTCAAAATTTTAGAGTGGTCCCAGATAGGTTTGTCAATAAATTTACTGACAGTTTGTAAAAAATAAGTAAATTTTTCATGTTTTGTCAGCAAAAAATGCTGTGGGAGGTTGGCAACACTGGTCCCAGAACAAGTGGTGAAGGGAAATATTTCAATGGGTACACCTGTTCCATGGACAACTGTCTAAGAATGGAATTTCTCCCACTTCCTTTGACCGGAAGTGAATGAAAATTTCCCAGGTGGTACAAAGATTATGTATAAACTGGTAAGTATATGGGACTTTAAACGTACGTTCTAGGGTATATTAGACCAGTGTTTCTCAACTCCAGTCCTCAAGGCGTCCCCAACAGGTCATGTTTTCAGGCTTTCCATTATTTTGCACAGGTGATTTGATCAGTTTTACTGCCTGAGTAATTACCACAGCTGTTTCATCTGAGGGAAATCCTGAAAACATGACCTGGGGAGGGGGGCGCCTTGAGGGCTGGAGTTGGGAAACACACACAGACAATGTAAATATATAAACTTATATCAATTTGATTAGATATCACATTAAAAACCTGATTTTAAAAACATATTCACAAAGTGAGCAGCCACATAGATATCTATCTTGGCCTTGGGTTTCGATTGATTAGCCAACGTGTTTTGTGGGTAAGCCCACTTCATCAGGACCTCAGATCCTCTAAAAAGTACTGTAATTATATTAAAACAAATATACATAAGACATTTGCCCATTAAATGGCGTACTGTCATAAGACATTTCACATACATCTTTTCTATTCAATATACAATGTAAGAGAATATTATATCCACCATGAATGTAAAAAGAGTAAGGATAGATCAAAAATTACAAAATATAATCACTAACTTAATATCCATCAAAACTGTGTAATATAATCCATTACTTATGAATGAATGAATGAAGGATTTGTAGAGCGCTGCAAATGCGAACTAAATCGCCTCAAGGCGCTAGAATGCGTTCTCTGTTGCCAGCTTCTTAGAAAAGGAAGGTCTTTAGTTTTTTCCTGAAGGCCTGATGGTTTTCTTCCATGCGGATGTGGGTCGGAAGAGCGTTCCATAGTCGAGATCCTTGGACTGCGAATCTTCGTTCTCCCTTTGCTTTGTAGCGATAATTTGGAATGATGAGGAGGTTTTGGTTAGCTGATTGAAGGCTGCGATTGGGTGTGTAGTGTTTTATTTTCTCCTGAAGATATAGCGGAGCATTTCCTTGTATGCATTTGTGGGTGAGGCAGAGGGTCTTGAATTTGATCCGATTCTTTACGGTTAGCCAGTGTAGACACTTTAGGGATGGTGAAATGGATTCTTAATATGGATTGGCAGTGCATCGATTGAGCATAATTACCTGTAAAAGAAGTACATGCAGTGATGGTATTAGATAGCCTGCCAGGCCCATGGGGGATAACACCAAATCCTCCAACATTACCTTGTACCCAAAAAGTTTACCGAAAATTAAAAAGGAAAGGGGGGAGGGGGGAGAAGGAAGAGGGAAAGAGAGAACTGAAGTGTAGGAAGGTAGGGGAAGGAAGTGGGGGGGGGGGGTTGTGGAGGAGAAGGAAGTGGGGAGGGAATGGATGGGGAAAGAAGAGGGAGGGGGGAGAGGGGGGTGTAGAAAAGAGAAGGGAGGGGCTGGGGGGTCCCCATTAGGGGGATTCACCCTTCTATTTGTACTGAACCATTGTCACAGAAAAAGAAATGAGGATCAATGAGGACACCTGTCCCATGGACAACTATCTAAGAATGGAATTTCTCTCACTTCGTAGGACAGGAATTGGAGGAAAATTTCCCAGGTGGTACAAAGACAGCAAAGAAAATATCCTGGTATGAGGATAAACTTTTTCCTACTCTATCCAAAGCAATCATTTTCAATATAGATATTCTTTTACTGCAGCAATTGAACTCCTAATGGGAATCTATAAGGGGGGAAGTATGTCTGTTGCCATTGCTGACCTACTTCTGGAAATATTGTTTGTCTGGATGTTATGCTGATCCTTGGTCTTTGGTTAATATCAGGGGCGTTGTTAGGTGTGAAAAAGACCAGGGGCTTCAGCCTGAAGTTCAAGCCCAGTGGCCGTGGCGGGGGGAGGGGGGTTGACTGCTTAGCGGGGGGGTTAGGCTCACTTGCTGGTTGCTGCCTGGCTCACCAGTGCCCATCCATGCTGACCACTAAACTGACCTACCAGACCCCTACACTGACCCCTCTGACACCTACACTGAACCCCCCTGGCACATACACTGACCCCCCTGGCACATACACTGACCCCCCTGACACATACATTGACCCCCCTGAAACCTACATTGATCCCCCTGACATATACACTAACCCCCCTGAAACATACACTGACCCCCCTAACACATACACTGACCCCCCTGACACATACACTGACCCCCCTGACACATACATTGACCCCCCTGACACATACATTGATCCCCCTGACACATACACTGACCCCCCTGACACATACATTGACCCCCCTGACACATACATTGACCCCCCTGAAACCTATACTGATCCCCCTGATACATACACTGATCCCCCTGACACATACATTGATCCCCCCTGACACATACATTGATCCCCCTGACACATACATTGACCCCCCGACACCTACATTGATCCCCCTGACACATACATTGATCCCCCTGACACATACATTGACCCCACTGACACCTACACTGATCCCCCTGACACATACATTGTCCCCCCTGACACATACATTGATCCCCCCGACACATACATTGACCCCCCTGACACCTACACTGATCCCCCTGACACATACATTGACCCCCCTGACACATACATTGACCCCCCTGACACATACATTGACCCCCCTGACACCTACATTGACCCCCCCCAAAACATACACTGACCCCCCGACACATACACTGACCACCCTGATACATACACTGACCCCCCTGACACATACACTGACCCCCCCGACACATACATTGACCCTCCCTGTGACAGGTGACCTCTTGACACTCCTGCAGCTCAGCCTTACCTGTAGTGTAGCCCATCTCATTCTGACCACTCCACAGCAGGCTGCACGCACCAGGGAGAGAGAGCCAGGATAAGAGAGCCACACCGCTGCCCGCCCATTTACACAGAGCGAGCGGGGATATCTCATTGCCCAGCGCGGCCTCAGTATCATTCCCGCCTCCTCCTGGACCTGGCAGCACCTATGATGGTCATCACACATCCCGTGGTCTCAGCAGTGGACCAGTGGGACGTCTATCATAGGAGCCGGGTCCCGGAGGTGGGACTTTTTGTACATACGTGGATAAGCGGGAGATCGTTCCCTGTTGCCTGTGGAAATGGCTCAGGGGTAATAATGAATTTAGGACTATCGATACCCGGGGCTTTTTGGGGGCACACTCGGGGCTCCAGCCCTCATCAGCCCCCCTTCCCGATGCCACTGGTTAATATTGTTTTCCATGGATGCTGTGGTCTTTAATTGAACCTGAATCCTTGAAGGAACTTTCTTATGTAATTACTTGCCTTAGCCTCAGATTCTCCTATCATTATTACTGCTGACAATTGCAGAAATAGGTACAGCTTGCCAAGATTCCAATCTAGATGCAGCGCTGGTATGGCGTGAATTTAAAGTATTCGCCATATGCAATCTCCCCTCTTATCACTACGATTAGAACAGATGGTCCCTGTGATCTCTGGGAACCCGAGCCACCTTTTCAAATATTTAGCAAGGACTTGAAGTCCTCTGTCATTGCTCTGGGACAAAGCAGTGGCAAAAAAATCACTTTTGAAGCTTCACTGCCAAAATGATTATTCTGACAGTCAATATATTTGTTAATGTGTGTGTAAAATCTAAATCTATTTTTTTTTTGTATTTTGGCATCATGCCTCAATGAATACAGTTTTCTTAAGAGAATACTTTTGTGTAAATCTATTGCAAACTTCATGACCTGGAGATTCTGCCAGTAGTAGCACTTTTGCAGGCCGACAACACTAAGCCATTTTTCCTTGCAATGTCAGCTGGCCTTTGGGCTGCCTGTCTGATAGACCTGATTCATTTTCATACATTCTTTGTGTGTTTCTTTCTTTTGTTTTTCCTGAATTTCAATGGGCGCTTCCATTGAAGTCTATGGGGCCAAAAATTTATAGTGCCTGCCCTCTTTTCAAAATCGCACTGATGTATGTTGCGTAGATGTGAATAAGCCCCATAGACAACAATTGGTTTCCTGTCATGCACAAATCACACAGGTGTGAACAGTAATTGTATTTCTGATGACAGTTGCTAAAGAAATATGCTGATGGTACAGTTTGACATTGAGTTTTACAGATTTTACCAAAATTCTAAATTCATACTCATTAAAAATATTTACTAATGTATATCAGCATTTGGATTTTCTATGACTTTTTACGGTTTTATGGTGTAAATCTACTTGCACAGTTTGAGCATAGTGACATATTATTTTAAGAAGGGGAGACTGAGGCAACACATTGAATGTAGAGCAAAAAAGACCCAGGAATATTACTGTCAAAATATAGTATAGCGGAGTAATGTATGTCATATGTGAGATTGGCTTTCTCTCTTGTGTAGGAAAGGGAATAACCTGATCCAGTGGTGGCCCGTCCATAAGGAGTGCAGGGGCGCCGCCACCCCTAATCCATGCGCCCGGTCCCTAATCTACATGCAGGGCTCTGGACACATGGGGGTTTTTTTTTTCGAAGCACATGATTAGAGCCAGAGGCCTAAAAAAGGGTGGGCTCAGGGCGTGATGCTGTATGACAATAGCGAATTAATATTCGCTATTGTCTTCCTGGTTCTCTTCCCAGCAGATCAGGAAGCGGGTCCTGAGACCCGATTGGGCGAGAAGAGAGGCGATGTGGTGATGTGGTGGTAGATGTGTCCTCTAGGAAGTTGACAAAGGCCTTATCTACTAGGGATGACAGGTATAATTTGTCCTCAAATTTGGTTTTGAGGAGGTTATCTTGTGTGGCATAGTCTGTATTACGGGTACAGTTACGTTTAAGGCGATTAAACTGGCTTTTAGGAATGTTTGATATCCAACTAGGGTGATGATAACTTTCTAAATGAAGATAGGAGTTTCCTGATGTGGGTTTCGTATATTTTTTTTACATAAATAGCATTATCAGTGTGACAGAGTTCCAGATCTAGGAAGACCTGATTGTCCGGGCATAAGTGAAGTCATTACCGTTACAGTGAGAAACAAATTGTTCTACAGATGACCTAGGTCCATCCCAGATGATAATTATGTCATCTAACGTCCTAAATAGACACTTTTTAAAAAAAAGAGTTTGTTATTCCAGATGAACAAGTCTTTCCAGTGGGTTGTTATTCTAGATGAACAAGTCTTCCCATAGCCCCATGGCTAGGTTGGCATAGCTGGGTGCAAGATCTGTGGCCATAGCCGTGCCCTGGATTTGTAATTAGAATTGTGTGTCAAAAGAAAAATAGTTATGTGTCAAACAAAACTGTGTTGAATCTAGAATGAAATTTGCCTGTTTTAGATTGATGAGAGGATCTTGTAATATAAAATGTTGTACTGACCTTAGACTGATAGCATGAGAAATAGATGTGTCCAGGGAATTTACATCCAGGGATACCCACTGGTAAGTGGGTTCCCAGTTGTAGGCTTGCAGAGTGTCTATGAGGTGGGTTCCATCACGTATGTAGGTGGGTAAATTTTGGGCTAGGGGCTGTAGGAAATGATCAATGTAGATGGAAAAGAAACTAGTGACACTCTCCATTGCAGCTACAATGGGGCGTCCAGGGGGATTATCTGGGTCTTTATGAATTTTTGGAAGTTGATAAAAGTATGGAGTGTTATAGTATTCTCTGGATAGAAAAGATGCCTCAGCTTTATTGATGATACCTTCATTGAGGGCTTGTTTGACTAGGGTCTGAGCTTCTTTACAGAACTGGGGGAGTGGGTCACTGGTGAGGCGTGTGTAGGTAGTTTTGTCAGATAGGAGTCTGCAAGTTTCCTTGAGATAGGTGTCCCTATTTTGTATTACAATACCGCCTCCCTTGTCTGCTGATTTGATAATAATGGAGGTGTTTTGGTTAGATTATTAAGGGATACTACTTCTTGCGGGGTGAGGTTGTTAGCCAATCGGTGAGGGGTGGTGGGTTTGCACATACGTTTTATGTCAGCGTGTACCACCTGATAAAAGCTGTGTATGAAAGGACCTTTTACGTGGCTGGGGCTGAATATTGATTTGGCCTGGAAAGTGGTGTGTTGTATTGCGGGGGAAGTGGGGAGGTGTTGTGAGAGATAAGAAGCATACGTGTCCTCATCATCATTATAGAGTTCTTCCAATATGACAAGGCATGATGTATCTGAGCTGTTACATGTGACAGTGCTATGCCCAGCACTAAGGTGTCTACAGCATGTGCAGGTTGGTTGGCCGAGATTTTGATATACCAACCTGCACATGCTGTAGACACCTTAGTGCTGGGCATAGCACAGTCATATGTGAGTGCAACCTTTGTCAATTTTTAAACCATTTTTAATAAAACGTACTACACTATAAGAGATCTTTTTTGTGTCCTTGGTAGCGTCTGTTCCCTTATCCTCAGCCTTTCTTGGAGGAGGTCTCAAAGCGGAGAGATGTCTACCTAGGATCCACCTGGTCCATTCAATCAAAGCGCAATTTGACCTACTATAAAAAGTGGTCAAACACCTCTGGTGAGTTGCCATCTACCTCATGAGCACTCGTGGTGAAGCTTGTATTTGAAGGAACATCAAACAAGAAGATTTTATATCTACATGTATGTGGTGTTGGGATTGTCACTTTGGACTTTATTAGTTTGCGTTTTTGCACATGGTATACCTATACCAATTCTTATGGTGTATTCATTCATAATATTTTATAGCGCAAACACCTTTACCATTGCTCATTCACTAACAGATTTAGATGAACTTGACTAACAAATTAAAGCTGAACTCCATCTAACACTTTTTAGGAAATTGCAGCAAATATTTTTTTTCTTTTTGGGATAAAGGTTTTACATAAAACCTGCAAAAAAAAAGAAGCTGATCATTGTATGCACCTCTGACAGTGTTAAAGGGTTAGTTCCCCTTTACAAAAAAAAACTGCCTATGCTAATAAGGAGTGTTTGTAGATAAAAACAAACTGTGCAGCTCTGACTAAAGTTAAATAATGCATTTGCTATAGGTGTAGGCCATTTACATAGCATCTTTTTTTTTTTTTTTTGACAGCTCCAATTGCTGGGACTTTGTTTACACCTCAGCTATCAACAGGGGAATACCACTGACAGCTGAATGAGTCATTGGTTGTTAAGGACGCTGCGGCCGGCCACAGTCCTTAACAACTGATAATTGCTGGCTCTTTTTTTTTTTTTTAACTTTTTAGCTGTCAGTGGGGGAATCCTGCTGACAGCTGAAAGAACCGAGCCGGAAAATATCATTTTCAGGAGTGATCTTCTGCTGCTGTAGCCCATCTGATTCAAGGTTTGATATGTTATGCATTCAGAGATGGTATTTTGCATACCTTGATTGTTACAAGTGGTTATTTGAGTTACTGTTGCCTTTCTATCATCTTGAACCAGTCTGCCCATTCTCTTCTGACCTCTGACATCAACAAGGCATTTTCATTCACACAACTGCCGCTCACTGGATATTTTCTAATTTTCTGACCATTCTCTGTAAACCCTAGAGATGGTTGTGTGTCAAGATCCCAGTAGATCGGCAGTTTTCAAAATATTCAGACCGGCCCGTCTGGCACCAACAACCATGCCATGTTCAAAATCACTTAAATCCCCTTTCTTCCCCATTCTGATGCTCGGTTT
The DNA here is from genome assembly GCF_042186555.1 of Aquarana catesbeiana. NCBI lineage: Eukaryota > Metazoa > Chordata > Amphibia > Anura > Ranidae > Aquarana > Aquarana catesbeiana. The sequence continues at coordinate 572,280,102 of NC_133326.1, forward strand.
GAACTTCAGCAAGTCACCTTCACCACGTCTAGATGCCTTAATGCATTGAATTGCTGCAATGTGATTAACTGATTAGCAATTTGTGTTACCAAGCCAAGCAATTGAATATATATATATATATATATATATATATATATATATATATATATATATATATATAATTCCTCTGTCACTTTCATAAGCAATAAAAGATAAAGGAAACCTGTCTGGGAATCCATTCAAGTAGCAGGTCTGGGCAAAACTTTTAAGGGCTTTCAAATGAAATTAGCTAACTCAATGATGGCATCATCAAATGCTTTGGCAAATGTTTTTTCCAAACTTTGTACCAATTTAGAAACAAAAATGTAATGGAGATGAAAAGAGTTTATAAATTAAATCAGAAGAACAACCTAAGTTGACAACCATCACCTTCTCCATTTATATATCAGAGTGAGAGTTGTCACCATAGGGCAGGAAGTATGTTATTCCCAGGTTTTCTAGTTAAAAACAAAGAAAAAAACATGAAAAAAGAAAACCAATGCAGGCACTACACCTAAGGGCTGGTAAGCTGCAATATATTACATTTGTGTTCTTCGATTTAGACACACTTTGAGAAAAGTTCCAAGAATGTGAAGTTTGTGATCATGTTGCTGAGAGGAAGCAGCATCTAGGACTCCTAAAATGGAGGAATGTTACTACATTTTGTAGAAAACTTTGTTTGCCCTGTAAAGAGTTAACGTTGTAAATACATTCTGCCATTAATTAGGCTGCGGCCTAACACATGTAAATCACACTAAAGGCTTTCAATTGAAAAGAAGAGTAATTGAAAGGGGTGGACTGCAATCAGTCAGAATGGTTGGTGATTAGGAAGGTGGCATAATTCTGAGTCTTGTGGGTATGTCATTGCCCCAATACTGATCCAGCTATTGCCAAGATTTGTGACACAAGGGCTAACTAGGTCTTTATTTGGGATTGAACTCTTGACCTCATAATCCGATAACATGTGTAAGGTCTCCCGGGTTGTAAAATGTCCATTACAAATGGGTGAGCAGATTTGGTGAATGCCTGTGACCTCCCTGGGAATAATGGTCCTAGCAACCACAGTTACAAGTTATGTCCTTTGTCCGGATCCTCCCTTGAGATGATGGGTACAGCTTGTCATTAGGCCTGCTTGGGCCCATTTCCTTTTACTTGGGTGAGATTGCTGCAATTTGTGTGGAATCCCAATCAGTCTGGGACAGACAATGCGCTAATTTGCAATTCAAGCCCCCACATGTTGATCACATGATGGTGGCCTAAAGGTCAATGCAACACCACTGGGGACAATTGGAACCATCATGATCAAGTTTCGTTTTTTACAGAACTATTTTCTTTGTTCTCCACATTTTCAGTAAAGACTATAAAATCCACGTGAGCAGTACTTGAAGACTTCTGTTGCTCATTTTAGGTCACTATGCCCTGGCATTACCCAAATCTACTCTCAGAGCTCCTTCACCTTCTCTAGAACATGTCCCAGCATTATGTTTCTTTTGGCTTTTTCCTGTAGAAAGGAACCTACCTGTGGCATCATCACCAGGCTTTTACAGTTCTAGCAGGACAGCTGATGGGAGGTCAGTTCCTACTGATGTAGTCACACACCCCCAGAACTACATCTCTCAATAACCTTTTCCCTACATAAAGCACATGGGTAAGGCTCTTGAGAGTCAAGGCAGTAGCATTGTTTTGCTGGCTGACATTGACCAAATATACACACAGTCCTAAGGATTTTAGGCTTTCCTTACTATCCAGGGGGTATGGAGTGGTTGACTAGGTGTTTACATTTGGCTTCACTTTGCACCTGACTAGGTGTTTGCATTAGAGGTGATTTCCAAATGACAGGATCTTGTTCATCTCTACAGCACCGTTTTATCAACAGTAACAATAAACTTCTCTTATTTGCTTATTTTTTCTCTGTTAAATATATCATTGGAAGAGTTTTGTTATATCTGCTTTATATGTGAAAAAACGACCTGCTAAAAATCAAGTGAGCTGATTACCTGCGCATTCTGCAGTGTTATAAGCCCTGCCTATTCAGCTCTTATTTTATGGAGCTGGGGAAACGGGGATAGTTTCTGTAGTTTTTACATACTTCTTGTCCTAGGATGACAATGCTGCTGCTCCGCCATAGATACAGTATGGTGAGTGAGCTTGGTCACCCCAGGACAAGAAGTATGTTACTGGCAGGATCACCAGGAGAAAATAAAGGGGAAAGGACTGGAAAGCTGCATATTTTTGTGCTTGGGTTTAGATATACAGTACTTTATATAAGAAGATCCCCATTAGCTGTCAGATCGGGGAATCGGGGAAGTGCGGGGTCTGGTCTATTCATAACATGTTACATGTTACACCCTGAATATGGGTGTAAAATGTAACATGTTACAAAAGGTAAATGTATCCTTTAAATTCTGAATTTCTCTGTCAACTCCAGCCAACAATAGCAACGTAAAAATAAAGATACTCATTAAAAGTAAAAATAACAAAAACTGATTTTGTTTTGCAATATTCTGCTTCAATCCTAAGATGTTCTTATTTTCTGCTGTCAGATCTCCCCAGTCTGATGGACAGCATCATTCAACCCAGTTCCTCCTGTCCCCAGCCTGTGACTGGACAGTGAAAGGAAGCAGATGATGGGCTCATCTCTCTGTCACTCGGCTCTCTACTCCTATTAGCATGTTTTGCAAGGAGGCTGCTAGAAGCTGGTCACATTTAGGTACCTACACTGCTTGCCCTTACAAAATACATTTAATAATGTCTTAATGATTGCAGAGCTGCATTCATTTGTATTTTTTATCTGCCTGGATTTCAGCTTTAAACATAATGTTGTTTCAGTAATGACATTAAAAATGACTATAGTCATCTTTGTCCTTTTAGTGGGGTGCCGTTGGCTGACATTGTTTTTATTTATCCCCCCAGGAGAGTTATTGTCTGTACGCGTTGAATAACGTTGTTATCCTGTTATTGGCACCAATTTGTGCCTCCATCTTCCATAGATAGAGGAAAAAGACATGTTGACTCAAGAGTTATATTTTTCCCAGACAAGAAAACAGTTGGATAGTTGTGGAAGCCTCATGTGACACCATGGAAACCAATGACCAGCTAAAACTTTTTTTGTTCAGTTGTGTCTAACAGAGTTCAGATTTAAAAAACCAAGCAAGACCATTTTGGTGAAGTACAATGTAGGCAATGTAGTTGCATGATCTTTGGGTGCTGTGCGTCAGTTAGTCAATATTGAATCAAGTGCTAACTTATATTGGATTAAATTGATTGGAAACTTTTAGTATTTACTTTCTTTCTTTTCTTGGTTTATAATGTTTAGGACGTATACGTTTTGGTTCACTGGATGTGCGCCAAACAATTGAAAAAATCTGCAGCAAACCCCAACTAAAACACCCAAACCCTGTTGAAGTCTATGGGAGCCAAATCTTGTCTTTTTTTCTGGCCTTTCAAGGCCAATTTACAAGCTTTGTTAAATAAGGTAGAATTGGTAACTGGGCACTGCCAGGGGGGACACTTACCAATGCAAAAAAATGTGTGAAATAATATTGTTCAAGGAGAAGTTGGTGTTTTAATGCGCAAAATTAAAAATACACAATTTCTTAAACCACTTCCTATCCCTTAGGCCGTTTATAAACAGCCCAAGGTTGAAGTGGTTATACTGTAGCTGCAGTCATGATCCCAGTATCGTTTTTGTCATCCAGCGATTTTCTTTATGGTAAGAAGGCCGCTGGATTATTTTTACAAGCAGCAGAAGGGAGTCCCCCCCATCCTGCCGTGGCTTCTGCCTTTATCAGGCTCTCCTGTCATTGGGTCGCCCGGTAAGGATAAGCCAGGCAGCATCCAGTTCCTGAGACACAGAGAGAGGAACTGATGATGTTCCTCCCACTATGTGATGTCAGAAACTGGAAGCGACAAGGATTTCAGCACTTCCGGTTTCCATCTCATCTAAACAAGTCATTACTAGCTTGTGAAAGCATCCGATCAAATCGAGCATGGTTTGATCTGATTCTTTGGAGGGCAGAGAAAAGATATGGGGTTCTAATAAACCCCAGATCTCTCCATAAAGAGAACCTGTCATGGCCTATGCTATCACAAGGAGAAAAAGAAATAACCCCTCAAAAATTGATGGGACTTTGAAGGCAACAAAGTAATAAAAACAATTTTATTAGTACAAATATACAATACACATAAGAATGAGGCTAAAGCAATAACATTGAATATACAAAAAAGTAGTAAAATGAGGAATATACTGATGTAGAGATCGATCTCTACATCAGTATATTCCTCATTTTACTACTTTTTTGTATATTCAATGTTATTGCTTTAGCCTCATTCTTATGTGTATTGTATATTTGTGCTAATAAAATAGTTTTTATTACTTTGTTGCCTTCAAAGTCCCATCAATTTTTGAGGGGTTATTTCTTTTTCTCCTTAACAAGGGATGGTGGCAACCTATATGACCTAGTTGGATGGTACTCCCCTTTTTATATTTCATGCTATCACAAGGGATGTTGTTCATGCCTTGTGATAGCAAAAAAGTTAATTTAAAAAAATGGAAAGTACAGCGTCAAAAAAAAATGTAATTAAATAAATAATAAAATGTAAAACTTTTTTTAAAGTGCCCCCATCCCCCTGTGCTCACGCACAAAGGTGAACACATGCGTCTGACCCATGCGAATATGTAAACGGCAATCGCACCACACATGTGAAGTATTGCTGCAAATGTTAGTGTGAGAACAATAATTCTAGCTCCAGACCTCCTGTGTACCTCTAAACCTGTCATCATAGTGAATGGAGCCAGCAGTCTCACCCAGCCGCTCAGAGCCACAGCAGGAATCAGAAGATTGCTGACGCTACCATTTGTACCGGTCTAAATTGCTGGTGTGAATGTAGCCTAAGAGAAAATTGTAAGCACAGATGCACTTATAAGCAAGTGCTACAGCACATATTTTTAATGAGAGGCCATAGCTCTAATTTAAGTTGTATTTAAACCCCAGAACAAAAATGTTATATATAAATATATAATCCTTAGGGTAGTGGTGGCATTAGTTTTTTTTTGCCCTTTATTTTCACCTGGTAAAGCTGCCAGTAACACACTTCCTGTCAGTGGCAGCTGGTGTTCCATTTTTTTGGGGGGGTGGCAAACAACCCTCCCCCTGCCACTTACCCCATCAAGGTCGCCACTTCCATGGCTTCTCCTCCCAGCTAATCCGGTCTTAAGATCTGCCACCTGTCCTGATTGGTTAAGAGGAGAAGCCATAAGACAATAGCGAATATTGATTCACTAATGTCACAAGTGGGTGTGTTTGGGGCGCAGAGCCCAACCTTTTTGAAGCCAACTAGAGCCTTAGGCTCTAATCATGTGCTTAAAAAAAAAAAAAAAAACTCATAGAAACCTATGAGTCCGGCCCCATGCATGGAGATTAGGAGGCGGCGCATGGAGATTAGGAGGGGCGGCGTCCCTTATGGACCGGCCGCCGCTGCTTCCTATCCTAGAGTGACAATCCCCACTTACTGTACTGGATCTATTGAGGAACTGTATAGTCAACTTAAGACAGAACTACAGAACACCACTCTTGTCCTTATCTCCATAACATAGTAGTCCACAGAGAGAGCTGAGAACATTGTAACTGATAAAAGGAAATTATCAGTTTAGATTTCTGGCAGGATCAATAGGTATTTGTTTGCATTTATCAAATAGATATAGCAATATGCTTTCAATGTTATATGTAACAGATCTAAAGGGACCAAATAAGAAAAGTCAATTGGAGCTTATACACCCTTTACCATCCTGGCTGTTGATATGATGGTGATTACTCACTTAAAAGGAATGAGTGTCTGAAGATTGCAGTCTGTATTGTTATTTATGAAATGTGCTCAAGCTATGTCAATATTGCATAAAATACTACAATAAATTGGTTTTCAGCAGCTGATAACAATGATGCAAGATGTCTGGATCAGTAGCAGGAACTGGAATACAGAATGTTCAGACTCTTTGTCCCCATGAAATGCATTATGCAGATATTATGTAGGGGTGATTAGTGACTATTCAGTTCTCTGTAATGACTCCTCATTGTATTTCCAGTGAATAATTTCTGACATGACTCTTACATTTTTAGATATCTGCTGCTCAGCCTTGTTTCTGGCTGTAGAGCACATTTAGATATGTACTGTATATGTAGATTTTCCTTTGAGAAGATATAAATCCTAACCAGGGGCGGACTGATAACTCATGGGGCCCCCGGGCAATAGGAGATTATGGGGCCCCCAGGCAATCAGAGTTTATGGGGCCACAGTATACACACACACACAGTATACAATCACACAGTATACACATACATGTACACACAGTATACACGGACAGATGTAAAAATAACACAGATTTATACATACTGTCCCTGGTTTTACTGAGGCTGGCAACTCTGATAGGGCCCCCTAGTGGCCCAGGGTCCTCGGGCAGTGCCCAAATCGCTCAATGGTCAGTCCGCCCCTGATCCTAACTGAATCTCATTTAGTTTAATAACCTCGGTGCATTCATAAACAATTCCCTTTTTTATATACACCGATCAGCCATAACATTATAGCAGGGAGGTGTGGTGAGGTCAGTGGCTGGTGAGGCACTGGCTAGTATCAGAGCCAGATACACACAGGTTACATTTGCCGCAAATATTAGAGTGAGAGCAATAATTCTAGCACTAGACCTCCTCTGTAACTCTAAATAGGTAACCTGTAAAAATTTTTAAAGCATCGCCTATGGAGATTTTCAAATACCGAAGTTTGACCCCATTCCATGAGCGTGAGCAATTTTAAAGCATGACATGTTAGGTATCTATTTACTTGGTGTAACATCATCTTTCACATTAAACAAAAAAATTGGGCTAACGTTATTGTTTTTTTTTTTATATTCATAAAACATTTTTTTTCCAAAAAAAACGTATTTGAAAAATTGCTGCGCAAATATCATGTAACATAAAAAGTTGCAACGACCATCATTTTATTTCCTAGGGTGTCTGCTAATAAATATATATAATGTTTGGGGGTTCAGAGTAATTTTCTAGCAAAAAAATTATGATTTTTACATGTAGGAGAGAAGTGTCAGAATTGGCCTGGGTGGCAAGGGGTTAATTATCATAAGTAATTAATATACAAATAATTATTACATATTCTTTTTAAGGTAATTTACTATATATCAAAACTGTACTCAAGCAGGTGGCTTAAAGGACAAATGACTGAAGTTTGAAGTTATAACTTCAAACTAGTAATTTCACAGTAAATAGATAAATAATACATTATTATGTTATAACATATGGCATAATAATATATGCTTTAGCTTGATTTATCTTTTCAGCAGGCAGTAGATTCTCATTCTCCCTCTTAACTGTGTGAGAAAAACATGGGATTATGTGTAAATATTATACCCATAAAGCCATGTTTTTTCCTTCTAGTTAAGAGGGCTGGGCTGGAAGGGAGTATTTGTCTTTTACACACATGCCCCCTTCTATGACACTGCAGTGAGAGGACAGCCTCCACTGCAGCATTTTTATTGGATAACTTGTTCCAATAGTGCTTTACCATTGGTCCAAGGCTCCAAGCTGTCCATTGAGCTCAGTGCCACTGACAAGAAGTGTGGAGAGGTACTGTGAGCTCATCCTCTCAGTCTGCTGCAAACAGAGTGCGACCTTGTATGTAAACTGGCCGCTCTGTATGTAGCTTCTGACAGGCTGCACAAGAAGAAGCGTCATATCTCCGGAACTAAAGGTGGCAGGATTTTGACCAGTGGGGGGGACTTCAGCTATCTACCCCCACAATTTGGGGTCTCTGTGACCTCAGGTCCTCGAACTTCTACCCTTGAAGCTCAATTGTTTTGGTTTTTTATGGGTTTTTTTTTTCTTTCTTTTTTTTATATTCACATGGCAGGTGAGGCTCTGCCTCACCTGCCTCCCCTGACTGCACGTCCCTGCATTATAACCACCCACCATAACTCGTCAAGGCATCATCTCCACTAGATCTTTGAAAGTATGCTCTGGTATCTGGCACCAAGTTATCAGTAGCAGGTCCTTTAACTCTTGTAAGTTGCAAGGTGGGACCTGCATGGATTGGACTTGTTTTTCCAGCACATCCCATGGATGCTTAAATGGATTGAGATCTGGAGAATTTGGAGGCAAGTCAACAACTCAAACTTATTGTATTCCTCAAACCATTGTTGAATTCATCAGACCAGGCCACTTTCTTTCATTGCTCTTTGGTCCAGTTCTGATACTCACATGCCCATGTAGGTACTTTTGGCTGTGGACACGGGTCAGCATGGGCACCCTGACTGGTCTGCAGCTGCGCAACCCCAAACACAACAAACTGCGATGTACTGTGTGTTCTGACACCTTTCTATTGGAACCAGCATTACCTTTTTCAGCAATTTGAGATACAGTAGCTCTTCTATTAGATCGGACTACACGGACCAGCCTTCACGCCTCATGTGCATCAATGGACCTTGGCTACCTATGACTCTGTCACCAGGTAGCTGGTGATCTTTTAGTAGGTCCTGGCCACTACAGACTAAGAACCGTAGTTGCAGTTTTGGAGTTGCTCTGATTCAGTCATCTAGTCATCTAGCCATCCCTTGTCCAAGTCACTCAAATCCTTTCGCTTTCCCATTTTTTTCTGCTTAAGCCCACGTTCACATCGGGTCATTTCGACATAAGATTTGACATGTCAAATCGGACGTCAAATCAGAGCCTATAGTCGGCAACAGCACCATCTAAATCGGTGCGATGCTGTCTTTGCGTCGCTGCACTGATTCCCAAAAATACTTCCTGCACTACTTTTCGTGACTTTGCGGCATTCACTTACACAGGTGTGCATCTGTCCTCCTGAAACTTTCCAAGCAGTAAATCCCAGTGGGCTTATCACCCCCCCTCAGGTGGACGAGTTGGTTTACGCCAGGTCGGAGGCACATCAGCGGTTTTGGATACCATCTACCTACAGTCCCTGCAGAGGGCTAAGTCTGCTTGCACGTTAGACCTCGCCAGAAGGGAGGTCCACCATTGAGGGTAAGGGTCCATCTTTTAATATCTTTGGATTCTGTGAGAGTTTCGTCTGTACACTCCCTCCCTCTCCATCTATTTGTGTGGCTTTTGACCTGATGGATCGCGGATGCCTCCCTCTGCTTTTGTGAAGTGGATACTTACTTATGGAACTTTTCCTTCTGTCATCCATTCTATGGACTACCTCCACCTTTTTCACTGCTGAGAAGTTTTTTTATATTGTGGACTGGTTAATGTAACAACTTATTCAGTGTGGGATATTTTAAGTTGTTCATAGATATATGGTTTTAAGCACACCAGCACACATTTCATTTTAGATAATCTATTGATGGTATTTTGATCAATGTTTGTTCCAAGTAATTTATTTTAATCTATTTGTATTGATTCGGATCACTTCAACGCGATCGGTTTTGCACAATAATTTACTTGTATTGATTTTGATCTCTCTAATATGATCCGTTTTGTACACTGATTATGAGCGCACGTTTTTTTGTTTTATTTGGTTAATTTACATAGATATTGGTGTTTCATTCGTGCAGCTATAGTCTTGGATATATTTAACTCTTTACCGCGGTTTTACTTTTTGCTTATGACTTTAGGGGTGGTTTTAATAGACTTCTGTGCATGAACTCGCACAGATGTCTGTTGTATCGCCCCCCAAAATCGGACTGAAATGACAGTTTGAAATCGTGCGAGTTCAGCTGAACTCGCACGATTTCAAACCAGCCCTCAGTGTGAACGTGGGCTTAAACACATCAACTTCAGGGGCAACATGTTCACTTGCTGCCTAATATATCCCACCCACTTTCATGTGCCATTGTAACGAGATAATCAATGTTATTCACTTTATCTGTCAGTGGTCATAATGTTATAGCTGATCAGTGCATGTAGTACCCCCTTAGGAGGCAAATGAGGACCTCCAGGCTGCATGTGTGAGCAAGCATCTCAAACCTCAGGATCCTTGACACTTTGTGGGGTGGAGAAAACTGAGTACTATTTTTGAGCCACTTTAGAACGTCCAACAGTTTATTAGGCACAACTCAGGTAGAGAGGGTTAGGGCACAGAATACCCAAAAAGGGTGACTAAAAATTATAGTACATACAGAAATAAGAACCAGATTGTAAACTCCATTAACAGGGCCCTCCTATTCCATCTAAATTTAACTGTATTGTAATCGTACTGTCCCTCTTTATATTTGTAAAGTGCTACGTAAACTGTTGGCACTATATAAATCCTGTATAATAGTAATAATAATTTCCACTTTTGCATTTTTTGCATTTGTTACATGTTCCCATTCACATAGAATAACTTAAAAAAAAAGAAAAAATGCAGCTTACATATCTTTTTTAGCTGTTCTATTTTGGACCATCCAGCAAGGAAAAATCCTACATGGTTCGCTTTGTTTATGAGGGAGCTGGACTGCTGTGTTTGCTATAATAAACCTTGTCTGTACTGTGTAGACAGATCTTCATTCTCAGTTATAACTAGATTTGAACACTGTCTGTCCTAGTAAAGGGTTTAAGGTTTAAGCAGTCCATAAATGATACGATTTTTTTTTCCTTCCACAATGGGTGAAAGGCAAGAAAATTGCTTGATTTCCCCATCAACACAGTCAGTGTAGATGGGAGAATGCCTCCTGCAGCGCTGTAGAGGTCTGTCAGGAGGGCTTTCCCGCCCGGCAGAACACAATGATTACTGCTGGCTCTATAGCAGAAATCACATGGCAAAAATCCGACATGATGGCTGTACCCAAGTTGATCGATGGGTCGATTTGGGTACAATCAACCTGGCCGTAGATGGATCAAATTCTGGACGGTCATTGTTGAACCAGCCACATTTCGATCCAAGCATGGCTGGCTTTGGAGGCTAGGCTTCTTAAATTTTATGTTAATGAGGACAGACACATTTTGATTTGTTAAAAAAAAAAAAATAGAAATTTGAAATGACATGAACGTGTTAGGGATTATCTGACGTATTAATGATTGTATATACTGTATAATTTCAGGAAGCATTGCATATTAGCGGAGGTCACATCAAATACTAGTGTAATGATTACAAACATATTCATCAAATTGTAAATTATTTATGGGGAATTTAAATGACGCAATCACTTTGACATTCAGTAAATTCTTATCATAAGTGAATGACGCCATTAGATTTTAGTGAGTCATGCAAAATTGTTTATAAACAGTAGAATCCTACAGCTGGCACTTCCTTGCAAACTTGATGTCTAGCCTGGATGAGCAATTCACTGCTGAACATCTACGCATATCCACAACCACAGACGGAGTCTCTGTATAATGTGGTCTACATTGATATGACTATTTTAGAAGACCTTGTCACTGACCTAAAAATTACAGCTAGAAGCACAGGAAAAGCATGTGTGTTAACCACCGGAAGGTTTTACCCCCTTAATGACCAGGCTATTTTTTGCTATTCAGCGCTGTTCTAAGGAAAGCTTTCTTTTGATGGTAATTAATCACCAATGGGTTTTTTATTTTTTGCTTTATAAATGTAAAAAATACCAAACATTTTTAAAAAAACAAGTTTTTCTTAATTCCTGTTATAAATTTTTGCAAACAATCTTTCTTCATACATTTATTCTGCTACAATTTTTTGTTAAAAAAATAACCCAAATTAGTGTATATTATTTACTCTGTGTTATAGCGTCTACAAATTATGGTATGTATAATAATTTGAAAATTGATCAATCCTGATGTACTGATGGCCTATCTCATTTCTTGAGGTCCTAACATGCCAAAACAGTACAAATACCCCCCAAAATGAAAACAGTCCAAGGTATTTAGTAAGAGGCAAGGAAAGTTTTTCGAAGTTGTACATTTTTTCAGAACTTTGTCACAATGGAAGCTCCGGCCGGCACATACGCAACACCAATCCTTCTGGGATTCCACGATCACAGTGACGGAATCCCAGAAGGACGGGTGTTGCGTATGTCCCGGCCGGAGCTTAGTTTTAAGGCGTTTTTAATATTGATCTGATGTAAGTACATCCTTTAATAGTTTTAAAATAAAGTGGTAACATTTTTCCACTATGTGGAGCTCTCTTTTCTGTTCTGGGATGCCCTCATGACACCGCTGCCAGGAGGATTGATATAGGCACCTAGGAGAATCCATAGGCGTGTAAAGGCCTCGGCTGGGTAATAAGTCATAGCGTGATTGACCTCCTGTAATATGAGGTCAAAACATTAGCTGGTAAGCAGGCATTTTTGCATTTGGTGGTGGTGATATCACAAGAGGATCCTTTGGTAATCGTGGCAGGTGCCGATAATATCCAATCAAATTCTTACTACATCAGCACACGAGGACTTTATTTTTTTACTACTTTGCTATGTTATTTTGCTGATTCGCTCTGGTACACCATTTAATAATATTGTGGTAGTGCGACTCAATTTGTATTATATGATTTGAACTGTGTATATAGAAGAGTTGCTGCTTTAAGGGACTATTTCTACATACAATACAAATTAGCGTGATTTTTCTTCTTCTTTGATAAAATTTTATGTAGCTGTTGGGGAAGAAGTGAGAGGCAATACTATAGAGGGTCCCTTGAGTGACAGTAGATAGATACAATAGGTATTCCCGTGCTACCTGAACTAAATAAATAAGGTGTTTGGTAGCAACAAGCACCGACCAGGTCAAACAATAATTAAATACATACATAAAAAGAAAATGCATAATGAATCTACTATGCTAAATAAAATGAGTGATAAGTATGTGCATGTGAAATAGATAAAAAATTTCTTCAATATTATAGAGTATTAATAGAACTGGCGAACATGGTGGTTCCTCTATATATCAGAAAGTGGGAGAAGGAATTGGATAGTAAGCTCAAAGATCCGGAAGTGTGGCAGATATTGAGAAGGGTTAATGCCACTTCGGTCAACTGCAAGTTATTGGCGCTGAACTACAAGTGTCTGGCGAGAATGTACATGACCCCCGATAGATTACATAAATTCCAGAAGAAAAATTCGCAATTATGCTGGCGGGGATGCAAAGAAATAGGGACAATGGCGCATATCTGGTGACGGTGCCCAGAAATTAAAAAATTCTGGGGGGAGGTAAGGGGAATAATCAAAGAGATCACCAATATTGCTATCCCTGACGACCCCTATTTCATAAGAGTGAAATGCCCACGAAGACTTACCTGAAAACTTTAATACCACAGCTCACTAATGTGGCCAATAGCCTTATAACTAGATTTTGGCAAGTGAAAGGAAGACCCACGATGCAGGACTGGTTCAATAAAATTAATGAAATTCAAAGTCTAGAGTATCTCAGGTTTAGCGAAGGGACGGGAATGGAAGTTTTTGAGATGAAATGGAGGGAATGGGTGGAGTACAAAGGTTCATCGAGAGCTGCTAAGGCCCCAATGTTGCTAACAAGCAAAGAAAGTGTTTCCACCTCTCAGGCTGACACTGACCCAGGTGTAAGTAGAAGTTTCAGAGCAGAAGAGCTCCAGGTGCTGGCTGAATGCTAGGCAAAGCAGGCTTGAATGGAGGAGAAGATTTGGATGCCGCACACTGGATGTAGTCAAAAAATTTCACTTTATTGAAAAAATGGGATCATCAAAACAACAAGACTGTCATGCAGAAAGTACAGGTAAGCTGACGCGTTTCGCACTCAGGACTGAGTGCTTACTCATAGCTTACTTACCTGTACTTTCTGCATGACAGTCTTGTTGTTTTGATGATCCCATTTTTTCAATAAAGTGAAGTTTTTTGACTACATCCAGTGTGCGGCATCCAAATCTTCTCTTCCATTCAAGCCTGCCCCAATGTTGCTAGACGGTGAAATTCAGATATGGTGAGAAGAGTGGAAACTGGTTAAGATAGGAGTGGAGTAGGAGTTGGAGATGGGGTGAAGTAAGAGAGGTGAGGCCGGGGGGGAGGGGGGGGAAGAGGGTGGGAGGGCTGGGAGTGCTCTAGGATGGTTTGAAAGAGGGAAGTATATCGAAACTGGGTTTTTCTAAGATATATTTGATTTGTAATAAAGCTGAAAAAAATGCCACGATGATGTGAAGGGACGAGATTGAGCTTTAAAGTTGACACACTTTCCTGGAAAAATACTTCGCTGAAGTGGCAAAAAAAAAAACAAAAAAAAAATTCCTTCAATATAGTGCGTGCACCAAAGACAATATAAATCTAAACATAATAAAGTGCAAGTGCCAAAAAAATTCACACTGAATAGTATCTTGAAAGAAGGTGCTAGTGTTTATAGTGCTGGATTTCAACTAGCATAAATGACTATGTGACTTGGGTGATCCTTTCCTTCGGTGCAATTCCACCTAAAGGTGCAGTGGCTCCTTACCTTACTGCTGTAAGGTAACAGCGTAAGAATAGCCAGGGGTGATCCAGATTCTAGGGTTCTGAAAATGATCTATAAGTATAAGTATTTCCTTATCAGTTACGATCTGTATGGAGCCTGGTGAATACTTGTTATATATAAGTGTTTTCTTTCTCTTTCTCTGGGTCACCATTTGCATAATGCTAGCTGGACATCATTCACTTCTCTCAAAATAAATTCCTGCTATCACCGGCATCCAATGGCGTTATGACTACCTGTCTGTGAGGGGCTTTGTCTGTGAGGGGCAGATCCTCAACTATCACTCTCTACATTCCGTACGGCGGCACTGACAGCCCATACAAGGCCCCGCCCACTTCTACGGTTCTCCGCGGGACGTCAAGTATTGGCAGGAAGCCAGAATGAGAGAGTGAGAGCGATAACACCACATTTTACACACCTGCTCCCCATTCACTTCTGAGACCTTGTAACTAACGAGTCACATGACACCGGGGAGGGAAATTGTCGAATTGGGCCCAATTTGGACATTTTCACTTAGGGGTGTACTTACTTTTGTTGCCAGCGGTTTAGATATTAATGGCTGTGTGTTGAGTTATTTTGAGGGGACAGCAAATTTACACTGTTATACAAGCTGTACATTCACTACTTTACATTGTAGCAAAGTGTCATTTCTTCAGTGTTGTCACATGAAAAGATATAATAAAATATTCACAATAGTGAAGGGTGTATTCACTATTGTGAGATACTGTATGAATAGCATAAAATACTATAAACGCACATCTAATCATATGGCAAGATTTTTGTTGAGATAATTGGTCTAGCAACAGGGTCTCTTTAAATAACATAGCTTCAATAAGCCATTGAATTTTATCATAGACATTCAGAGGGTTTTCGTTTTGGCTGTTACAACAGGGTCATCCATTCTCATCAGTCAAGAGCTAAGAGCAGAGGTACTCCGCGTTAATCTTATGTTGCATTGTCTGCGACCTCATTGTATACCTTCGTGGTTGCGGCACTGAATTCGCTTGTCACAGATGAGTCATTTTAATAGGCATCGCTGTTTTTACAGTGTAATTCCTGCAGTCAATCATACAATCCTCTTTAACCATGTGTTTTTAATGTCTAAAGCTTTTTTTTTCCCCGTCTGTGGAAATTCCCGACCATTCAGGTACACGTGAGGCTTGTCCTGAAGTGCAGCTGTGTTTTGCACGTAGCGCATCCCCCCCCCCCCCCTTCTTTAGCAATTACTAAATGACAATCGTTAAGTGTCCTATACAATTTTTTATCCCAGTTCAAGTGTGCTGCACGTAAATGTTAGAAGTGGAACTGTTTTAAGAAAAAATAAACCTCTCCAGATCAACCCTAAGCAACAAAAAAAAAGATTTTAGCAGATACTAGCCTGCTTCTCTTTTGTAAATACTTTAAATACTTAAAGCAAGGCTAGACTGTTTGATGAAAATAAGTGTTTAATGGCAGGGCCTGTATAACACATGATCAGTCTCATTTGTCCTTAGGTCTATCAGTCCCTGGTAGACCTAAGGAAAAGCAGCCAATAAAAATATGTCACTAAAGTTCTTGGTACAGGGAGTTTGAGCTCAAGCTCTGTGTAGATGGTAAGGAAAAGTAGTGATCTAACTTAAAGCGGGGTTTTACCCAAATTTTGAACATTATCTCTATGCATTCTCTTCCTTGTCTAGATGCTGACATGCTATGTAAAAAAATTTAAATCGCTGTAATTACCTTTTTTTTTGCTAATCTTCTTAGCACTTCCTGGTATTCCTCCCATGGGAGTAGGCGAGTTTCTAGCCTCTCCCAGACCTCCCACAGTCCCCTGGGAGCTAGTCTCAGGCTTCCCAGCATGCATTGTGCAACAGCGTCATCACAACATCTCGGTGAATGCTGGGAGCACAGCATTCACCGCATCCAGGAAATACATGCTTGTGGGCTTCAAATGCCCACAATGAAGATGGAAACCGCCTTCAGTGAATTTTATAAGTTATTCTTTACAACGAAATCGGACACAGGCGGACTTATTACACAGAACATGTGAGTAGATAATCATGAGAAGAAAAGTTTGTGAATGAACTCCAAAAAAAAAAAAACGATAGATAGGTGGACCCCCGCTTTAAGGAAATGATTCCGGACAGCTGCACTTCCAAAAATCCTTTTATTGAAGCTTCGTATGACAATTGGTTGACAGATGGAGCAGGGGACAAAGAGGTAGACGCGTTTCGCTCAAATCTTAGGAATCATTTCCTTTTGTTACACAGCATGCGAGCTGGGCTAGCACCTGACTAGTGTATGTGGGCATTCAACCAGATCCTCACTCACCTGGAGTGGCTTTTCTTGTTTCATTAGTGATCTAACCTCTAGAGCAGTGGTCTCCAAACTGTGGCCTGCGGCCCTTTGCTTGTCTTTATCTGGCCCTTGGGGCACTATTCCTCCCACTGACACCATCAAGGGGACACCATTCCACTCACTGACACCAACAGTAGGGAACCATTCCTCTCACTGACACCGACAATAGGACATTTTTCCATCCACTGACACCAGTGATGGGGCACTATTCCTCCCACTGATATAAACAATTAGGTACTATTCCTCCAAGTAATACCAATAATGGGGCACTATTCCTCCTAATGACTACAAGCATTATGTATTTTTTTTACTCCCACTGATGTTGGGGCATTTTCTACTCTCACTGGCCACCCCGGCCCCCCTAAAGTATGAACAACAGTAAATTGGCCCTTTGTTTAGAAAGTTTGGAGACCCCTGTTCTAGAGCACGGAGATGAGAATTATGGCCTGTACTATGGCTAATAGGAAGATATATTTAAATTATATTTTTGGAGCACCTATGGAAACCCCTGACTGAACACTACATATCCTTCACTTTTCACATGGACTCTCTGGCTTTGTAAATTGTCAAAAAAAACATACATAGTACAAATGTGAAGCTACACATGGCTAGTCCAAAAAGCTTAAAAACAACCTTATTGCTCTAGCAGAAATGAGAACACTCCACCCACACTTTTCTCTGATGCATTTTGCTCCCTGCTGGGGCTTAAGCATAGAGGTTATTAAGCTCCAGCAGGAGTTGAAACGCATTAGGCATGAGTGGAGTGTCCTCATTTCTGTTTGATCAATAAAGTTGTTTTAAGCTATTCAGACGAGCAATGTAGGGGTTAACTTGAAAATTAATGAAGCAGACAGGAGATCTAGGACAACTTGCCAGTCTTGGGTCTCAAGGCTAGTTCCCATGCAGTTCTGTGCAGGGAAGCCTGGCTTCATGTCTACTCTTCTTGTATACTATTACATGAAGAGGAAGGTTTATGAGACTATGTACCCCCTTTCCATTGATTCTTTCACCTATCGTGTTATCTAATTTCTCAAGTTATTTAATCATCCTTCTTATAATACAATGCGCCTCAAGTGATATTTCATTGGTGAGAAAAATGGTGGTGTTTGGTGAATGCATGAAGACTAATGTAGAAGGTGTGGAGTCGACTTACACTGTGGAGATATACACCTCTCTGCATCCAATGCTGGGATAATCAGGCAAGCTAAGATTTATATTTTTGTGACATTTATACTACCTTTACTTGATATTGTTTAATTTCTAGAATCTTAGGTCTCTCTATAGATAAAACAGGATGGGCTCTAGAGTAACAATGCCCAGGTCTTTCTGAAAGTCAGCAACAGTCTGATATATGTGGTGTCCATCGTTAAGCGTGAATCCTGAAGAAACTATTAACAGCGAAACAAACTAACTGTCTAACACTGTACTGGTTTTATACAATATAATTTTACTTTTGATGGCAATTCATCTTTTTAATATGATACAATAAAATTATGTTTTTATGCTATTAAAGGTTCTATTCTTCCTCATTTGTTGCCACATTTAAAGTCCCTTCCCCTGTGATTGTTGAGGTCCCTTCCTCCTTTTTCGGATGTGGCCCCTCATCTTACAGGGTTGTGGTTTGTTATGATATGTGATATCTACCATGAAAATGTTGTTGTGTAAGGCTGGGTCTCACATGGAGCGGATCCGTTGGACGGTCTCTGCTACCTCAGCAGAGGATCAATTGGTTGATCCTTGCTGAGCAGGCAGATGACAGGTCCGTCTCTGCTCACTATGCAGGGACGGACCTGTCAGAGCTCCGCTGTCCTCTATGGGGAGATCCTGTCCATTTTCATCCGATCCCATCCAATCTGCTGGAAGGATGGCGAACAAATCGCCACCCCCCTGTTTCGAGCGGATCTTGTCGGATTGGATGGCAGGCAGGTGTCAGTGAACACATCTTCGCTGACATTCGCCTGCCCATAGAAGTCAATGGGTGGCCCGCTCGGATCCGTCTGAAAAACAGACAGGCAGATCCGAACAGTCCAATCGAGTGAAAGGGGCCTAAGACATGTTCTCACAACTTTTCATGTCTCAAAATAATGTACACTGTTCATGTAACTTCTGTCTGCATTAAAACAATACAAAACAATAAAAGAAAAAAGCAAGAAAAACACCAGAATTGTGTTTTATCAGTTTTATGTGAAGAATAAGTATACCCAAATAGAAAAATACAGTATGTTGTACAGTGGTGGCTGGTGCTCCATTTTTTTGGGGGGGGCGCAAACAAATCACACCCCTCCGTCACTCGCCTGCAATCCCAGTCCCCCCCAGCCCCAGTAAATACCAGGATAGAAGATAGAAAGCACAGTAGATCGGGATAGACGGTGGGGTCGTCGCTCTCCTGCTCCCCGAGCAGTGTCATCTCAGTGTCCAGTTGCTGGGGGGATGGGGACGTTGCTGAGCTTGGTTCCCCCGAGTAAGAATGGGTAAGAAGTGCCCAGATAGAAGAAGCCAGCTCGGACCAGGTGATGGAGGGACACCAAGCCCGACCAGTCACCGAAGCAGAGGACGTTCTGGAGATCGGACAGTCGCTTCTCCTTTCGGCCACTTCCTGATTGGCCGAGAGTGGTAGCAGGAAGACAATAGCAAATTTTAATTTGCTACTTGTGACAGACTCACCCGGGATAGAGGCTTTTGGAGGGGATTGAATGTGAGCCTCTTGCCTACAGATTATGGGCCCTGGCATTTGGGGTACCCTTGAGATTGGCTTCGGGTCCTTGTCCCCCAGGACACACAGACTCTGGGGACCCTGTATTTGCCATAGTAGCAATAGTGACTGAGTCATACTGTGAGAAGATGCTAATGTCATCAACTCCACTCACCTGTCTGATGTCAGCTATAATGTGTTTAATGTAAATGAGTTTAGTCTGGCTTACCACAGGTTCTAAGGGTATTCAACTCATTGTTGTTTGTTCTAATTAACCCTGTGTTGATGTTTATGGTAATGTGTGTTGAATAGTCAATGAGCTAGGAGACGTAGTCACCTAGTCTGGGTAAATGATTTAGTAAATTAGCTCATGTTAATTAGGTTACAGTTGTATTGTTAGAGGAGGTTCCAACAGCATATAAAGTCTTGTAATTTTGATTCTAAATAGAGTTAGTCCATGTTAGCAGTGAAGCAAGTGTCGCCTTGTTTTGTGCTTGGAAGCGTTTGGAATATCTGATATCTGTATCCAGACTACAAGGAAGTGGTATACTGACGGAAGCACTCAAGCGGAGTGTGGGACGTTCCGTGACACTACTGTCACACAAGTGGGTGGGCTTGGGGCGCAGTGCTCTGTGCCCCGAGCCCACACTTTTTGAAGCCAATTAGAGCCTCAGGCTCTAATCATGTGCTTCTAAAAAGAAAAGAAAAAAAAAACACCATTGAAATCGATGCATCCAGTGCCCTGCATGTAGATTAGGGGCCGAGCACATGGAAATTAGGGGGCCGGCGCCCCTGCACCCCTAATGGAGTGGCCGCCACTTATGGCTTACTGTCCTGAGATGCTGTGGTTGCATTTGTTTCCTTTTTTCAAACTACAATCATTTTTAGTAATTACCTGTTGTGCTTCCCAAAAATGCAGGGTCCTTGTCATCTTCTTTGAGATACATGAAGAATATTATCCTTCCTAGCTATCTTCTGTAAACAACCAATGGTCTTTCCTACCATGTAATGGAGATGAAGAGATATTAGTATGTTTGTAGTTCATATCAGAACAGCAGCCTAGGGTGACAACCATGGCTCCCTCCATTGATACAGTGGTGGAGTGATGTAGCCACCAAGACTACCAGATGAAAATAAAGTACAAGAAGCTTGAAAAAAAAAACAACAAAAATAAATGCAACCGCCACACCAAGGCCTAATAAACTGCATTATATTATACTTTTGGTTCAGGGATACACTTTAAAGTATATGTCTGTGTAAAAAGTGTTGTCAGCCCTGCCCAGTTCTTCCATGCTGAGCTACAGAACTTCTCTCCCCTACATATCTTCATAACATAGGGGAGTGTTCTTTATTTCACCCGAGGAGACAGTTATGATTTAACTGCTTTTAGCCCTCGTTCACATTGAATGTAGCTTTAAAATCGTGCAACTTCATCTGAAATCGCACACTTTCAAAGCTGTATGTTAGCGCGACTTCAGGTGCAACTTGGAAGACATCTGTGCGGCTTCATGCACATATGTCTATGCAAATTGCACCTGAAATCTGCAAAAGTACTGCAGGAACTACTTTTTAAAATTGATGCGGCACCGCAAAGTTGGCGCTGCACTGTTTTGAGCAGTGCCATTGCCGACAATAGGGTGCGACTTGTCATGCAATTTGACCTGTCAAATCGCAAGACATGTCACTCTGGTGTGAATGGGGACTTAAGGAAGTTTTAACTACCTGCTCTACTCAAAATGATAAAAGTTTTTAGGTATACTTTAAGATTATAAGCCATTATGCTAGTTAAATGACAGTTGGTATTTTTCATCGTTAGGATTTGTTCATTTCGTTAGGAAATCAGTTCTCACTATTGGAAAATATCACTTCATCTTATGCCACTGTTTATTAAAGTGGAACTAACCCCTCCTGTCCTTTTCAGCAAAGGAAGCTGCCATTTTAGCCTCTATTTGATCTGTAACTGCCATGATGCTGCACATGTGATCAGTTATGACACCAGCCATTTGATGGTTTAACAGTTTGGTTGAGAACACAAGCAAATGTGACAACATTCCCACCATGCTGGGAATGTAACCATTTTTGAAACCGTGAAATTGATGGGTTTAGTTCCACTTTAATTTTACACATCTTCTTTTTGGAGCTATTGAGTCTGTTATATACCTACCCGTGAATGTATTCATTTTTTTTTTTTTTTTATGTGAATCAGTTTACTTTCCTTCCAATTATTTGCCTTGCTTGGTATAAAGAAACATAATGAAACATTTAATGAAGAATTCTTCTTGCCCAAACCAACCAATTGGACTGTTAGTTGTATTCTCCCATAGGGTAGCAAGAGAATAAATAGGGGGATATAATTTGTGCTTATTACAAATAACACATTTATTACATTATTTACAGAGTTAATGAGACAATAAGATAGTCTTGTTCCATCAAGGTTGACAACATTTGGCATACTTGTGTTTTAACTTGTTTTTAAACCCCTTCAACTGTTTTTTGTCTTTTTTTGTGATACTAAAGTCTCATTTTTTTTTTGTTTAAAAATAACAAATATGTTATACTTACCTGCTCTGTGCAGTAGTTTTGCACAGAGCAGCCCAGATCCATCTCTTCTCGGGTCCCTTGCTGGCGCTCCTGGCCCCTCCCTCCTGTTGAGTGCCCCCACAGCAAGCAGCTTGCTATGGGGGCACCCAAGCTGACCCGCAGCTCTGTGTGTCTATTTGGACATGGAGCCGTGACTAGTCCCCGCCCCCTCTCTCCTCATTGGCTCACTGACTTTGATTGACATCAGTGGGAACAATGGCACTCTGATGCTGTCTCAGCCAATGAGGAGGGAGAGTCTCGGGCAGCCGAGTCTCTCCTGCAACATCGCTGGATCGAGATGGGCTCAGGTAAGTATTAGGGGGGCTGCTGGACACAGAAGGTTTTTTTTATTTTATTGCAATGCATTAAGATAAAAAAAAAAAACCTTCTGCCTTTAGAACCACTTTAAATTATAATTAATTCAATTCAATTCAATTTATTTTACACCTGCAAATTTATTTTGTTATTGTGTAGCAGCCTGAATTGCATTTTCCTTTTGAAATGTCATCTGTACAGTTCATTTGTTGTTATCCTATACAGCATATCAGTGGTCTGCAAACTGCAGCCCTTTGCTAGCCTTAATCCAACCCTTAGGGCAGTATGCCTCTCACTGATACAAGGCACTATTAATCCCACTGCCACCAACAATGAGGCCCAATTCCTCCTACTAATACCAATAATGGGGTACTATTGTTTTCACTGACACCAATCATGGGGCACCATTTTTCACATCAGTACCAATTATGGGACACTATTCCTCCTACTTCTGACCGCAGGTGCTATGTAAATGTAGCATTGCTCCCGCAGGAACTGGAATACTTGTCCATGGGCTTCCCACTGATTATCCTGCAGCCAGTTACACTGTTTTTCACACAGCTAGGGCCGTCTTTTCGCATGGGCACACTGGGCAGTTGCCCAGGGGTCCCACTTGCCTGGGGGGGCCCCACCTGCCCAGCAACCCCAGCCAGGGCCGGACTGGCCTGCCGGGATACCGGGAAATTTCCTTGGGGCAGCTTTGAGTTGTGGCTGCAGTGCTCCGCTCTCTCTTTCCCTCTCTCCTCCTCCTGTGTTTCACGGAGCTGGCTGGGTCTGTGTTCGGTGGCACGCTGTAACAAGGTCCCGCCCCCCCAAGACTGGCTTGTGTAATAGTAGATTGATTCAGTGTTCCGCCTATCACACGAGCCGGTCTAGGGGGGCGGGACCCAGCCGGCTCCATGATACACAGGAGGAGATGCTCGCTGTGTGTGTGTTACCAGGAGTCTGTATTAATTGGCACAGTGATGCTGCATTCATGGGCATAGTGAGGGTGTAATTGTGGGCACAGTGAGACTGCATTCATGGCCACAGTGAGGCTGTAATGGTGGGCACAGTGAGGGTGCAATGGTGGGCACAGTGAAGCTGCAATGGTGGGCACAGTGAGGCTGCATTCACGGGCACAGTGAGGCTGCAATGGTGGGCACAATGAGGCTGCATTCACAGGCACAGTGAGGCTGCAATGGTGGGCACAATGAGGCTGCATTCATGGGCACAGTGAGGCTGCAATGGTGGGCACAGTGAGGCTGCATTCACAGGCACAGTGAGGCTGCAATGGCGGGCACAATGAGGCTGCATTTACGGGCACAGTGAGGCTGCAATGGTGGGCACAATGAGGCTGCATTCATGGGCACAGTGAGGCTGCAATGGTGGGCACAGTGAGGCTGCATTCACTGGCACAGTGAGGCTGCAATGGTGGGCACAGTGAGGCTTCAATGGTGGGCACAGTGAGGCAGCATTCACGAGCACAGTGAGGCTGCAATGGTGGGCACAGTGAGGCTGCAATGGTGGGCACAGTTAGGCTGCATTCATGGGCACAGTGAGGCTGCAATGGTGGGCACAGTGAGGCTGCAATGGTGGGCAGAGTGAGGCTGCAATGGTGGGCAGAGTGAGGCTGCAATGGTGGGCACAGTGAGGCTGCATTCACGGGCACAGTGAGGCTGCATTCACGGGCACAGTAAAGCTGCATTTGATGGGCAATCGCGCGTGATTGTGTAGACAGGGCCCCAGTTCTCTGTATTGCCAAGGGGCCTATAATGCTCTTAAGATGGCACTGCACACAGCCAGGTGCACACACTCTTCCGCTCATTGTCTCCAATGACCAGTTTAGGGGATTATTTTTTATGATTTATTTGGAGAACTTGGATAGAAGGGAATTAGTAGGATACTCCATATGAACTATGCACAGGTGAGGGCAACTCTCTCTGTAGAACTGTGGAAGCAGATGATCTGCTGAACCATACAGAGTCTGTATGGAAGAATAAGTCCCTCTATAGCAGAAAAGACTCAGTGGACTTTGTCATTAGTCTCAAGTCTTTAAGACACTAGCCAGTGTCTCCTTTAGCTCACACACTCAGTTTTCTGACTTCTACGACCAGAGGGAGATTTCAGGAACACACACAGTCTCATGGATACCTTCCAGGTCTGTACTCACAAAATGTCCAGGGACAGCTGGTAGCCTCCTTCTAACTTCCAAGCGACACTCTATACCAGTGACACACGACCAGATCCGTAGACTATCTCCCTCAGTCAGCTTGCACAGGAACCCTGGGTTGTAGCTTGCAGGCTCCAGGCCCTCAGATTTGCAATAATACATAATCTCAGTTATAATAAAATTACATTTATAACAAGTGTCTCCCTGAAGGTATTATAAATTAATGATCAGTTAGATACCAAACAACCCTGTATTACACATGGTGGAAGCTATGGTTTGGTGTGTAAAGGATTCCCTGCAGAGTTACCCACCCCAGTGGTGCTTAGATTGTTGTTCCACAAGCTGCAAAATCTCTGCTCAGGGTGTGGCTGGGACTGTCACATTTGGCAGCAGTGGGACTGGAATTTGCAATGGCAGTAGTGGGATTTGTGACTGCCACCATCACACTTTGCACTGTATTAAACTCACAAGTAAAACCAAATGAAAACAAGTTTTAGACAGCCTTATACACAGCCATCTTTATCTTTCCATACTCTTATGGCTAATCAATTTCTCTGTCTAGACAATGACATTTTTTGCAGATATGTATCCCACAATAGGGATAAAACTTTTTCGCGGAAGGGAGTTTAACAAGACACATGGCCACTCATTAAAATTTGAGAAGAAAAGAGGTTTAAACTTAAACTACGTAGAGGGTTCTTTACTGTAAGAGCGGCAAGGATGTGTAATTCCCTTCCACAGGCGGTGGTCTCAGCGGGGAGCATCGATAGTTTCAAAAAACTATTAGATTAATACTGACATATAATCACACACACAGGTTGGACTTGATGGATTTGTGTCTTTTTTCAACCTCCCCTACTATGTAACTATGTACAGCTGTTATGACTATGCTACTTAGGTTTGGTTTCTGTGTAATTTTGAGGTCATATTTTTCTTTGTTGTTTTACTATGAGACATTTGTGGTAAATTGGGCCCATGTTGACTTTTAAATATGTAGCAGTTTGATACCCCTGTAACTTGACAAAAGACAGTACAGGTGGATTTTAAGGACATGGGGGATTAAGCTTCTTCTCAGACTATATTGTCACAGCATTATCTTCCACTGCAAATATTGCTTGTTTCTTCAGCACCAGACAGAGAAAACTTTAGTACTTAGAACAAAATGGCTGCCCCCACACCTCGTCTGCTTAACAAAAATCTGAGGATGCCATCGAGACAGAGCACTGGAGTCTTTATCCCCAGTGCAAAGAGACTAATGACCAAAAATATTTAACTGACAGCAATTTCCAGGTCATAACTGAAGGGGGCTTAAAAGGTGGCTAAAGGCTTGGACTGGTAAAAGAACGATAAGTGCAGGAAGCAAAATCTGACTTCCCTAAAGTGAAAACCTGTTGGTTGGTGTGGGCCAGTGCTGCATGCCTTTGTACATTTTTTAACAAATTCTTTATGGTGCCCTTGTTCCTCCAACTGCCAGGATCGTGTGGCAAGTTTGAGTAGGACTTAAAATTAACCTGTTGCTTTTTTAAAAAATGAACTGTCCCACTAAAGAGGGCTTCCCAGCCTTTAGAGCTAAGCACTGCTAGTTGCCATTCCCCAATCCAATAACACTTCCCTTATTGGTCACCGCAGAACTTTAACTGAAGGAGGATTGTTAGCAGGGATTAAAGTGTATGCTTAAAGTATACAGTATGTAAACCATAGCAACAATTTGTTCCCTTTAGATCTGTTAAATGTACAGTACCATTAAAAGTGTTGTTATACCTGTTCAATAATTGCAACAAAATACCTATTGATAGTGTGTTTTGGATTTAAAGCTGTCCTGTGTCCACTTCCTGTGTTATCTCAGGGGATCCTTACAGTTAATATTTTGCATTAGTGCTATGAAGGTTATGACAATGGGAGGGATTCTTTAAAGTGGATGTAAACCTGATTCATGAAATTTGACCGGGGCACATATATCTGCAGTGTTTTCTTTTCTCTCTCCAAAGCCCTAAGTCCCGTGTCTTTCTGCTGCTCCATTCTTCTGTTATCAGGATGATAACTTCTGACAAGTTGTCTGACAACCGATATAAAACCAGCCTGAAATTTGTGTCAGGGTGGGTGCTATAAATAGATTAGCAGAGAGCTGGTCTTTTCACAGCACAGTTCTGCACATTCCTTCCTTCCTTCCTCCTCCTATGTGGAGAGGGTGTGTGTGCCTTTACTCCAATCAGCTGTCACACAGTGTATGCCAAGACTTCACTCCCAGTGCTGAACAGGAAGAGAATTTTTGTTAACACAATGTGCACTTTCTAAAGAATATAGCAAGCGGAAGACAGCAGATATACCTGTAAAACTTATGCAGGGAGATTTGTTTCATCTCTGTGTATCATCTGAGGCTGTTCACTTCACTGGGTATATGTAAGGGTTTAAATCCATTTTAATTTAACAAAAGACAACTGGACAGGGCTGACACCAAAGCTTGCTATTTTAATCCACAGAAAGGTCATTAGGTGTCATTCCACAAGAGGAAATTAGGAGCTAAGTACATTTCTTGCAGATCAACTGGGATTTTTCTGTACTTGTAGGATGTTCAAAGGGATAAACTATGTCAAAATGAACATGTACTGAAGGGATATACTAAATATTTTTTTTATTTTGCCCTGACACTATGAAAATCAGGTGAACGCCCCCCAGATAAAATAAAAATAAAAATAAGAGAGACATCCAAGTGAGAGATTTTTGGTCAATAAAGAAAATGATGTGTATCTTGCAGTATCTGTTCTTAAAGGGAGTTCCGCCTGGGGAAAAAAAAAAAAATAAAAGTCAGCAGTTACAAATACTTTAGCTGATGACTTTTAGTTTATGAACACTTACCTGTCCAGGGAGCCCGTGATATCGGTACACATCAACAATCAGCCTATTCAATGAACTCCATTTAGTCCGACAATCGGCTGTCGGGTGCTGCCATCTCCACTAAGGGAAACTGGCAGTGAAGCCATTCCATTTCATGGCTGGTTCCCTACTGGGCATGTGCGAAGCGTGCTGTGCTTTTTAATTGGCCCAGCGGTGGAGAAAGGAGTAGGGGACCGAACTTTCCAAGGGATGGCGCCACAGTGCCGTCTCCCAGAAGTGGGGACGGGGACCTGTCAAAAACAGGTCCCTGTTCCCTCCTCCCCTCTGAAAGGTTTCAAATGTGGCACCAGAGGGGGGGGGGGGGAGCAAATAAGCGGAGCTTCCACTTTTGGGTGGAAGTCCACTTTAAGTGGTGATTTTTCATTTTAAAAGATTAGGATTGATAACAGGTGCATTTTAAAAAATAACTGTTCTTTTAAAACACATTCACTCTTGTAATATGTCTAGGCAAATGAAGTAAGTTTGTAAGTATTACTTCTTACCTTATGTCCCTTCATGTCCTTTGGTAGTTGTCATCAAGGTCCTCACCAGTTTAAATTTACTTCTGCTAACTTTTCATCTTCAAAAACATGCAGGAGGCCCGAGGCTCTGAACATACAGAAATATATCAAAGAGCAAAGCTCCCAAGTGTCTCAGATGTTCCCCTTGTCCATGCCACCTACTCTTTTGGAGGGATTGATATTTTTGATATCATTAACATGTTCCTTCTAATCATTTTCAAATATTTACAACTATGAAAGGATCCCTTCTTAAGTTTGCTAAAAGTTGCCTGGCAAGCATTGGCTGGGGTGGGTTAAGATAAAGTAATGCATAAGTAATGATAAGTGAATATGACTGTTGTGGGGTCCATAGGCACAAAGGGCCCAGAGCTGACTACACAGTCATTTGTGCAGTTAGAAAAATAATATGTTCAATATATGTGAATAATATTAATGTATATACTGTTTGAGACTCCTATAGAATAGCTCTGAAAACAATTCGAATTTTGTATTACTAGAAGAACTGCATCAGAGATAATAGAGACAGATTATAGAGACATAGAGATTATAGACAGGGGCCCCTTAATATTTTTTTAATGTTTTTTTTAATATTATTTTATTATTATTATTTTTTGATGTTTATATGCCTTTTGGACAGAATTTGCCTTTGTTTTTGTTATATCTTTTTATTTCTTTCTAGAGCTTTGTCATCCGTGGTGGCTTTGGGAGCAAACATCATCTGCAACAAGATTCCAGGGTTGGCGCCTCGGCAAAGAGCCATCTGCGAGAGCCGCCCGGATGCTATTATAGTTATTGGAGAAGGGGCACAGATGGGGATCAATGAATGCCAGTATCAGTTCCGCTACTCCCGATGGAACTGCTCAGCACTCGGAGAGAGGACAGTATTTGGACAAGAGCTACGAGTAGGTAAGCAGTTTATTACCTATGTGGAAGGAATAGCAAAAATGTATTAATTTTGTTTTATCAAAACTGGCATCAGTCAAGCTTGTTCTATTTTTTGCTTTGGTATATAGTTGCACTGCTTTCTAAATGATTGCAGAACAAGTGCAAGCTGTAAAAACAGAAGTTGACTAAATGGAGTTAATTGAATAGGCTAATTGTTGATGTGAACCTGACATTTAGGCTGGAATTGATAATGTTCCAGAGGGGAAGGTTTCACAAGATGTCTGCTGGTACCTTACGGGCCCATTCATACTACATGCCTTGGGCTGCATTACTTAGTGCAGGCCCAATGCAATGACAAGTCAAATCTATTGTTTCCAGTATGCCCAATTCATGTCAATGTGCTGCGTTGGTGTGCACTGGGTAACAGTAGAACATGCTGCATTTAAACACAGTTCAAGGTGCTACTACAAGTCATAATGTGCTGCAACGCATGGTAAGTATAACAATAAAGTATTTTAGCTCCTGCTGTGAAAATAAATGTATGAACAGCATAGTGGTGGGAATCCAGCTTCAATGGTCAACAAATCCTCATACATCATTTGTGTGGGCATGACACTGTTGGTTGCTTTAGTGCCCCATTGGATAGCAGGATGGTAGGGTGGCACGAGCTGAGGGCTGTCTTGTAGGTGTTTTGTGATGCCTGTTTTTATTAACTAGTCTGTTCGTTTTAATGAGACATTTACTTTTACCCATAAGCTTAAAGTGTAAGTTCACCTTTACAGAAAAATCTGTAAGGTGAACTTACACAGGACCCCCTCCTCACCCCCCCCCCCCCAGTCCCGCTGACCTGTTGCGCGGCGATCTCCCATTCTGAGCCCCGGTATAGCTGCGTTAGGGGTCCGGGGCTTAGAATCCCCTCGGCATTCACGCGTCTTCTTCCCTGCTGACAGGACGGGCTATGCGGGGCTGATTCGTCGGCGCCGCCCATGTGACAGCGCCAACCAATTAGAAAGCTCCAAAACAGCCCTCCTGACAGGGTACGCTTTGGAGATTCAGCTGTGGGAATTTCTAAGCCCTGGACCCCTGACATGGCTATACTGGGGCTCAGAACGGGAGATCGCCACAGTCCAGGTCAGCGGGACTGATGGTGGAGGGGTGAGGAGAGG
Organism: Aquarana catesbeiana; assembly: GCF_042186555.1. Lineage (NCBI taxonomy): Eukaryota > Metazoa > Chordata > Amphibia > Anura > Ranidae > Aquarana > Aquarana catesbeiana. The sequence continues at coordinate 572,310,023 of NC_133326.1, forward strand.
GTCCTGTGTAAGTTCACCTTACAGATTTTTCTGTAAAGGTGAACTTACCATTTAAGGCCTCATGCACACTGGATGTTTTTATATCTGCTGAGGTGACAATCGCGGTAAAAACATGCAAATAGAATCACGGGACGCCAAAAGCTCATGTACTTCTTTTGGGCGACAGGTGTTCCGTGATTCTGTTCACGTGTTTTTAATGCGATTCTCGCCCATCGAATCACAGGAAAATTGCTTTTGAAATCGACGGGCCACACACCAGAAACGCACGGGCCTCCCGCGATTTGCCGCTGTTCCGAATCGTGGGCAGAATTGCGGGCAAATTCCGCCCGCGATTCAGAACACGGAGATGTGAACTGAGCCTTACTCTGAAAAAAGCTGAAAACAGCTTAAAAACGGTAAAAAAAATGCTGAGAAGCGTGGCTAGTTGGCATTTATCAGCTTTTTTGGGCCATAAACTTTTCTGGGAGTATAGTTTTGCTTTAAAAAACTTAAAAAACGCTACAGCTAAAAAATGCCAAAAAAAACTACTACAAAAACGCAGAAAAACTCACTCTACAGTTACAGCTTTCTACAGCTAACATTACTGGCTTTTCTATAATGTCCTTAAAGAAACACCTAGTATCTAGTATCTCCAGCACTGAATCTATGTATTGGCAAGGGGTGCTGTGGTTTAAAGGTCTACTGAGGGATCCATTGGCACCGAGGATGGGGGGATGTAGTGTTGCTTGAGGGGAATCTACTGTTGTGTGTGCGGGGGGGGGGAGTGTCTTATGATGCTAAGGGGGAATCTAAGGTTGTGGGGGGGTCTTATGTTGCTGGGCAGGATCCACTGTTTGGGGGGGGTTATTGTTGTTGACTGCTGGAGAATCTATTGGTGCTGGTGGCAGATCTATTTTTGTTGGGGGTGGTTCCGGGGGGGGGGGGGGGTCTATTGTTTCTGGCTGCATTGGATCCATTGTATTGCTTTTCTTGGTCTCGAAATTCCATGCAAAACACTTAGCACCCCAAAAATAATACTTAGTTCTGTATTCTATAGGGTGAGCAGCACTGGGAGGTGGGTAGGGGGCAGAGATGAGTGATGGTGCTCGGAGGTGGGTAGGAATAGGAGACAAGCGGTGACTCGGTGCCAAACGTTTTGTCCAAGGTTGACAATGCACGTACCATATCTATGAAAGAGCAGCGTTTTCACCCTAGGACAGGAAGTTCACTAAGAATACAGAAAACCCCCTTCCCTCATCTTTATAACATAGGGGTGGAGGTGTTCTGTAGTTCACTTAGGTAAACTCTGCAGAGCTAATAGCACTTCTTGGGATTTCAGCGCAGCACATGCACCGTGTTGTTAGCTCATTATAGGAAGTTAGAAGCTCCCTGCATTTCTGATAGGATCAAAAGGTATTTTTTGCACTTATCAAACAGATGTAATAAAACAGTTTCAATAATATAATTACCAGATCAAAGGGGAGCAATTAGGAGGCAGTTCATTGCTACAATTTACATACACTTTAACTTCAAACTCTCATGCAAAAGTCAATTAAAACGGTTCTAAAGGTACGCACGAGTTCCCCATAGCAAGCAGCACTCAGCAGGGGGGAGGAGCTCAGAGCGCCGGCCGGGGATCCAACAAGAGGAGGTTCGGGGCTACTCTGTGCAAAACCATTGCACAGAGCAGGTAAGTATAACATGTTTGTTATTTTAAAAAATTCTTTAGTATCACTTAAATAGACTTCTGGTTTGTAAACAAACACATGTGAGGCTCTGATGCTGCTATTTTTCTGGCGTTTTTTCTCTTTTATGTTTTCTACGTTTTGAGTTGACAAGTGACCAATGAAAAGCAGTAAAATGCCTGTATTCTGCCAAAAAAAAGAAGCTCATGTACTTTTTTGAGCAAAGGGCATTTTGCTTAAGGTGACAGAACGCTCAGATGTGAACAGGGGCCATTGAAATGAATGGTATTTGTCTTGTTGGGTGTTTTTAGGGCCAGATTACACCAAAGAAACACAGTCCGGATGCATTCCAGTTGCTTTTCTGCATACGTGTTTTTGATATGTTTTAGATGCATTCCAGTGCATTTTTGATGCGTTTTTGATGCAGTCCAGTGCATCCCCCCCCCCTTCTTTTTTCTTAACCTTAAATAAGGACATGTGTGTTCCAGTGCATTTTTAATGCATTTTACAGCGTTCAAGTACAGTCCAGTGCAGGAAAAATGCAGCACGCTCTACTTTTTTTTCTGGAACTGGAACGCACTGGAACTGCAAGCACTGGTGTGAACTGGTGTATCCCATTGAAAACCATATAACCTAATTTTCATGCGTTTTTGATGCAGAAAAAAATCACCCTGGACTGCATGTGGTGTGAACTGGCCCTTAGAGCTGAGGCTTAGAGCAGAAAATCACCCAATAACGCCTATATGTAAATGGAGCCTAAGTACCCAAATACATTTTGAAGCACTTTGGACTAGCCACACAAAAGTAAACCTGATACCAGTTTGTGTCTAATTGTTTTATGTCAGCCATGAAGTAAGATTATGTTCTAGGTAGTGTCAATTAAAATATTTTGTCGACTAAATTAACACAATTTTAGTCTACTAAAATACAACTAAAACTAAAATAAATGAGATGACTAAAATATGACTAAAATTAAAATGGCATTTTAATCAAAAAACTTAAATACGACTAAAACTAAAATGGCCTTTTAGTCAAAAGACTATGAAACTAAATTAAATTTGACATCAATATTAACACTGCGCTACCACATAAGAATATGTAGGGGGCATCTACTAAGCTGCTAAAAGAAAAAAAATTAAGAAAAAAGCGTTTCTTCTTCTTCTTTTTATTTTTTATATTTAATGTTGCTAATATTTTCAGGTAATATGTGCAATGGAATTACAGCCAATAGTTGACAGTTTTTTGTGTTTTTTATATTTTCAAGTTGTACTTCTGATTGTCAAAAAGCAATATTTTTGTTTATTTATAAAGACGTTATACATCACAACGGCTAAATCTGTGTCTGTAGTGCATGTTCAGACCTTAATACCATTAATAATATGTTATTAGATTTTTACTCCAGGAATATATAATGAGTTTGGCATTCTAAAGAAATGCCTAAATAATGCATACAAATTTAACTAAACCCATTAGATTTTAGTTGACTAAAATGGACTGGAGATTTTAGTTGACTAAAATATGACTAAACCTAAAACAACTCAGATGACTAAAATACAACTAAAACTAAAATGGCATTTTAGTCAAATGACTATGACTAAAACTAAATTGAAATTTAATGTCAAAATTAACACTGGTTCTAGGAAAGTGATGGTGAACCTTGGCACCCCAGATGGTTTAGAACTACATTTCCCATGATGCTCAACTACACTGCAAAGTGCATGAGCATCATGGGAAATGTAGTTCCAAAACATCTGGGGTGCCAAGGTTCGCCATCACTCTTCTAGAGTAAAAACAGGGTGTAACAGATGGGATTTGTATGATAAATTTTCCAGTAAGTATATTTTATGACAAACACTAAAATAATAATGTAGATAGGATAGATGACTTTTGTGTTATGCATATCTTTTATTTTACATTGTGTTCCAACGTGCATACCATTGTGCCTTTGAGAGGTACAGCCTCTCCAGTTTATTGTGTGCTACTGCAGTGTTCTCAGAGTTTACACTTATTCCGAATATGACTTTTAGAAACAGGGATACAATTGTTTTAACCTTTGCTCTATAAGTATGGAATGGTGAGAAATTGTGCTTTTTGCTGTTCTGATGACTCAAATCATACAAAACGTATGACCACAGGAATTAAACAGACATTGTGTGACTGTTTATGCTACATATGGTATTTGCGCACAGTGTCAGATGGAGGTTTGGGTTCTAGGAGTAAGACAAACCGTTGTTTTCAAACTGTGCTTTATTCCTTATGTTCATTATCACAAAATAGGATGTATCTATGCCCAAACTTTCTTTTTTTATTTATTTTTTATTCCTGTCTATGTCTCTCCTCTTTGTGTATTTCTCTATTGAAAATGAAGGAAAATCTGAAATTGTGAGTTGCAAATGGGTCAAGAATAGTGGGGAATCATTCTTTGAGGACACCTGTGTCAGTGACATCTGTCTAAGGGAGAAGTTCCTCTACTTTGGAGAGATCTCGTCTCACTTCCTGTTGTGTCTCATGATAGAATGTGAGAGAAAATCTCCCCAATGGAGCACATTACAAAATGGCCGTGGTTTGGACAGTTTGTTACTCCATCCAAAATGTAAAAACAAAAAAAAGTTGGTCTTTAGCTATACTCTAAAGTGCATCTATAGCCAAAAGATTTCTTTTTCACTTTGAATAGAGTGGAAAGGGGTTAGAACTCTAGTGGTTTTATTGCAATATGTGTCTGTCCTGGAGAGATTCACTTTCTCTGTTTGCTATGGGGAGGGATAGAAGGGGCGGGTGGAGATAATGTACCTTTAAAGTGTTACTAAACCCATGACAGTAAAATCAGTCTGCATATGCAGTACAGCATGCTTGTTATACTCACTGTGGAACCTGAAGGCTTAATTCTCTGCGTTGTGTGAAAAGGCTGTTTGATCCTGTCTTCTCTGATCCGCCCCTTCTTTTACTGTGCCCAATCCATCTGCTGATAGAACAGAGCCTTGAAGGCACCTTGCACATGCTCAGCTTGGTGTGTATTGTTTTTTTTTTTTTTTTTGGGGGGGGCGGGGGGTGCATGTGATCAGCACAGGGCCAGTCAGCACTGTCCAGACAGAGGGTAGAGGTCACAAGACTGCTATAAACTTGCATTTGAGAAAAGGTATTTAGCAGTTTATATTTACTAAAATAGTTGCATTTCCATGTTCTGTGTACTGTGGGAGACCAGATATAGTGAATGCAGGGTCCTGGGTTTAGTAACACTTTAAGGATAGCCCTGCATACTATGTTCTGGCATGGTTCTGAATACAACCTCTGCACTGTCATTTAAGATCAGGTGAGGCTACGCCAGCAGCATAGTGTTTACATTAGGCCAAGGGATGGGCAGCATCAGCATTGAGGAACACTCTAGAAAGGGGAGCAGATATCTGAGTAAAATTGTGAGTAAGTTTGGTCTGATATTTACATTATGGTCCCTTCAATATGTAAATTTTTATTCAGCCAGAGATTAAAGGGGTTGTAAAGGTAAAAATTTTTTCACCTTAATGCATTCTATGCATTAAGGTGAAAAAACTTCTGACAATACCGCCACCCCCAGCCCCCCCGTTTTACTTACCTGACGCCTCGAAAGTCAGCTTCGCGTTCCCGACATCTATTCCTCTGCTCACCCTGGCCGCTGATTGGCTACAGTGGATGGATTGGAAGCAGCGCAGCCATTGGCTCGCGCTGCTGTCAATCACATCCAATGACGCGGCGCGCTGGGGGGCGGGGCCGAGTGATACAGTGAGCGGCTATAGCCGCCGGCTGTATCACGGGAGCGCGCCCGCAAGCACTAACCACCATGCGAGGGAGCTCGCATTAAGTAGGTTAATGCTTGCGGGGAGGAGCTGAAACAGCCGCCGAGGGACCCCAGAAGACTAGGTTCGGGGCCACTCTGTGCAGAACGAGCTGCACAGTGAAGGTAAGTATAACATGTTTGTTATTTAAAAAAAAAAAAATTTTTACCTTTGCAACCCCTTTAACTGTACTGCGGGCTGCCTTTTGGGTATACTAAGTCAGTTTTTAGTGTGATGCTTGTATTATAATGTAATAAAAGTTGTTTGTGGCAAAAAGATTGGTACAAAAACTTCTGTGCCAAGCAAAATATGCCGATTTTCAGAAGCCTAATGCTACAGAAGGTAGTTTGTAGGTTGAAGTAAGTAAATAAACAAACGAAATGCTCTTTAACCAAGTGATCAACTACATTTTTTAATTTGTGATATTATCCCTTACAATATAACCACGGAATTTTAATTGTTTGGATGAATATTTTTGACAGGTCATCCTGAATAAAAAAATGTAGACCCTATTTAGGGAGCGTGTTGACCTAAGGAGCTGAATTATTATTACAGTAATAAAAACTTTCCTAACTGTGTGTCAGGCCTTAAATAAGCCTCAGGAAGAGGCATAGAAAAACAATGTCAGAATCTATGTACCTAAGATGGAACTTTAAAAAAATAGCCTGTGGACCTTCCCTGGGTTCAAAAGCCCCATCAAAGACTTTAGATGAATGCCCTAGGAACTTTTCTCCTTTTATGGAGCAGGGGAATGTGTCCTCTTGACAATATTGGCCTTAGGATATATAAAGAGTAGTCACTTATCTATACAAGCAGAAATGATGCCATAGGCAAAAGAATGTATCCATTTGGATGTTTATGTAACATTTTCCAACACAGATGTCAAGAAGTGCAGTTGGAAAGAAGTGAAGTTCATGAACCTTCGGGTTTAAACGGTCAACTCTGTGGCAGCCCCTAAATAAGTGTAAGTTGAATGGACATACATTGTACAAGGTACAGGGCCAGGTAGAGGCTTTGACCGATGGACTTAAAATTGCATCTTTACTCACAATAAAGAAGAACATTGTCATAAAGAATTATACAACAGCTCTATTAGGTGCCTGCAGGGTTCTTCACACGTCCTCCTGTGTTCCCCAGAAGCGCTAAAACTTCAAGAAGGAAAGTCAAAAGCTGGTTCTCACAGTCATTCCCCTTGCAACTCACTAATGATTCTTGAATATGATTGGCAGCTTCAGTGATAAATAGCAAATTTCATGAAGATTTCATAACAGAGCACCCTGGGGTGCTGGAGAATGCACATATACACTGTATTGTCTAAAGTATTGGGAATCCTGCCTTTACATGCACATGAACTTAATGGCATCCCAGTCTTAGTTCGTAGGGTTCATTATTGAGTTGGTCTATCCTTTTCAGCTATAACAGCTTCAACTCTTCTGGGAATTCTGTCCACAAGGTTTAGGAGTGTGTCTATGGGAATGTTTTACCATTCTTCCAGAAGCGCATTTGTGAGGTCAGGCACTGATGTTGGTGGCGAAGGCCTGGCTTGCAGTCCCCACTCTAATTAATCCCAAAAGTGTTCTATTGGGATAATTTTTGGACTCTCTACTTCCTTCCATTACCTCGGTATTAAGTTTTTTGCAGCGTTCATCATATGTACAATCATTGGCCTGATCATCAACAGGCCACGGAACGGGTGGCCCTGGCCCACCTGCCCTATGGCCATTCAAGTTCCTCCACCCCAAACTCCCTCATCCATATCTTTTAGACCTTGATTTGTGCACTGGTCCAAATCATTTGGTGGAGGAGTGATTAAGGTGTGGGGTTGTTTTTCAGGGGTTGGGCTTACCCCCTTAGTTCCAGTGAAAGGAACTCTTAAGGCATCAGCATACCAAGACATTTTGGACAATTTTTTGCTCCCAAATTTGTGGGATTGGTTTGGGGATGTTCCCATCCTGTTCCAACATGACTACGCACCAGTGCACAAAGCAAGGTTCATAAAGACATGGATGAGCGAGTTTGGGGTGAAGGAACTTGAATGGACAAGTACTGCCCAGAGTCCTGACCTCAACCTGATAGAACACTTTTGGGATGAATTAGAGCTGAGACTGCAAGCCAGGCCTTCACGTCCAACATCAGTGCCTGACCTCACAAATGCACTTCTGGAAAAATGGTCAAACATTCCCATAGACACAATCTTAAACCTTGTGGACAGCCTTCTCATAAGAGTTGAAAATGTTAAAACTGAAAAAGGTGTGCCAACTCAATTATAAACCCTACGGACTAAGACTGGGATGCCATTAAAGTTCATGTGTGTGTAAAGGCAGGTGTCCCAATACTTTTGACAATATAGTGTATGTATTCTCCAGCATTTTAGATTTAAGGAGCTGTCTTAAAAAAAAAAGTAAATACATGCAAATTTCCTCATGCTCTTCTTTTAAACATGCTGCATGTGTACAAGAATATCTATCGATCTCTAAAGCCTCGTACACACAATAGGATTTTCCGCAGACAAAACCTTGGACTTTTGTTCGAAGGTGTGTGCCTGCATTTTGTCTTGCATAGAAACGGCAAGGTATTGTCAGCCAACAAACACGAACATACTGACATACTACATGATTTTTCAACTCTTTAGCGTTACCTTTTGGGCTCCTTCTGCTAATTTCGTGTTAGTAGAAGTTTGGTGAGCGTTGATTCGTGCTTTTCATTTCACGCTTTTCAGTTCGCGCTTTTCAGTTTGCGCTTTTCATTTCATGCTTTTCAGTTTGTTTCTGAACAGCCGTTCATCAACCAGACATGTTGCGGAATCGGAGGAGATAATGTGTTATTTATTATTGGCCTTGGAGTTATTGCTTTGACCTAAGTCCAGTCCAGGAACAAGAGGAAGAGGAGGAGTTCTTGGACCAAAAATTGGTTGCTTTCTTAATCCTGACCAATTATGTCATATGCCTTTCCTGCGGGAGCTCCAGGAGAATAATCCAGATGATTTTCGTAATTATCTCCGGATGACGGACCCCTGCGTTCACCAACTCTTGGCATTGGTGACCCCCTATATTAAGAAGCAGGACACATTCATAAGGCTTTTATTTTTTTTTTTGATTGAATAATAATGATTTGATTTGGTATATTTTCTATATTTTTGGATGCATAGAATGCACTTTTTGCTTAAGTTCTATTGGCAGATAGCATGTCTAATTGTACTTGTTTTCTTTTTTTAATGCACAATAAAAAAAATTGTGTAGAATAATACTTGGCAATGTGTTTTACTTCAAATGACAGTTTGGGAGTAGGCAGTTACATTTAAAAAAATACAATGTAAAATTGACAAGATTTCATAATTTGCCACTTCACGAATGTTAATTCGCGAAGTGGAACGCTAGTTTACAAGACCGACCACTTCTGGCTCGTCCTTGCTTCCGAGCATGCGTGTTTGTACTGTGGACTTTTGTCCGACGGACTTGTGTACACACGTTCGGAAAATCCGACAACAGACATTTGTCCACGGAAAATTTTAAAACCTGCCATCCAACATTTGTCTGTGGAAAATTCGACAACAGTTGTCAGATGGAGCGTACAAACGGTCGGATTTTCCACCAACAGCCTGTCATCACACATTTCCCGTCGGAAAATCCAATCGTGTGTACGAGAATTTAGAGACTCAGCGTGTCCTCCTAACTTCCTGTTTGAGCTGACAAGATAAAGCTTCTGCTGTATTGAAATCCCAAGCAGTGTTGTCAGCCTTGTCAAGTTCAGTTTTGCTGAACTTCAGAACCCCTCACCTTCTCCTCATCTCTGAAACATACTGTAAGGGGAGGTGTTCAATAGTCCAGCATATAATAACAATACCAAAAAAATGCAAAGTCAAAAATTACTGTAATGAAAACACTATAATAAAAATATTTGTAAAAAAAAAAGTACTTTCCACTTGAACAGGTTAAAGCTTGTTTTCTGGTTGACTTTAAAATGATTTGGTTCGAGTACTTGGAGATATGATGAATCCCTTTTAAAATGGAAAGTACTTGTCATTTTGCACTTAGGTTGTAGAGAGGTGAAGGACAAAATAATTTGTAAGTGGCCAGACTGACAACCACTAACAGTCCAGATAAACACAAATGTCTTCTCTCTTGGTCAGAGCTTAGATATCATTTCAGAGGCTTCTTTGATGTGTTTCCCACAATTATCTGTCACTAGCCCATCAGGTGACAATGCATCTGTCGCCCTCCCTCAATGCTAAGTCTGATATGGTAGAAGTAGTCGTGGAGCTCGGAATCCTGCGAGCCAAACATGAAAACACTTTTATCTTCCAAGTGTCCTGACACAGCCTTGCACACTATCCTTAAACCCCATCTCACCATAATAAGAAGAAGAATACCACGCTTTAATGTACAGGTTCTCATTACGGTACTAAACAGATGATTTAAAGTAATGCTTTCTAAGAGGTGTATGTAAATGAGGCTCTCTAAGGTAGAAAATACTTATGAGTAAATTCTGTATGTGAATGGTCCGCTTCCATCCCAGGGTTTAGAAGGGTGAAAGAGGGATGCCTTTTATCACAAACATAAGGCATACTATAAACTATAAGTAGAAACAAGAGCGGATACTATATACACTGCATTAGGTAAAGTATATACAGTGCCTTGAAAAATTATTCATACCCCTTGACATATTCCACATTTTTTCATGCTACAACCAAAAGCGTAAATTAATTTTTTGGGGGTTTTATGTGATAGACCAACACAAAGTGGCACATAATTGTGAAGTGGAAGGAAAATGATAAATGGTTTTCCAATTTTTTTACAAATAAATATCTGAAAAGTGTGGTGTGCATTAGTATTCAATTGCCTTCAGAAGTCACCTAATTAGTAAATAGAGTCCACCTGTGTGAAATGTAATCTCAGTATAAATACAGCTGTTCTGTGAATCCCTCAGAGATTTGTTAGAGAACCTTAGTGAACAAACAGCATCATGAAGGCAAAGGAACACATCAGACAGGTCAGGGATAAAGTTGTGGAGAAGTAGCAGGGTTAGGTTATAAAAAAATATCCCAAGCTTTGAACATCTCATGGAGCACTGTTCAATCCATCATCTGAAAATGGAAAGAGTATGGCACAACTGCAAACCTACCAAGACATGGCCGTCCACCTAAACTGACAGGCCGGCAAGGAAAGCATTAATCAGAGAAGCAGCCAAGAGGCCCATGGTAACTCTGGAGGAGCTGCAGAGATCCACAGCTCAGGTGGGAGAATCTGTCAACAGGACAACCATTAGTCGTGCACTCCACAAATCTGGCATTTATGGAAGAGTAGCAAGAAGAAAGCTATTGTTGAAAGAAAGCCATAAGAAGTCCCATTTGCAGTTTGCGAGAAGCCATGTGGGGGACACAGCAAACATGTGGAAGAAAGTGGTCTGGTCAAATGAGACCAAAATTTTAATTTTTTGCCTAAAAGCAAAAAGCTATGTGTGGCAAAACACTAATGCCCCGTACACACGGTCGGACATTGATCGGACATTCCGACAACAAAATCCTAGGATTTTTTCCGATGGATGTTGGCTCAAACTTGTCTTGTATACACACGGTCACACAAAGTTGTCGGAAAATCCGATCATTCTGAACGCGGTGACGTAAAACACGTACGTCGGGACTATAAATGGAGCAGTAGCCAATAGCTTTCATCTCTTTATTTATTCTGAGCATGCGTGGCACTTTGTGCGTCGGATTTGTGTACACACGATCGGAAATTCCGACAACGGATTTTGTTGTCGGAAAATTTTATAGCCTGCTCTCAAACTTTGTATGTCGGAAAATCCGATGGAAAATGTGTGATGGAGCCTACACACGGTCGGAATTTCCGACAACAAGGTCCTATAACACATTTACGTTGGAAAATCCGACCGTGTGTATGGGGCATAACACTGCACATCACCCTGAACACACCATCCCCACCGTGAAACACGGTGATGGCAGCATCATGTTGTGGGGATGTTTTTCTTCAGCAGGGACAGGGAAGCTGGCAGAGTTGATGGGAAGATGGATGGAGCCAAACACAGGACAATCTTAGAAGAAAACCTGTTAGAGTTTGCAAAAGACTTAAAACTGCGGAGGAGGTTCACCTTCCAGCCAGGCAACGACCCTAAACTTACAGCCAGAGCTATAATGGAATGGTTTAGATCAAAGCATATCCATGTGTCAAAATCTAGACCTAAATCCAATTGAGAATCTGTGGCAAGACTTGAAAATTGCTGTTCACAGACACTCTCCATCCAATCTGACAGAACTTGAGCTATTTTGCAAAGAAGAATGGGCAAAAATTTCACTCTTCAGGTTTGCAAAGCTGGTAGAGACATCCCCAAAAAGTCTTGCAGCTGTAATTGCAGTGAAAGGTGGTTCCACAAAGTATTGACTCAGGGGGGCTGAATACAAATGCACCCCACACTTTTCACATATTTATTTGTAAAAAATTTGGAAAACCATTTATCATTTTCCTTCCACTTCACAATTATGTACCACTTTGTGTTGGTCTATCACATAAAATCCCAATAAAATACATTTACGTTTTTGGTTGTAACATGACAAAATATGGAAAATATCAAGGGGTATGAATACTTTTTCAAGGCACTGTATATGAACCCTTACCTTGTAAAACATCCCATTTAGTTTAAAATAGAAATAAAAGGCAAAACATTTGTGTATACATATCAAAACACTCAAAATACCTTTGTTCCCTTTATAAGTGATCACATACGCAACTGCATAAAGAGTTTAGAGAGGGAGAGAAGAAATAGCAGTGCACCGGTTTTCCCAGTAAATGGTTGTGTAGGGGGGAAAGTGTCAGGAAAAGTATGTTCATTGGAGGAGAGCTTGCTGAGTTCTCAGCACAGCTAGGGAACTGACCACGATGTGCTCTCATGCCCTAGTATGGTCAGTTTTTAAAGCAGAGGGACTGTCAGCAAAACCAGGAATTTCAAACAAAGGAAGCAATACAAAGAGAACAGGATACTTTTTCATACAAATAAATGGCACAACATACAGATCTTAGGAATATGACATGTTGGATTTACATATTCTTCAATTGTGATTTAAGTGCTGATATCCCTTTACAAGATTTAAAATATTATACACAAATATATTTATTATTTTAGGTACTTGTATAGCGCAGATAATTTACACCACACTTTTCATACACTTTATATATATATATATATATATATATATATATATATATATATATATATATATATATATATATATATTACATTCACATTGGTCCCATCACACTCTAAGGTCCATAACTCACATTCATAAACCAGGGCTGATTTAAGCAGGGGACAGTTAAAGGAGTTGTAAGGTCAGAAGGTTTTTTATTTAAATGCATTCTATGCATAAAAAGCTTCTGTGTGCAGCACCCACCTAATACTTACCTGAGCCCCATCTCTGTCCAGCGATGTCCATGAGTGTCTCGGCCTGCCCAGACTGTCCCTCCTTATTGGCTGAGACACAGCAGCGGCACCATTGGCTCCCGCTGCTGTCAGACAGCCAACCAGGAGAGAGAGGGAATGGGGTCGGGTCGCAACTCCATGTCTTCATGTGACTCGGCTCCGGTGCCCCCATAGCAAGCTGCTTACTGTGGGGGAATTCAACAGGAGGGAGAGGCCAGGAGCACCGAAGAGGGACCCGAGAAAAGGAGGATCCAGGCTGCTCTGTGCAAAACCAATTGCAACAGAGCAGGTTAGTATGACATGTTTGTTATTTTTATTGGAAAAAAAAAACATGAAGGGGTTAACTTGGTGTGGCACCGTGCTATACTGCTCTATCTACTTCTTTGTATTTCACACGATTTTAGGAAATTTTTAGGCAAATGTGTTAGCGAATCTGTGGCAAATCTGCTACACTTTTGTATACTCTAACAAAACAATGGACGCAAAGCGATATAACACAATTATTACATAAAATGCCACCTTTTGATAAAGCTGTCTAACTTCTACAACAGATTAGCAAACGGCGGCATATTAACAGATGTAACAGCTGCAACTTTATTTAAAAAAAAATGTCAGTAGGTTCAATTCACAAAGTTTTTCTCAAGGCTAGGGTACTACAATGGTGTGTCAATGAGGCATTTGCAACACATTTCTTTGCACCAAATTCATGAAAACGCTGCAACATTTTCCTTGTTAGTACCAGCGTGTGACAAGTTCAGTAGTCCTTATATGTGACACTTTTACTGCTTGTCGCTATTGTTGCAACATATTCGTAAGGAAATACTGCTGTATCAGTGACCAGAAAAGGGGCGGTAAATAGGACTTCTTCTATGTTGATTGTGTTGTCTTGTATAATTATTGTATTATGTCATTGTTACAATTCTGCAGCAAATTGTGTCTGTAATTTCCTCTGGAACTGATATTTGATATGGTTCTATTCTCCCAACTTCTTCAAATAGCTTCCATGCCTGTAAAGCTCCACCACCTAGTAGGAGAGATGCTTCCCACAGTTCTGTTAAAGTTGAAACTGATTCATACAGGCTCACATATATCTGTTACAAATTCAGCCATTTGTTGCACAACAGATTTCTAAAGAGTAATTAGGATGCTCTTTATGATTTCCAGGGTCTATTTTCAATCTGTTACTGTCATTTTCAAATCTCATTGGACTCAACTAAAAATAACTGTCACTTAAAAAAAAAAACAAAAAAAAAAACTAAGGATCCTTATCCTGGTATGCTAGCTTTGTGAATTGAACCTATTATGACAAGGGGTTGTAAACCAACCCTTACACATACCCAGTCAGGGTGGATTTGATTTAACCACTTCAGCCCTGGAAGGATTAGCCCCCTTAATGACCAGGCCCATTTTTTGCGATACGGCACTGCGTCGCTTTAACTGACAATTGCACGGTCGTGCGCCGCTGTACCCAAACAAAATTGACATCCTTTTTTTCCCCATAAATAGAGCTTTCTTTTGGTGGTATTTGATCACCTCTGTGGTTTTTATTCCTTGCACAAAATAATTCTTTAAACAAAATAAAAGCGACAATTTTGAAAGAAACATAATATTTTTTACTTTTTACATAATAAATATCCCCAAATTTAAAAAAAAAAAAAAAATTTTTCCTCAGTTTAGGCCGATATGTATTCTTCTACATATTTTTGGTAAAAAAAAAAAAAAAAGCGTATATTGATTGTTTGCGCAAAAGTTACAGCGTATACAAAATAGGGGATAGATTTATGGCATTTTTATTATTTATTTATTTTTTACTAGTAATGGTGGCAAGCTGCAATTTTTATTGGGACTGCGACATTGCAGCGAACAGATCGGACACTTTTGACACTTTTTTTGGGACCACCGACATTTATACAGCGATCAGAGCTAAAAATACTGCCAGGGAAGGGGTTAACACTAGGGGGGCGATCAAGGGGTTAACTGTGTTCTAACTGTGAGGGGGATGGGACTGCCTGGGGGAGCAGACTGATCGGTATTCCTATATACTAGGAACACGCGATCTGTCTCCTCTCCCCCGTCAGAACGTGGATTTGTGTGTATACACACACAGATCCTTGATCTGGCTCTGTCAGGAGC
The DNA here is from genome assembly GCF_042186555.1 of Aquarana catesbeiana. Classification (NCBI taxonomy): domain Eukaryota; kingdom Metazoa; phylum Chordata; class Amphibia; order Anura; family Ranidae; genus Aquarana; species Aquarana catesbeiana. The sequence goes on from NC_133326.1 coordinate 572,325,063, forward strand.
GATCGTGTGTGCCCGGCGGACATCGCGGCACGCACATTGGCTCCTCAGTACTGCAGCCAGCCCCCTATACTCCATAAAGCGTCCGCCGTACAGCTACGGAGATTCGCGCAGGGGAGCCATTCTGCCACCGTCAAACGACGGCACGCGGGCGGGCGGCAAGCGTTTAAATCATGATTTAAATCACTAGTAAAAAGGCTTGATTTAAATCATACATTTTAAAGAGCAGCTGTCATCTCTGTCCTGCAGAGGCTCCTCCTCTGATCTGCTATTGACTCATCGAAGTCCCATTCACTTTAATGGGAAGGCTGGTGATGTGGCAGTGACACAACAAGTTGAGGGACGTGGCGACAGCAGGTGAGTGGATGCCCCGCTAACAGGCGCTGCCATGATGGATCTGAAATGACAGGTGCTCTTTAAATGTAAGGACTTATTCTTGCTGGTAGTTAGAATCTTTAAGGACTCATGCACACAGGATGTTTATACAGCTGCTGTTAGGGGCGTTTAAAGTTTTTTTTAACTGCCTCTAAAAGCCCCTCCATGTTAGCCACTATGTCCACGCACACATAAACTGTCAGAGGCGTTTAGGGGCAGAAAAAAAACAAAAACGACAGCCTGTGCTTCCAGGACCAGTAAAAACTAGCTGTAAAAAAGAAAAACAACCAAAAACGTGGACGTTTTTAGGCATTTTTACATTATAGGGAGTGTTTTTAATGAGAAAGCCCTAACGGCAAAAAACACCGGAAAACGTGCAAAAACATGGGAGAACTGCGGCTAAATGTGAAAAAACAGGAGTTTTTAGCGCTGCTGTAGCGCTGGCATTTTTAAAATGTCCTGTGTGCATGAGCTGTAATATTTGCAAACAAAATGAAGGTTTGCTATTTAGAATAATAAGCTGTCAGGTTAGTAAAACAGCGATATCCGAACCGATTCAATCATACCGTTTGCAGTCTACATTGATTTGCAAAACAATGGGATAAAGGAATATTCCTGAACTTTGTTTTATCTCATGGTCACTGTGAAATTGTGTGAATGCAAAGCAACGCACAGTAATTTTTTTTTTTTTTTTAGTATACACTATGAGATTGTAACAGACCTGGGACACCTTTGGGCACTCCAAAGAGAATAGTAATGTGGTGCACATAGTATAATGTCTAATAATGTGTCAGGGTTTCAGGTGGACTTAAACCTGGACACATGATTCAAAACCCGGACTGTCCGGGTGAATCCCAGAAGGGTGGCAACCCTAGCTGTATAAGTCCTTCACACATCCACTTAGCTGCAATCACCATATTTCAGAGCATGAATCAGCAGTGTATCCCTGGTGCCTAACCTGCGGCCCTTTGGTATATGATGTGTGGCCCTTGGACCTCAGCAGTCTGTAATGAGAACATTGCTTAGGGCAATAGCATTGATCTCTACTAGCCTCATGTTCCCAGTTTCGTATTTTCTTCTGCAGCATGTTCACACTCTGTGACCCTCATTTCCTCTATTAGGTCTGCAGTCTCTGACAGTCCTTTCAAGCATTACATACATTGAACATTATGTGTGGCCCTTTGGTTATGTCAGGGACCGCATTTGAAGCCCCCTTTAGCTTAAAATTGCCCTTTAAAAAAAAAAATTAGAAAAAAAGGTCCTTAAGTGCACTGTGTTCAGGCGCTGGACACTATGGGAAGCGCCACGTCTATGCAATCACGAGATTGCAGACGAGGCGCTTCATTTGCGGCTTTTGCGTTTGCGGGCTTCCGCCCGGCGCCTTTAGTGTGTATTACTACGGCCGGGTGGTTTGATTGACATCCGAGTTAGATGTCACTTCCGGTTTTCTCTCTACCATTGCTCCCGAGCGGAGGAAGTATGAGGAGCGGACTCCTCCACCGCCACTGCCAGTGCCCACTGATGGAGACACAGCAGGTGGAGAGGACACCACAGCAAGGTAAGTGCCGGTCTGGACCTCCCATGGAGAACGAGAGGGTGGGAGGGGGATTTGATGGGACAGTGAGGCTGCATTTGATGGGACACAGGCTGCATTTGATGGGACAGTGAGGCTGCATTTGGTGGGACACAGGCTGCATTTGATGGGACACAGTGAGGCTACATTTGATGGGTCACAGGCTGCATTTGATGGGACACAGGCTGCATTTGATGGGACACAGGCTGCATTTGATGGGACAGTGAGGCTGAATTTGATGGGACACAGGCTGCATTTGATGGGACACAGGCTGCATTTGATGGGACAGTGAGGCTGCATTTGATGGGACACAGGCTGCATTTGATGGGACAGTGAGGCTGCATTTGATGGGACACAGGCTGCATTTGATGGGACAGTGAGGCTGCATTTGATGGGACAGTGAGGCGGCATTTGATGGGACAGTGAGGCTGCATTTGATGGGACACAGGCTGCATTTGATGGGACAGTGAGGCTGCATTTGATGGGACAGTGAGGCGGCATTTGATGGGACAGTGAGGCTGCATTTGATGGGACAGTGAGGCTGCATTTGATGGGACAGTGAGGCTACATTTGATGGGACAGTGAGGCGGCATTTGATGGGACACAGGCTGCATTTGATGGGACACAGTGAGGCTACATTTGATGGGTCACAGGCTGCATTTGATGGGACACAGGTTGCATTTGATGGGACACAGGCTGCATTTGATGGGACAGCGAGGCTGCATTTGATGGGACACAGGCTGCATTTGATGGGACAGCGAGGCTGCATTTGATGGGACACAGGCTGCATTTGATGGGACAGCGAGGCTGCATTTGATGGGACAGTGAGGCTGCATTTGATGGGACAGCGAGGCTGCATTTGATGGGACACAGTGAGCCTGCATTTGATGGGACACAGTGAGGCTGCATTTGATGGGACACAGTGGCTGCATTTGATGGGACAGTGAGGCTGCATTTGAAGGGACAGTGAGGCTGCATTTGATGGGACACAGTGAGGCTGCATTTGATGGGGCACAGTGAGGCCACATTTGATGGGCACAGTGGCTGCATAAGATGGGCACAGTGACTGCATAAGATGGGCACAGTAGCTGTATTTGATGGCACAGTGGCAGCATTTGATGGTACAGTGGGAGCATTTGATGGTACAGTGGGAGCATTTGATATGGCACAGTGGCGGCAATTGATGGGCACAGTGACCGCGTTTGATGGGCACAGTGGCTGCGTTTGATGGGCACAGAGGCTGTGATTGATGGGGTTTTTTTCAGAACTTTTTAGTTTGTTTGCGCCCCCTCCCCCCCAAAAAAAAAACTGCCACTGGTGGGATCCCTTTAACCCCTAATCCTCTGAATCCATCCACACTTGCCCTTTTCTGTAGCAGGAGCCTCACCAGGTCCCAAGCTAAAATCTCACAGTTCTTAGATCCCACAGTTCTTCTTAAAGCCCCAGCTTGGAACTATCCCTTATTACCTTCATCTTTCTTAGTAAGGATAATTTTTTGTGGCTCTGAAGACATTAACGTAAAAAAAAAAAAAGAAAAAAAACCCTAAAAATAAGTAATAAAATAAAGCACGTCAGGTATGCTGAGCTTAGCGAAGCTTCCCATAGTAGCCTCTTTTGTTACAGGTGCCAAAAATGATAATTCAAGGTCCATTTGCTGGTGCCAGAAGTGGGGAGACCTTCTCCGGCCTGAACAGATAATGATATCAGGTAACCGATACAGATAAACCATGATTTATTTATTACGCTATTATCTTTTCAATAAACCAATTATCTGGCTGTAGATTATACACTAGGGGTGGACAGGGAGGAGAGAGAATTCGAACCTTTAATGGGGAATCAGACTCTGCTGATAAGAGAGAATGAGAGATAATATTCTCTGCATCAGAAATGATATTTCTCTTTTAGCGCTTCTCAGAACAGAAGGTTGTTGTTACAGAGATTTGACAGACAGCTTAGTAAAGCATTGTCCCCTCATGGTGCCATATTGGGGGGGTTCATACCACTTCCAAGCTGCCCATGGACAATATTAGGGGTATTCATTTTTATATAGCTATCTAACGTGTAATCTAAACATGACATATAAAATATACAATATACATATGTATACTTATTTATTATAGTATAACTATATATGTGTGCATATATATGTATATATAAATATATATATATATATATATATATATATATATATATATATATATATGTGTGTGTGTGTGTATGTATTATAGTATAAGTAAAGCCAAAACTGTTTTTATAGTTTGTTTTTTTTTCTTAGTTTTTTGATAGCGAAGGGAAGGATTAAAACCCTTAACACTTTTTGACTGATTCACTAAAGGAGTGAAAAATGTTCACAGAAACTTGTGTGAATATTCACTTCATTCAGTTACAGACTGCCCCATAGCAGATATACTGCTACAGGGTGGCCCCGCCTGCGCAGAACCACTTATATACTGTATACAGGATTCTGCATCTCTACCTAGGGGGCGCGTGCGCCTGCTGCTGGCGGGCCGATTCTGTGTGATTACTCTCAGCAGAAGCCGATCTGCGGGTGCCAGGCACTGGATGTCTGCTGAAATCCGCCGATCATCAGGCAGAGACACAGAATGAAGCTCTGCCTATGTAAACAAGGCAGAGCTTCGTTCTGACAGGGGGAAGTGATGGATTTTGTGTCCCTGCAAAGGGAATAAAATACATCACTTCCCTTAGTAAAAGCACCTAACACATAAATACTGGCTAACCCTTTGATCGCCCTAGATGTTTAACCCCTTCCCAGCCAGTGTCATTAGTACAGTGACAGTGCATATTTTTTAGCACTGATCACTATACTAGTGTCACTGGTTCCCACAAAATCTCAAAGGTGTCAGTTAGTGTCAGATTGTCCGCTGCAATATTGCAGTCCTGCTATAAGTCGCTGATTGCCACCATTACTAGTTTAAAAATAAATAAATAAAAATTCCAGTATATATATCCCATAGTTTGTAGACACTATAACTTTTGTGCAAACCAATCATATGCTTATTGGGATTTTTTTTTTTTTTATTTACCAAAAACATGTAGTAGAACACATATTGGCCTAAATTTAAAAAGAAATTCGATTTTTTAAATTATTTTATAGGATATGTTTTATAGCACAGTAAAAAATATAGTTTTTTTTGTTGTTGTTCATAGCGCAAAAAATAAAAAAAACGCAGAGGTGATCAAATACCACCAAAAGAAAGCTCTGTTTGTGGGGAAAAAAGGACATACATTTTCGCAGTCAAGCTCGGAAAGGGATGGGCAGTATTGGCAGCCAATTATTATTTACTGAGTTGCACAGTGCTGTTGTTCTAAAAAAAAAACGCAGCTTGCTGATTGGAGGAGAGAACGCTGAACTGACCTCATCAGTGAATTGCTCCCTCACTATCCAATAACATTCTTCACAAAGCTGTATCTCTTTGACCCCAGTGAAGAAAAATAAATAGACAGCGCTTGACCATGGCATCTGGCAGGGGTGTCTGGGTTACATAACTAGCTGAATAGAAGTACAACTATTTTGGCAGGGACGACAGCTCACAAATATGTACACACGTGTCATCTGTGTATTTAGCTGTTTGCTTACACTTCAGAGATTCTTCATACCCATGTGCATAAATACAACTGATATGAGTACCTAAACATGAATTTTTATTAGCTTCCTGTAATCCTAGGCACAGCGGCAGGTAGTGTGAAAAATCTAAGCCAGTCATGGCTCCATTATATTGCACAATGTTGTCAGTCTAATACTGTACCATACTTACAGGAGGGCAGAGAATAGGAACCAGCTGATTGATTGCTGTGCTGCAGCCTTGTGTAATCAGAAAATTGGAGTTGGGTCCCTGACCAAACTGTTTTACCCCTATTTCCATAGAAAAAGTGAGGTCACTGTGCTGCTTGGCTGTCTGACAAGCATGAACAGAAACATTGAAGACACATATAACATTTAATATTATATATATATATATATATATATATATATACATACCTCCCAACTTTCTGAGATTGGGATGAGGGACACCTATTAGCAAAAGTATGTAGGCATAGGACACACTCCTGTCATGCCCCCTTAAAGGAGAATTCTACAAAAACTGATTGGTTAAACCCACAAGTGCTTTTTTACATCTACTATTCTTTTATATTGGCTTTTGGAATTTACAAATGCACCCATTTAGAAATTGGATGAAAGGTTTAGCACTGTATTGATAGATAAGTAGTGCATTTTATATACGCACTTCGCGTCACAGCGCGTCGTCAGGGGTAACGGGATGATGTGCTGTGATGCGAAACGCTTTGGGCAGGGCCAGAACCTGTGATGTCATTATGCCCGTCGATGCCTGTTGTTGGCGAGGTGTCTGCTTTTTGATCTTGTGTGTCAGATTTTATCATTGTGAGTACCTTTCTGCTTTTTGATAAACCCGCATCTAGCAGTATTAGTCTTTTGTCCCTCTTCCTCTATGGAGGCTGTATTAAATACATGTGATCTGGAAATAAGGCATTTGGAGCCACCTTTGGCCGGGATCTATTGGACCAGATCCAGTTAACTGCAAGACACCTGGAAGTATCAGTGTATCATGCTGGTCTGATTTCTTTAATTGGGGATCCAATTGATCCGGTAAGAGACTTTCAGTATGGTGGAAGGCACAAGTCTGTGTTGGAATATCCAGTACTTCTCAACCTGTTGGTGGCTTTGGAGTGCACTATCACATGATATAAGAAATGGACTATTTTTTCACCTATTTTTTCTGAATACATTCGTGAGACATCCATTTGATGTATATGGACCATTATGTTTTATTTATTTATTCATATATTTGCATGGATTGAAATTTTGCACATACTTTAAATATTTATTTATTACAATTGGCACTGTATTGGATTCATATTTTTGTCAGGAAGTGCACGATATTTTGCATATACACTATATTACCAAAAGTATTGGAACGCCTGCACTGTCAAAAATATTGTGCTGGGTCTACTCAAAAAAATCGAGGCAACTATTTGCATCAGCTTTTTAACTGCTGTCAACTAAACTTATTTTTGTCTGACTCATTAGACGTTTCATGTTTTCAACTTTGTTGTTTTAAGTAAAGCCAACTCAATTTTTACAGTTTATAGACAATAGGTTTAAGTAAACCCAACTAAATTTTTTCAGTTTATAGACCATAGGTTCAGGTAAAGACAACTCAATTTTTCCAGTTTATAGACCATAGGTTTAAGTAAAGCCAACTCAATTTTTACAGTTTCTAGAAAAGTTTAAGTTAGGAACACGTACATTAACTTATTTTTTTAAATTACCTTTATAGCACTGTCAATTTACAGAGCACTTCGCATATACATTGTACATGTACATCAGTCCCTGCCCTCAAGGAGTTTTCAATCTAAGATCCCTAACTCATATTCATACATACACTAGGGCCAATTACCCTACCCAGCATGTCTTTGGAGTGTGAGAGGAAACTTATGGAGGTATAAGGTAGAACATGCAAACTACAGGCAGTGTCATGGTTGGGATTCAAACCAGTGACCCTTCTGTGCTACTAGGTGAAAGTGCTAACCACTACACCACTGTACTGCCTATCACTTAGTTATAAGGGAAATTAACTTGTAACCTACCTAATTTTTTTAAGTTGGTAAAACGTATTTTACAAATGTATTTGATATATGTTTGAAGGTTTTTATATAAAAATAAAACAATATGTTTTTTAAAAAAAGTAATAGTCTCATGTAACAGGCTTTCAAAACAAATTAACATTTATTATTTCTAAAATGTTACAAATGTAATATTATTAAAGCAGCATCAAATGTAAATGTAAACCTTTAAAAAAAGAAAAAAATGCCTCTTTCTCAGCTAACAAATCAAACTGAAACACACACATGTACATACAGTATATCTGTAAAGAACACAGAATACAGAATGTATTAACTTTTTTAAAAAACCTTTTAGGAAAGTAATTTGCACTTTAACCACTTCAGCCACGGAAGGATTTGCCCCCTTAATGACCAGGCTAATTTTTGCGATACGGCACTGCGCTGCTTTAACTGACAATTGTGCGGTCGTGCGACGATGTACCCAAACAAAATCGAAGTCCTTTTTTACCCACAAATAGAGCTTTCTTTTGGTGGTATTTGATCACCTCTTCAGTTTTTATTTTTTGCGCTATAAAAAAAAAAAGACTGACAATTTTTAAAAACAACAATTATTTTATACTTTCTGCTATAATACATATCAAAAAAATATATAAACAAACACATTTTTTCATCAGTTTAGGCCAATATATATAAATATATATATATATATATATATATATATATATATATATATATATATACCGTATATTAAAAAATATATATATCGCGTCTAGAAACTATGGGATAGATTTATGGACTTTTATTCATTTTTTATTGTTTTTACTGGTAATGGAGGTGATCTGCGGGACATTGCGGCAGACAAATCTTACCCCAAATTACACTTTTTGGGGCTATAAAAATGCACTGATCAATGTATAAATGACACTCGCAGGGCAGGGGTTAACACTAGGGAGCAATCAAGGGGTTAAGTGTGTTCCCTGGGTGTGTTCTAACTGTAGGGGGGATGGGCTACCAGGGACATGACAGAGATCACTGTTGCCGATCACTGGGAACAGAAAATCTCTGACATGTCATCTGGCAGAACGGGGAATCTCCTTGTTTATATAGGCAGTTCCCTGTTCTGCCTCTGTACACCGCGATCACGGGCTGCCTATGGCGGTTTGCGCAGGAGAGCCTACCTGCCGCAGTATAACCACGGTGGCCGGTCAGCAAGCGGTTAAAGTGAACTTTTGAAGATTGATTCCACACATCTAGCGCTAAAAAGATCTTCTGAAAAACTGCAAAGGTATATTTTAGGTTTTCAGGGTCGCTCCGGCTAAATGAATCCCATAATCATTCTTTCTGATACATAATGAGAGTGCTACAGTATATGAAAAAATAATACACTATACCAATATGCTTGTTTTTCCTGTCAGTGCAACATAAATATGGTATATTTGTTTTTGAAATGTAATTGGGCGGGGCTTTAGGTTACATAATCTAACGTTGAATGTCCAATATCTCGAAAACCAAACAAACAGAAAGTTTGTTTTTGTGGTACAAATCGCAGAACAAACAAATTGTATAATTTTATTTAAAATGTAATAACATGTGGTGCAAAGTGGGAGAGGTTTCATCAACTATAATGCGCAATATGTCTGAAACCAAACCAGTGCATACGTTCGCTTTTGCAGCACAAATCAGCACAGATGTAGTGCAAACAAACGCTATCTTTGTTTTTACATTTTAATAACATTGGGTGCAAAGTGGGCGGGGCTTGATGTTACATAATCTGAATTTGAATTCCAATATCCCAAAAAAACGAACGGGCTGAAACATTCATTTTTGTGGCACAAAATAGTTTTTTAAGCTTAACAGCTGGCGGTCCCTCACCCCGAATCTTGGCTGGGTTCTGCCGCATGCAGTAAGCGCAAACTTTGCGTGCGCACAAGTGAGTTGTCTCAATAGGTGTATAAAACGGATGTATGTCCATTTATTATAAATATATTAATCTGCAAATAAAATAAACATTTTGGATGGTATGTTAAGCAACATTTAAACCATGTGAACGATAATTTGTTCAATGTTCACTCTTACCTTTTCGATGGCTCTGTAGTGACCTGGACAAATTACTGTCACTTGTGGCGCTCTTTTGTCCTAATTAGCCTCAAACGTATGGGAAATGCCTTGTGCAAAAAGGCATCAAACGCTTTCAAATTACAGCATCAAAGCGCGTGCGGTTGCCTGTTTGGCAAACATATGCGTCCCACAATTTCAGTCAAATGAAAAGATATTTTTTTTTACGTAAATGTAACTCAATTAGAATATGGAAATGCACATAAGTTTTGTCTAGATTACTCAATATTATACATTATTTTTGTAAATGTAAAAGGTGTGTTTTAAGAACTAATGAAAATTAAGTAAAGTACTTAAAATATCAAAGTAAAGTAATTAACATTTATTTTTATGTTGAAAATTATAAAAATGTTATGTTAAAATTACAAGGCAACAGAATCATTTTTATCAGTGTGCCTTTACACACAAATGAACTTTAATTACATCCCAGTCTTAGTCCGTAGGGTTCAATATTGCGTTGGACCACCCTTTGCAGCTATAACAGCTTCAACTCTTCTGGGAAGGATGTCCACAAGGTTTAGGAGTGTGTCTATCCAGAAGAGCATTTGTGAGGTCAGGCACTGATGTTGGACGAGAAGGCCTGGCTCCAAGTCTCCACTCTAATTCATACCAAAGGTGTTCTATCAGGTTGAGGTCAGGACCTGTGCAGGCCAGTTAAGTTCCTGCACCCCAAACTAGCTCATTCATGTCTTTATGGACATTGCTTTGTGCACTGGTCAAAATCATTTGGTGGCGGGGGGATTATGGTGTGTGGTTGTTTTTCAGGGGTTGGGCTTGGCCCCTTAGATCCAGTGAAGGGAACTCTTATGCCCTGTACACACGGTCGGACTTTCCGACGGAATATGTGCGATCAGAGCTTGGCTACTGCCCCGTTTATAGTCCCGACGTACGTGTTTTACACCACCGCGTTCAGAACGATCGGATTTTCTGACAACTTTGTGCGACCGTGTGTATGCAAGACAAGTTTGAGCCAACATCTGTCGGAAAAAATCCATGGATTTTGATGTCGGAATGTCCGATCAATGTCCGATCGTGTGTACAGGGCATTAAGGCGTCAGCATATCAAGACATTTTGGACAATTTCATGCTCCCAACTTTGTGGGAACAGTTTGGGGATGGCCCCTTCCTGTTTCAACATGACTGCACACCAAGCGGAGACTGCGAGCACCAGGCGGAGAATGGTCAAACATTCCCATAGACACACTCCTAAACCTTGTGGACAGCCTTCCCAGAAGAGTTGTAGCTGTTATAGCTGCAAAGGGTGGGCCAACTCAATATTGAACCCTAAGACTGGGATGCCATTACAGGGGTTGTAAACCCTCGAGGTGATAAACCTCCTGTGATGCAACAGCCCCCCAGAGCCCCCCTTTTTTCTTACCTGAACCCGGTCTTTCCAGCGACGGGGACGAGCACACCAGTTCCAGGCGGTGTCTTGGGTCCTGATTGGATAGATTGATAGCACTGCAGCCATTGGCTCCCACTGCTGTCAATCAAATCCAATGACGCGGGAGCCGGGGGTGGGGCCGAGTCCTGCTGTCTGTGTCAATGGACGCAGCAGCAGGACACGGGAGCGCGCCCGCACAAGTTCCCCCGAGGGAGAGCGCTTCTCCAACTGGGCACTCGAGAAGAGGAGGAGCCAGGAGCACTGCTGAGGGACCCCAGAAGAGGAGGATCGTGGGCCGCTCTGTGCAAAACCAACTGCACAGAGGAGGTAAGTATAACATTTTTTTTTTGTTTCTTAAAACAAACCTTTACATATCCTTTAAAGTTCATGTGCGTGTAAAGGCAGGTGTCCCAATACTTTTGGTAATAGGGTGTATGATTTGAAATCATTCTATGTACTCAAATGATATATGGGTGCAGCTCTTGCTGATTCAAAAAATATTTTTTTATGTTTTTTGATAAGTAAAAGTGTTCTTACCGTCCCCTAGACTAGATGAGTAGTTAACCTTTGCAGTGCAGGGACAGCCCCACTACAGGGGAGGTGTTTTTAGTTTTACAGAGTTCAGCTTTAAAGTGTTTGCTGGGGTACATCAATTTCCTATTCATAACTAAAAAAAAAAGCTTTTCTTTATTTGAAAATAATGTGACACTGACACATGCCGTGTGGATTCATGTGAATCAATAGTATCTTTGTGAGTGCCCACTTGAAGTTAATGGTTAATGTTCTGTTATGTGTGTAGGTTATAGGTCCACTCTAAAGGGGTCTTTTCAGCACACGATCACTTGTGTGTATAACAAATACCTGTTAAAAGAAACTGGAAAAATACCTACAGTGCCTATCCATCTGGCTGTTATACTACAGTGTCCCATACAGTAAGTTATACAATTTTCTATTTTCCACCAGGAAGGAAAGAAAATTCCTTGGTTTCCCCATCAATACAGTCAGTGTTAATGGGGAATCCTTCCCACAGCATTATTGTATTCTGCCAGGGGACTGCTTTTTCCGGCCGGCAGAACACAACGATCACTGCTGGCAGTTATAGCATAAAAACAATCTTGACAGGCTGGTGGTGCTGAGGTTGATTGATTAATCAACTTCAGTACCACCAGACTGCCCACAGAAGGATCAAATCATCAGGGATTCACTCCATCTATGGCCTGCTTAAGTATTCAACTGGTGGGAAGGGGCCAATAGGGCCCCCAACTTAGCGATTTTCATCCGGTTCATTAGGAACCGCCAGAAGTTTGCACTGGTCATCTTTAAGCTGCACTCTAGCAATCATGTATTTTGCATACTTACATTGGACCAGCTTCTGAATGGCAGCTGTGCCATGCATGCAAATCCCTGTGATTACTACATAGAAGGTCAGCTGCTCAGCACGACGCCCAGAAGATTTCTGCCATCGCTGTAGTAGCTCAGGCTACTACAATGATTTACAACTTCCACAGAGGCCGAACAGGTATCACATAAGAATACTTACAATAGACCAATGTAAGGATCCAATATACAGTATATCATCGCTGGAGTTCAGCTTTGGGTGTCAGCCAGTGGCAGCCCGTCCATTAAGGGCAAACGGGCACCACCCCCTCTATCACGCCACCCCCTATATGTATCATGGCTAGATTCAGGCATGGCATGAATCTATCCATGGCCACCCACTATTCAGGTGTCCGGCCCCTTTTAGGACACCAGACGCCTGCATTACAGTGGCGGGGGTGTTTTTTTTAAGCACCTGATTACAGCCATAGGGTCTAATAGGCTTCAAAATAGGGTGGACTCGGAGCGCAGAGCATTGGGCTCGGAGCCCACCCAGGTGTGTTAGAAAAGCAAATGAATATTCACTTTTCTAACAATGAACCTCCTCTCCTCCAGTCAGGAAGCGCAGGTCTAACACCCATCACCTGTTTGGCTGAAAGGACAGGTGTTCCTATTGGACGCCTAGCAGGAAGAAAGAAGAGATGCATGGAATACACTGCCCGTCCCACAGCTCGCCGCCATTACCCGTTGCCTGACCCTCCACCAAGATAGGGTAAGTGCCGGTGTTCTGTTGATTTGTGCCCTCCGTCAAAAAGTGCCCGCAAATGCACTGAACAGAAGGGTGCTCCAGCTGATTTCCCGATCAGCTGGCGTGACTTCACCATAGCGCATGCGCACATCGTAGAAGGCTTTTTTCTACAGGAGATACCATTTGATGGGCACATTTGAATGCTATGCAAACAGCGGAGGGACACTGTATATGTCATATTGTGCCTTGCTGTTGTGGCGCGGGTTTATAGTGTGCTCAAGGTACGTTTTTGTCTGTGTTGCAGGGCAGGTTTGGTGTGTTGGACGACGGGTTCTGCCTGTGTCTAAGGGTGGGTTGCAACACAGACAAAACCCACCCTTCAACACACCCACAACCTGCCCTGCAACAGTGAAGGCTCAATCTGATAACTACGGTGTCCCTCCGCTCTTTGCATAGCATTCAATTGTGCCCGTCAAATGGTATCTCCCGTCGAAAAAAAGCGTGGTGACGTCACGCCAGCTGATTGGGAAATCAGCTGGCGTACCCTTCCGTTGTGCCGTGCAAATTTCGACGGAGGGCACAAATCGATAGAACACTGGTTGGACAGCGAGCTGGCAGGCGGGGGATCACAGTGGCTGCATTTGTTGGGCACAGAGGCTGCATTTGATGGGCACTGTGGCTGCAATAGATGGGCACAGTGGCTGCATTTGATAGGCACAGTGGCTGCATTTGATGGGCACGGTGGTTGCATTTGATGGCAAAGTGGCTGCATTTTATGGCACAGTGACTGTAATTGACGGGCACAGTGGCTGCATTTGATGGGCACAGTGGTAGCAATTGATGGTTTTTTTTTCAGTATTGTTCAGAATTTTTCAGTTTCTTTGCGCCCCCCCAAAAATTTTGAGCACCAGCCGCCACTGGTGTCAGCCTTAGTGTCAATATGTTTTAGGTAGAAAAAAAAGGTTTAACATTTAGTATTAGTTTTGGTGTCTTTAGGTAAAAAAGCAAAATGCACACTATTGTTCCTGGACCCTTATATGGGTACAGACAACATATAACGCACACGTATGTGGTATCCTCATGCATGTCAGGAGTAGGAAAATTTATTTGGAACTATTTTGGAACAATTTTATTTTGATGATAAAAAAAAAAAATATGAGATATCGATTACCATTTACATCCAAATGAAGACCCCTGAAAAAAACAAGGTATCATTTAAGGATATTTACACAAAGGCAGATAAAGTACGTGCATAAAATACATTTAATGCACAAAAAAATCTCATGGGAAGGTTGTTTTTGAAATGAATGGTCTGGTGACAGGGCCTCTTTAGGTACACTGTATATTAATCAGTATGCGCTGCCCATTTGGACAGGGTCATATACAGCAGCAGCTCATCCATGGAATTACACAACAATCTGCGGCTACCAAGCGGCCTGTGAGCAGTTGAGAAGACAAAGTCATTTCTTTTCCCAGCTTCCAGTAGCACCATTGTGCTGCCCGGCACATTGTTTTGTAAGTGATGTGTTTGCCAGCCATGCCAGGAACTGTGTAAACACTAATATTTATCCATGAATTGAATTCCTTGTCGCCATAGAGCCGGCATTCTCAAACTGATCCTCGGGGAACGTTAAAGGTGGACCTGTCATGGGAAATTAGGCAGATATAAAAGACATAAATTGATGCAGCTCTGTGTACATTAATACATCGTTTTTATTTTTTTTAATATAAGCAGTGTAAAGTACCTAGGTTGACCTGGTATCAGCCTATTGCAGTTCATGTACAGCAGAGCTCAGAATGGGGGAGGGAGAAGCAGTATAAGTAGACAATTATTGCTGCAGTTGCAGACCATACAAATAGGAGGAGAGAGCTGAGTGACAGAGCTAAGAGCTCATTAATATGCTGTTTCTCCTTTTACTGTGTAATCACAGGCTGGAGGAGGGGCAGGACCTTTATATAAGCGGCACTCAATCCCCCACTTACCTCCACCTTCCAGCGAAGCAGTGTTTAGATCCCTTGCCAGCCACTGTCATCTTCTCCCGGGCCCCTTCTGAGTGCCAGTTTTCGGCCTCTTTGATTGGCTGGTGGGGGAATGGCATTATCCCACGATAAATGGAGTAAGTCATTCTGGCATGCGCAGCTCAGTGTTCATTCAATAGAAGACTGCAAGAAGGCAGGTAAGTGTTTGTTATTAAAATAAGCAATCTCAAATAGAAGTAGTGGCGCTAAATAGCAGATGTATAGGATAAATGTGAAGGTAAATCTATGTATAGTGAATAGGGAAAGTATTAACCTTCCCACTAATAACGGTGAATAAATAAATATATATAGTGGTAATCCAATAAACTCTCCCCTTTGCAGGTGGGGATCAACATAATCACATAGTGATATATTGATAACTGATTAAACATATAAATAGTGACAATAGTTCATAAAAATGAGTAATATAATAAAAAAGAATGTAGAATAAATGAAACAAAGTCCATGCAAAATATTCAGTGCCAATAAAGTGAATGAAGTAACTTTCCATGCAATAAATCGTCTTCCACCACACCATCCATGATTGTGATCCACTCTTATGGAGCCGCACACACCGGAAAGATTTGCCTTGCATTCTCATGCTTGGCCAATAAGCAGAAACATAGCCTCCCCGGGGCCAACCAAAGCAAACGAGACCGCGTTTGCAGCAGAAGATGTCCCCCAATCAGCAGCAGCACTCATCAATCATATCCACATGAAAAAAATAATGCTTCCCATAGTGTGATAACGTATAAACATTTATTTAAAAAACGCTCCCAAATCCTCAATCATTGTACTCACAATGTTAAATTAAAAACCAGGCATGAACGAGTGATAACAACGCTGTAGTGTTGTGTAATGGTCACGGTGGACCCGGGATGCAGTGTTAACCTCACCCTTATTCCCTCGCTGGATCCTCAGCAGCGCAAGGAGATTACTGCCGACCTGTGGACAGCACAAACAGCTCAGCACACCACGTCACACGTAAATCTTGGATGATAGGTTTTTTTGGGAGGGTGCAGGGCCAATCAGCACTGTCCAGACAGAGCGTTAGGGGTCCTGCAGCTACATAGGACAGTCAGAGGAGAATGAAAACTCCTCTTACAAGCTTTAATCAGACATTGATAGAAGTCACAAGACTGCTCTATACTGCTGATGAGAAAAAGTATTTAGCAGTTTAGATTTTTTAAAACTATTGCATCTCATTGTTCTGTGTACTGTGGGAGACCAGATATAGTGAATGCAGGGTCCTGGGTTTAGTAACACTTTAAGTTTAGTTCCACTTTAGCTGCAGCAGGATGAACAGATATACAAATCCTTTGACAGGTAAAACAGCTCCCATATACAGTATGTATTTAGCTGTTTGTTTGGAGTCCAGGTTAAAATGAAATCTTACATGGAGAGAAGCATGGGGCTGCCGTTGTTGTACTCTCCTCCTGGAAATGCTGGTTTCCTAGTTGTAATGTTGAACATCTGGCTTCAGTTCCATGAGTCACTAATCCACAATAATTATGGAGATCAGGACATATGACTTTGCTCTGATTTACCTGGCCAGTGTGCTTGTTCTGGATCAGTGATCCTAAGTATTATAGAAAGATGGTCAGCATAACGACCAGGCAGCTGGCATTTTAAAGTGGTATTTCACTCTGACAATCGACATTTACTGTTTTCAATCCTTATGCTGCTATCGTTAGTAAATAGATAGGAAAGAATATCATTGTTTTAAAATATATTAGTTTACATTTCTTCACTTACTTCCTGGTCTCTGATTTAGACAGATGATGTCATACATCCCAGGAGTCCGCAAGAGGGGAGGAAGGGCTTTCTCAGCTAGGCACTCTCCCCCCCCCCTCCCCAAGCCTGCATGACTAGGCTAAGGGCAGATGGACTCCAGGAAGTAAATGATCAATCAATCATCTGCCCTTACTCAAGATGGCCAGAAATGCTAGGGGGTGTTTTTCAAAGGGATTTAAAAAAATAAAATAAAGCATGGAGGCATGAATGAATGGGCGAGTTTGCTTTGAATATTAAAAATGAATTAAATTGGGATTTTGGTTTGTAAGGCTCAGATGCAGTAGTCCTGATTCAAGGAGGAGGTCAGTAATGGTAGCTGCTATACTCCTCTCATTAAATATTTACTTTGAAGTATATGTATGTAGTGCTAACTCCCAAATGGAGCCGCTAATGTTTGGGTTCCCCTGGTCCTGGTGTTAGAAACCTACTAAACAGTACCACACTCTCTAAGACATCGAGGCTGAGGGAAGGGTTGTTTATTCAGGTAACATACCCAGCAGAAAAAGACCACCACAGTTCCAATAAATAGTGACAAAAAAAGGCAATAAACTGTGCTACAATAACACAACTTACAAATGAGATCAATGTAGAATCACATAAAATGGGTATCCAACAACCTGGTTTAAAAGCAAAGTTCAGACCTACTAGGCCAGAGGTCTCCAACCACTACCGGGCCGTAGCGTCTCTGCAGCCGGGCCAGAGAGGCAGGCATGCGGGCGGATGAGAGAAGCGGGCTGGCAAGCAGAGATAACATAATCTCTCTCTGCCCTCCTAGCATCACCTCTCTTCCGCCCTCACAACATGCGGAATTTCAGAGGTGCAGCGGGGAGCAGAGAGATGACATAATCTCTCACCGCCCACCCCACATCACCGCTCTCCTGCCCTCACTCAAGAACGACCACTGCACAGAGGCCTGCCTCTGTGCAAAATGAACCAGTGCCACCAATGCAGTGACAATCCATATCTGGTGGCACTGGCAGATGCCTGCCACTATTCCTTATCTAGTGGCAGGCAGCGTGGCAAGTGGCACTCCACATCTAGTGGCAGGCAGTGTGGCAAGTGGCATTCCTCATCTAGTGGCAGGCAGCATGGCAAGTGACAGTTCTCATCTAGTGGCAGGCAGTGTGGCAAGTGGCATTCCCCATTTGGTGACAGGCAGCATGGCAAGTGGCATTTCTCATCTGGTGGCAGGCAGTGTGGCAAGTGGCATTCCTCATCTGGTGGCAGGCAGCGTGGCAAGTGGCATGCCTCATCTGGTGGCAGGTGACGTGCCAAGTGACACACTCGGGGCTCCCACTGATTCTGCATTATGGTGAGTTGAACTATTTCATTTATATTATGATGTAATATAAGAAATAATGCGCTTCAATCATTCTCGCTTTCAATCAACAGTAACTATTTTTTAGCCTGCAAGCGTTAGTCAATAGATTGGAAGGTTTATTATATTAATCTATTTGGCCTAGGCCAAAATGATGTAATCCCAAGAGGCTTCATGGGCATTATTTTCTTTCATCTGAAGGAAGGAAGGAGGGGCTTTCTTGGCTAAACACGCTCTCCTGACTGCATGCCTGAGCTAAGGGCAGATGGATTCCATGAAGTAAATACTGCATGAATCATCTGACATTTCTTAAGATTGCCACAGCTAAAAATGCTAGGGGGGTGTTTTTTCAAAGTGATTTCTCAACAAAATAAAGCATGGGGACATGGATGTATGGATGAGTTTGCTGTAAATATTAAAAATGAATTAAACATTGTTTTCCGTTTGTGGCGCTTGAGAAAGTTTAGTTCCACTTTAAAGAAGAACTTCAGGTATGGATATTTTTACTTGGACCAATGTGACTATGTATTTACCATGCCTGTTGGATCCCTCTAGAAGCTGGAAATCACTGTAGTAGGCAGGGCCGGATTAACATAGGGGCTTTTGGAGCTGCAGCTCCAGGCCCCCATCATAATATAGGCCCAAACACTCTAGATACAGTTCCAGCCGTCGGCCGCCGGCAACTATATACCTTAAAATTGCCAGGCAGCTGCATTATTTATAGGCCCACATATATGTCAGTCAGCTCAAATGTAATTGCGGCGATGCAGAGAGCAAACGTTGCAGTGCGGGCGGTACCAGTTCGCCGCCGAGGCTGAGCGTGCTCGCACACTGTAGGCGGAGCTTGACGTCCCGGCCGGCGTGACGTCATCCAGAGGCCTTCCCCGGCATCCCCGCAGGCTTTATTGGGAAAGGACTGGAGTGCTGTGTGCGGGCGGTACTGCGAGCCAGGAGAAGGAGGATTTGCATTCAACATTCTGCACAGCACAACTAAGTTCAAGTAAGCCATGGGCGCTGGGCGGCCCGCTGGGGAAGTCAATGGCAGACTCAGGCAGATAAGTTCTATTTGTGAAATTGTGCAGCAGTGTGCAGGTGTATACTAGTAATGTGTGTACTGGCTGAAGTGAAGTGGTTAACTTACTTTTTTTGGAGGGGGGGGGGGGTGGCTATATAAGTGCAACTCATCACATTAATGACTGTGCAGGCAGCCCATCAGTGCCCATTTAGTGCATCTCGTCAGTGCCACCTATCAGTGCAGCTCATCAGTGCCACCTATCAGTGCCTATTAGTACAGCTCATCAGTGCCTCCTATCAGTGCTGCCTAACAGTACAGCTCATCAGCGCCACCTATCAGTGCCACCTTGTCAGTGCCCATAAGTGCTGCCTGTCAGTGCCGCCTATCAGAGCCCATCAGTGCCCATTAGTGCAGTTCATCAGTGCCACCTATCATTGACCATCAGTGCTGCCTATCAGTGCCACCTATCATTGACCATCAGTGCCACCTATCAGTGTCAGTGCCACCCATCAGTGCTGCCTATAACTGCCCATCAGTGCCAACTTATCAGTGCCCATAAGTGCTGCCTGTCAGTGCCGCCTATCAAAGCCCATCAGTGCTGCCCATCATTGCCCATTAGTGCAGTTCATCAGTGCCACCTATCATTGACCATCAGTGCTGCCTATCAGTGCAGCTCATCAGTGCCACCTATCAGTGTTAGTGCCACCCATCAGTGCTGCCTATAACTGCCCATCAGTGCCGCATAATAGTGCTGCCTCATCAGTTCCACCTTAGCAGTGCCCATAAGTGCTGGATGTCAGTGCCACCTATCAGTGCCCATTAGTGTAGCTCATCAGTGCCAGCTATCATTGCCCATCAGTGCTGCCTATCAGTGCAGCTCATCATAGCCCATCAGTTCTGCATATCAGTGCAGCCTCATCAGCGCCACCTTATCAGTGCTGCCTAATTGGTGCCCATCAGTGCCTATCAGTGCTGCCTCATCAGTGCCACCTATCAGTGTAGCATCATCAGTGCACATCAGTGAAGAAGAAAAATTACTTATGGCAAAATATTATAACAAACTAAGAAAAACATTATTATTTTTTTAAATGTCTGTCTTTTTTTCATGCTTAGCAAAAAATAAAAACCCCAGTGGTGTTTAAATACCACCAAAAAAAGGTATATTTCTGTAAAAGAAAAAAAAATGAAAAACATCAAAACACATTCATTTCAGTGGGTGCAGTCTTAATCAATGTGACTCAAGGCACGGGAACAGTAATTCCAGTAATTTTATGGGATCTTGGTGCGATTTGAGTGCCGTAGACTGCAATTTTCAATCATAAAAGTTGCAAGAAAGTCACATGACTTTGGGTCGCAGCAGTGTGAACTGAACTCTGCCATCTTGGGGTCCCTCCACAGTGGGCGAACTGCCAGGGCCCAGTCACAAGAGCAACCCTTATGTCCCTGGTAGTTCCGCCATTGCTGCAGGTGGTCCCTTGTTGGTGTCTTTTTATTCTTGATACATTGTATCTCTGGTCTGTGGTCATTTTTCAGGTGAACATCTTTGGCCATTTTTGGGTAGGTTTTTGGACTTTTTTGCATGAGTTTCTAGCTTTTTTTTTTTTTATAATACTTTTTAGGCAATTGAAAGTTACCAGATAAAAACACCTGCCTTTCAGACCCTCCCAATGAAGTCTACTGGGGCAAAAACAGTCGACTCTGATCTAGAAGAAGCTCATCTAATTTTTGAGCTGCTGTCTTCAAGCGGCACTACACTCAGATGTGAATGGGCACCATTCAGTATAATGACAATACTAGTGTTAAGCGTTAAAACACTTTTGGTGGAGCTTTAAATAGCTCAGGTATTAACGGGACCTTAAAGCGGTTGTAAACCTCAGATATGAGATATGAACAAAGCATATCCCTCTATAGTGTGTACATATGTCACTTAAGAGTACTAAGTGTCATTTCTGCCCACTGCTTTATTCCTCTGATGTCAACATGAATCACTTCTGTCACCATTTTTTACTTGGTGTCAGGAAAACTTGTCAGAAGTGATTCATGTTGATGTTCTTTATCATGATGTTCATGATAAAGCAGCGGGCAGAAATGACACTTAGTGCTCTTAATTGACATTAAAAATGACAAAAATGTCATATGGGTACAGTGTTGTATGACCATGTAATTGTCATTCAAAGTGTGACCGTGCTGAAAGCTGAAAATTTCCATAAAAAGGCCCACCGAAATCCTCAGCCCCAGGCCCATGATGATCTTAATCTGGCCCTGGTAGTAGGGACTGCTGCTCCAGCGATTTCCCTCTTGTATTCTGAACACAGGAGGTTGGCCACTCAGCCTCAATGAATGTAAAGTGTTCTCTGATTAGATGAGTTGCAGAGGCGGGGTGGTGACGTCTTACTCTCCACCTTGTCCAATCAGAGAACATTTTGCATTCATTAAAAAAAAATCTAAATATTCCCTGAATGGTTCCCAGCTGATGACCTCCTATGTTCACAATGCAGCAGGACAGCTGCTTGCCACAGGACCTGGAAGCCAGTGGAGATCACAGGAGTAGTGGCTTCTATTACCATTTTTCCAGCTACTAGAGGGATCTCACAGGTATGGTATATACCATAGGCGTGCGCAAGGGGTGTGCCAGGTGTGCCTGGGCACACCCTAATCCTGGGGTTGGCAACCTGTCATTGGTGGGCAGGTGACAGGTAAACCGCAATCCTTTCTTGACGATCCTCAGAACCTGGACAGGAGAGGCGGCAGGGGTGGAATTTTGTGGAACCGATCTGTATTTTCCTCCTGCAGCAGCTGAAAATAGGCTTCTCCTCCTCTCCCTTTTGTCAACATTCAGCTGCCACAGGAGGAAAATATAGGGAATTGGTACTAATATATGCCACCCCTCCTTTCCCTGTTTCTCTTCCTTCTGTTGCCCGGGTCACCCATGTGCTCCCTTTCTCCTACTTCCTCCCATTGTTTCAGGATGGAGAGCGGGGAAAAGGCCGGTAAATATGTCAAACGCATATGTGTTGGAGCTTTGGGGTGCACATCCTAATGCAATAGGCTGCGCACACCTATGGTATATACATAGTTACATTGGTTCAAGCTGAACCAATGTACCTATTAGAGCTGCACGATTATGGAAAAAATGAGAATCACGATTTTTTTGCTTAGAATAAAGATCATGATTCTCTCACTATTCTCGGCGCAACATCATCTTTCACATTATACAAAAAATTGGGCTAACTTTACTGTTTTTATTTTTTTTTTTTATTAATTGAAGTGTATTTTTTCCCAAAAAAATTGCATTTGAAAGACCGCTGCGCAAATACAGTGTGACATAAAATATTGCAATGACTGCCATTTTATTCTTTAGGGTCTCTGCTAAAAAATATATAAATAATGTTTGGGGGTTCTAAATAATTTTCTAGCAAAAGATACAGATTTTTAATTTGTAAGCAACAAGTGTCAGAAAAAGGCCTGGTCTGTAATTGGTTAAACTGCCCTCATTTGCAGACCAAAGGTCATCCCTTTGATCTATACAGGGATATGCAATTAGGGGACCTCCAGCTGTTGCAAAACTATAAGTCCCATCATGCCTCTGGGTGTCATGCTTCTGGCTGTCAGTCTTGCTATGTCTCATGGGACTTGTAGTTCTGCAACAGCTGGAGGCCTGCTAATTGCATATCTCTGATCTAAAAGAACTAAATGTTACAATGTTTATAGTTATCTCAGTGCTAAGCAATGTTGATAAACATTTTTTTGACAGCTGTGAGTGAGCAGAGAAATGCTCTGCACTGTTGACATAGAATAGTGGAAATGCCGGATAAAATTATATTGAATCAAGATCATGATTTTTTTTAAAGATTGATCATACAGCTCTAGTATCTATGTAAAAAATGTCCATACCTGGAATACTTCTTTAACCACTTCAGCCCCAGAGGATTTTATCCCCTTAATGACCAGGCCATTTTTTTGCGATATGGCACTGCATTATTTTAACCGACAATTGTGCGGTTGTGCAATGCTGTACCCAAACGAAATCGATGTCCTTTTTTTTCCCATAAATAGAGCTTTCTTTTGGTGGTATTTGTTCACCTCTGCGGTTCTTATTTTTTGCTCTATAAACAAAAAAAGACCAACAATTTTGAAAAAAAACCCTATATTTTTTACATTTTATTATAATACATATCCAATAAAAACATGTCACCAACCAAAAAACCCACTGTCAGATGACGTCACCAGGGCTGCTGATAAGGCAGTACAGTCAGCCCTCCTGTACTGGGCCCGGTTCCATCAGTTCAAAAGGGGGGCATGGGCACCTGCTGAGTAGGAGGGCCAGCTGTACTGTTTTATTGCAGACACCGATCCTCTTCTGCCTCATCCTGCAGCGCTGCCAGCTTCTTCTCCTCTTTCTCCCTCTGGCTGCGCTGCAGTGGGGTTGGTTCTAGTACATGTGCCGCTTCCATCTGCTGTCCGAGGCCCCCCGTGTGCCCCTTTCCTCCACAGCACTGCCCGCTTTCTTTCTCTCCTCTCCCGCCAGCAGCTGCTGCTGGCACACAGGAAGGTCCACTAAATATGTCATTTTCTGGCACCTTCAGTTTCAGAATGAACACAGTGAGCGATTGGTACCAATCACCCTGTGTCCATTCATCACTGAAGTACAGTAAACTGTTTGTAATACTGACACATAATCACACACATAGGTTGGACTTGATGGACTTGTGTCTTTTTTCAACCTCACCTACTATGTAACTATGTAACTATGTATTTACTATGCTTCAGTTTGTAAATGAGCAGGAGGCCTCAGGAAGCTTCCTATTCATTCATCTATGCAGCTGAGGTTGCAGAGAAAGGGACTGATAAATCTATGTCCTCAGTCACTTTCAGCCAGGGGGGTCCTGTCAGGAAGGCTGTATGTGGCCCTGTGATTTCTAACAGCAGCCCTGAACGTCATGAAGCTGCTCCAGGTCAATCCACCCATATGCCTGATCGGTGGTTGGCTCAACCTCCCAGTGTGCCTCTGAGAGCCTGAGCCAGCCGCTCCCGCCCCCTCCACAGCCCAGAGCTCCAGTGAGCACTGGAGGGGCAGAGCAAAGAGCGGTGACTGACAGTCATCGCTCAATGCTCAGAGCGGACTGAGAACTGAGCAATCAGTGGTCATGTGATTGCTCAGTCCTCAGGCTTATAGCTGGCAGGGGACAGCTGCAGCATCACAGTGATACTGCAGCCATAGCGGTGAGTAGGAATGTTTATTTTGGGGTTTTTAATTGGACCTTCCACCTCTCATGCAAAAATCCTGCAATGGTATGATAAATGTCCCTCTTTGTTATGAAGAATAAATATACTTACATGCCCATCATTGTGTTCTTCTACTGCAATTCCTGCAGTACATGTCTCACTTAGCTCTTCCATTGTCTTGTTATTGGGAGCCAGCTGTCTCTACTGGGGGTGTGACATGGGATCCTGCACATGCGCATGCGCAGTCTCCTCTCTGTATGTTTCAGGAGTGAGATGTTGTGCAAATTCTTGGTTTGTTTATTGGTTGCCTCCAGGGATATGTGACATAGGGAACACAGTAGGCTGCAGGGGGAGGCTGATACGTAACATTCACTTAGAGGAGAATGGAGGAATGGGGCGGGTGTAAACAAAAGAAGAAAACAAAAAAGTATATAGAAGCAAAGAAAAAAATGATGGCATTTTAAGATTGTGGAGGGGGGAGGATTCAAATGGGGCATGATATTTTTTTTAGCTGAAAGGCCAGTTTTATTCCTTTATCTGCTCTCGGTGGGTTCGAGAAGCTCTAGTTGGCTGAAAGAGTCACTGGAAAAATGCAAGGCAGGCAAAACTCGACCAGTTTGTATTATGTCATTCCCACCGAAAGCTGTTGAAAAAAAAAAAATCAAGAAGCGTTTTGTCTGCACTCTCCTCCTTCACAATGGAGATCAGCAAACTGTGAATGAGCCGCCTTATTCTTCTGACTTCACAAGCTTGCTAACACTTGAACCGTGTTTGTCGCCTTTTATTCTACTTGTATCGCTGAATATCACAGTGCTTGTTGTAGCAGATCCTTTGACTGTACCGGCCAGCAGCTCCGTGGACCTTTATCACGCTGGTTTCAGTGCACAATTAAAGAGCCAGTACATTTACAATTAAAGAAAGTTTTTTGTAGAAGAAGTGGTAATAAAATGAAAACAGTGTTAAACCCAAAACCAAAAATGTAATATATTGTAGCTTACCAGGGACGTGCGGTGAGGTCAGTGGTTGGTGAGGCACTGGCTAGTACTGGCTAGGTTACATACGCCGCGATCGTACGTGTGAGAGCAATAATTCTAGCACTAGACCTCCTCTGTAACTCTAAACATGTAATCCGTAAGAAATGTTAAAGCGTCGCCTATGGAGATTTTTAAGTACTGAAGTTTGGCGCCATTCCACGAGTGTGTGCAATCTTAAAGTGTGACATGTTAGGTATCTATTTACTTGGCGTAACATCATCTTTCACATTATACAAAAAAAATTGGGCTAACGTCATTGTTTTTTTTTTTTATATTCATAAAACATTTTTTTTCCAAAAAAAACGTATTTGAAAAATTGCTGCGCAAATATTCTGTAACATAAAAAGTTGCAATGACCATCATTTTATTCCCTAGGGCATCTGCTAAAAAAATATATATAATGTTTTGGGGTTCTGAGTAATTTTCTAGCAAAAAAATGATGATTTTTACATGTAGGACAGAAGTGTCAGAATTGACCTGGGTGACAAGGGGTTAATTTCCATAAGTAAGTATTATACAAATAATTAGTATTTATTGTTTTTAAGGTAATTTACTATATTTTCAAAAACTGTACTCAAGCAGGTGGCTTAACAGACAAATTACTGAAGTTATTACTTCCAACCAGTAATTTCACAGTAAATAGATAAATAATAAATTATTATTGACACTGCAGTGAGAGGCGTGCCTCCACTGCAGCATTTTTATTGGACAGCTGGGGCTAATGGTACTTTACCATTGGTCCAAGACTCCAAGCTGTTCATTGAGCTCAGTGCTTCTGACAAGAAGTGAGAGGCACTGTGAGCTCATCCTCTCAGTCTGCTGCAGAGTGTGCCAGCTTGTATTTAAACTGGCCTTTCTGTATGTAGCTTCTGACAGCCCTGTATCTCCGGAACCATAGGTCGTAGGGGCCCCACATTTTTACCAGTGGTGGGGTAGGACTTAGGCTACCTACCTCCTACGACCCTCAAAAGTTGATTTTTACAGCTGGTAAGAGGAGATATTTTTACCATACACAGGTGGTGGTGTTCCAGTCAAGATTGCACTTTTGGTGATGGATGGTGACTACACACAATTGTTTTGATATCCTGGTCACATAGGAAGAGGACTTCACTTCATTTTTAATTTTTTATCTTGCTTGTTTTTTTTAATTATATTTATGATTCACATTACACATTCTTATGTTGTATCTTCACTGGATTCATTTTCTCATTTATTGGACTTTATTTTTTACTGGACTGTAATGTAATTTTGGCACCCATTGGTGCATCATATTTATATGTGGTATGTAAGGATACAGAGAGAAGGCGGCAAGCGGACATATTTTTCCACCCACCGGAGTCTTGCATTTCACACTTATTTTTACCAGTAAACTGACCTTATATAGTGAAATACAGTATTTTGAAATCTGTCTGACTGTTTTGATGTTGAATTTTCAAAGCAGCGATGTTCTGTCAGATTAGCAAACCTGTGAGATCAGCAGGCTTGCCGCTGCTTTTAAAATTCAACATCAATACAGTGTCACGGATTTCAAAATACTGTATTTCACCATATAAGCTCAGTTTACTGGTAAAAATAAGTGTGAAATGCAAGACTCCGGTGGGTGGAAAAAGATGTCCGCTTGCTGCCTTATCACTGTATCCTTACTGTGGCCAAATGCAGGGTGTACCAAGATGGCCGTGACGGAATGTCACTTCCGTTACAAAATCTGACGACTCGCCTAATCTGACGGAACACCTGCATACATAGAGAAGCACAGAGATCTGGTAATGATGTCAGTGGAACCAAAAACAGGCATGCAATGGAAACAGAATTGTTTTATTTAAAAAATAAATTATAATGTTAATAAGAAGGAAAGGAGGAACCAAGTTAGGCAAAACAAAAACAGTTTAAACTTTAGCTTTAAAATACCTTTTTCTGTTCTCTAGCTCCAGTGCCCTGTGCTGACATAACTGAGAAATGAATGAAACCCTGTGCCACTGCTATTACAGGAATGTAGATGTGAAAATATGAAAATAGGGGCTATTAGTACAGTGTCTACGGTGCCTTGAAAAGGTATTCATACCCCTTGAAATTTTCCACATTTTGTCGTGTTGCAACCAAAAACGTAAATGTATTTTATTGGGATTTTATGTGATAGACCAACACAAAGTGGCACATAATTGTGAGGTGGAAGGAAAATGATAAATGGTTTTCAAAATTGTTTTACAAATAAATATGTGAAAAGTGTGGCGTGCATTTGTATTCAGCCCTCCTGAGTCAATACTTTGTAAAACCACCTTTCACTGCAATTACAGCTACAAGTCTTTTTTGGGTATGTCTCTACCAGCTTTGCACATCTAGAGAGTGACATTTGTGCCCGTTCTTCTTTGCAAAATAGCTCAAGCTCTGCCAGATTAGATGTGAACAGCAATTTTCAAGTCTTGCCACAGATTCTCAATTGGATTTAGGTCTGGACTTTGACTGGACCATTCTAACACATGAAAATGCTTTGATTTAAACCATTCCATTGTAGCTCTGGCTGTATGTTTAGGGTCGTTGTCCTGCTGAGAGGTGAACCACCGCTCCATTCTCAAGTCTTTTGCAGACTCTAACGGGTTTTCTTCTAAGATTGTCCTGTATTTGGCTCCATCCAACTTCCCATCAATTCACTGTTCCAGCTGAAGAAAAGCATCCCCACAACATGATGCTGCCACCACCATGTTTCACAGTGAGGATGGTGTGTTCAGGGTGATGTGCAGTGTTAGTTTTCCGCCACACATAGCGTTTCGCTTTTAGGCCAAAAAGTTAAATTTTGGTCTCATCTGACCAGAGCACCTTCTTCCACATGTTTGCTGTGTCCCCCACGTGACTTCTCGCAAACTGCAAATGGGACTTTTTATGGTTTTCTTTCAACAATGACTTTCTTCTCTCCACTCTTCCATAAAGGCCAGATTTGAAGAGTGCACAACTAATAGTTGTCCTGTGGACAGATTCTCCCAACTGAGCTGTAGATCTCTGCAGCTCCTCCAGAGTTACCATGGGCCTCTTGGCTGCTTCTCTGATTAATGCCTGTCAGTTTAGGTGGACGGCCATGTCTTGGTAGGTTTGCAGTTGTGCCATACTTTTTCCATTTTCGAATGATGGATTGAACAGTGCTCCATGAGATGTTCAAAGCTTGGGATATTTTTTTATAACCTAACCCTGCTTTAAACTTCTCCATAACCTTATCCCTTACCTGTCTGGTGTGTTCCTTGGCCTTCATGATGCTGTTTGTTCACTAAGGTTCTCTAAAAAATCTCTGAGGGCTTCACAGAACACATGTACACTGAAATTAAATTACACACAGGTGGACTCTAATTAGGTGACTTCTGAAGGCACTTGGTTCTTTTTTCAAATAGTTTATTTATGCAACCTGGAAAATGCAGCTTTAGTGAAACAGGTCATTAGCACAGAAACATTAAACGGTACATGAAGTCAAATGGATGGTACAAATAAATCAACTGTAAATGGACATTGGGTTTTCAGATAATCAGTAAAGTAATCAGTCGAGTACTCCAATAAGAAAAGTACCAATCTCAAAGCAGGCCTAAATTGCCTCTTGGTATGGACCATTTGGTAAATCTCAAAAGGCTACCCCTTCCATTTTTCTTTTATTTTATTAAACAGAGTATAATAAAGGGGGGGGGGGGGGACAGCGGTAAAGAGAGAGAGAGAGAAATGAAAAGGGAAAAGTGGTGAAGAGAGAGGGTGAAAAAGAAAAGAGGGGGGGAGAACGGGAGGTAGTAGTGTAGCGGATTTACCACGTCAAGATAAAACTGCTTCACTAAAAAGTAAAAATGCATATGGTAGTGAAAACACACAGAACCCAGATTGGTCACGAATAGTTTCAGCAAAGAAAAGCTGCCCCTTCCTCAGAACAGATAAACATGTTCCACAGCCTCCATGTTTTGGAATATTTTTCTCTTTTATGTTGCGCTGTGAGGATTAAATCTTGGATTTTATTTACAGTATGTCACAAAAGTGAGTACACCCCTCACATTTTTGTATAATATTTTATTCTATCTTTTCATGTGACAACACTGAAGAAATGACACTTTGCTACAATGTAAAGTAGTGAGTGTACAGCTTGTATAACAGTGTAAATTTACTGTCCCCTCAAAATAACTCAACACACAGCCATTAATGTCTAAACTGCTGGCAACAAAAGTGAGTACACCCCTAAGTGAAAATGTCTAAATCGGGCCCAATTAGCCATTTTCCCTCCCCAGGTGTCATGTGACTCGTTAGTGTTACAAGGTCTCAGGTGTGAAGGGGGGAGCAGGTGTGTTAAATTTGGTGTTATCGCTCTCACTCTCTCATACTGGTCACTGGAAGTTCAACATGGCTCCTCATGGCAATGAACTCTCTGAGGATCTAAAAAAAGAATTGTTGCTCTTAGACATGTGCACACTGAAATATTTCGTTTCGGAATTTCGTTGTCGTCTGAAAAAAAAATTTATTTAGTTACTCCCGAAATTCTTTTTTATCCATTTCGTTTTTCGTTAAAAATTGCATTCGTCTAAAAATCCAAATTAATTAAGGTCAAATCTGTCATTGAAGGCTTATGGTGTCTGTCGAATGTTCAAAGAAGATTCGACGGAGCAGCTAAACTGTATGTGTACATTTCCGGTCAAATTTTCCGCCTACAAGCTAGCTGTAGTAGAATTCTAATGTTGTATGACTAGTAATAATTATATTTATTAATTATTTTACTAGTCAACCAATATTAGAATTTTTCTATAGCCTATGGGTGGATACATTTGACCGGAAATGTATGATTGCAGCGTCGTACAGTTTAGATGCTCCGTCGAATCTTCTTAGAAATTTCGACAGACACCATAAGCCAAAGATTCAACGTTTGTATGTTTTTCGTTGCTTTGTCGTTCATGTTGAATGGTTTACTCTACCCCAACAGTTATCCAACTTTCACATTCGTTTCTCAATCTCCAAGTGCAATGGCGGGCGCGGCATCCGACGTTGTGTCAGATATTGATATGGCATTATAATATAGAATCTATAATAATAAATACGGGCAGCCTCTGAGGCTATCACAACACTAGCAACACTAATATCACTATCAAGTTCACAACACTAACACAATAGCAGCAGGTTATTATGAAAAAGTTAAGTTGAACTGTAGCTTGCTTCACTATTGTTCTGCTGCTGTGCTTATGCTTAATTGCTAAATAATTCAGGTTCTCTGACAAACGGACCAGCTAAGATTGACTGTCTTCTGAAATGATTCAGTGTGTGTGTGTCTCTCTCTGCTAGCAAATCGTAAGTGAAAGTAAGTTGGCTGTACGTGTGTACTTAGTTCTAGCTATTTTACTGCCCCTCCTCTTTGGTTACAAGCGGCCAGTAACATTCATCATCATCATTATTTTTATTTTACTTCCCCCACCCAATTTCAGCAGCGATCTTTTCTCTCTATGTCAAATATTTTCTCTCGATGTCGAATCTTTTGTCTCTATGTCAAATCTTTTCTCTCTATGTAGAATAATCTTGGACTAATAGAGTTAAGGTTAGGCATATTCGACCACAGGTTCGATAGACACAGATTGTTATTGTCAGCGCCATGTTGAATCTCCTATCTATATCGAATTGTTGTCGCAACGAAAATGAAAATAAAGCATTTGTTTATGTCGGATCTTTCGGTTTTCGTATTCTGCGCTTTCGTTATCGTTTGTTAAAATGATAACGAAAATACCTGAAATTTGGCCGAAAATATATTCGGACGAAAACGAATGCACATGTCTAGTTGCCCTACATAAAGAGGGCCTAGGCTATAAGAAGATTGCCAAGACCCTGAAACTGAGCTGCATCACGGTGGCTAAGACCATACAGTGGTTTAACAGGACAGGTTCCACTCAGAACAGGCCTCGCCATGGTCGACCAAAGAAGTTGAGTGCACATGCTCAGCGTCATATCCAGAGGTTGTCTTTGGGAAATAGACCTATGAGTGCTGCCAGCATTGCTGAAGAGGTTGAAGGGGTGGGGGGGGGGGGGTCAGCCTGTCAGTGCCCAGACTATACACAGCACACTGCATCAAATTGGTCTGCATGGCTGTCGTCCAAGAAGATGATGCACAAGAAAGCCCGCAAACAATTTGCTAAAGACTAGCAGACTAAGAACATGGATTACTGGAACCATGTCTTGTGGTCTGATGAGACCAAGATAAATGTATTTGGTTCAGATAGTGTCAAGCATGAGTGGCGGAAACCAGTTGAGGAGAACAAAGACAAGTGTGTCTTGATCTGGGGCTGCATGAGTGCTGCCGGCATTGGGGAGCTATTATTGAGGGAACCATGAATGCCAACATGTACTGTGACATACTGAAGCAGAGCATGAGAATTTTGAAATTGGTTTTTGAATCTTTGTACAAATCGAGGATTTGAGGGAGAATCTAATAATGTTTTGTTGTTGGCTCTATGTAAAAGAGCGATTTAAATCCTTTTCCCATTTCTTAAGGTATGGCAGGATTTGTTCACCTGGGGGGGGCAATCAATAAGCTATAAGTTTTATAAAGTGCCCGAGGCAGTGCACCCTCATCAGAGCAATATTCCTATAAAGTGGTCAATTGACAGCCAAATTCTTCTGGATTTGGCAATGAATGTAGGAAGTGGTGTAAATGAAGGGCTCTCCAGAAGGTTAAGTGGAACAGACTCATGACATCACTTAAGGACGTAATAGAAGGCCATCTACCTGTTGTCAGGAAAAAAGAGGCTCTGTGTCTCCCACTTTGATGAAGGGTTTGAAGCCTTGTCCTGTATGCCTGGGGAGAAGCGTGGATTCACTAAAATGGAGAATAGAGGAGATTTATGCCGCGTACACACGACCAGACTTTCCGGCAAACTAGGTCTGATGGGTTTGGACAATCCGATCGTGTGTGGGCTAGTCCGATCCTTTTTTGGGGAAAAAAATCCGACGGACCTAGAAAAAGAATATGTTTCAAATCTGTCTGATGGACTCAAGTCCGACGGACTAAAAATTGGGAAAATCGTTCCTCTGTGTGCTGGTCCGACGGACCAAATTCGACGCAAGGGAAGCTATTGGCTACTGGCTAATGAACTTCCTTTTTTTGTCCCGTTTACGTCATCACCTACAAAACGAACTGACTTTCGACCAGACGTAGTCCATTCGTGTGAAAATCCGTCGGACCTCTGCCGAAAGTCCTTTGGGAGGACCGTCGGACCTAGTTTGCCGGAAAGTCCGGTCGTGCGTATGCGGTAAGAAGGAGAAAGAGATGCATGTGTAAATTGATGTGTGCACATACGCATCGTGGGTCCAATCAAGGGATGTGATCTCGAAGGCCCGTGGTAAAGCTTTGTAGCACCATGGGGCCCCTGTTAACGGTATCGTACTTTGTGCCTGTTCAATTTGGGTCCAAAGTTTGATGTTAGAATGGCGATATCAATCAATAAGTCTACTTAGATGGGATGCTTGGTAGTATTTCTGGATGTCCGGTATTGCCAGAACTCCATTTTGCTTAGGAAGAGAGAGATGACATAGAGAAAGGCGAGGGTGTTTATGCGCCCAAATAAATTTAATAAAGAGTGAATGTATTTGTTTAAAGTAACTGGAAGGTATCGATAGCGGTAAGGTTTGGAACAAATACAGAAACTTTGGTAAAATACTTATTTTGAGAAGATTGCATCGCTTCAAACCAGGAGTGCAGTCCGAAGTTCCATGACTCCAACAAGATGGCAATTCGTTCTACTAGATTTTAGTTAGTGGTATCAGAGTAAAGGGGGCTGAATGCAAATGCACCTCACACTTTTCAGATATTTATTTGTAAAAAAAATTCTGAAAACCATTTATCATTTTTCTTCCACTTCACAATCATGTGCCACTTTGTGTTGGTTTATCACATGAAATCACAATAAAATACATTTAGGTTTTTGGTTGTAACATGGCAAAATGTGGAAAATTTCAAGGGGTATGAATACTTTGTCAAGCCACTGTATCTGACGAAATATTGTAATCCACAATTTCATTTGGACTTAAAGCAGAATTGGAATGTTTCCCTAATAGCACTAACAATTCACCCACTGAATTGACTTCTTGGCTGAAATTTGCCATTTACTTGCGTGAACAGGCCAATCCATCCTCCATATTTTCCATGTGGCTTCATAATTACCTGCCGATGACTTTTTACAATGCAGCGGCAGATCTTCTGACAGGCTGTTAGCGGCAGCCGTGATCGAAGCTATCAGCAGGAGACTCATATACCTGCTAGCGGCACTATTAAACCGTCTGCCGCAGGTGTGATCACCATTCAACACAGGCACTGTCATCAAAGAGACAGACAAATTCTCGATGATGGGATGAGAGCAGGCACTTCATTATCTCCTCTCCACTGGACTGCAGACAAGTGACTCATTATCAGATCATATGTTATTGCTAATTATTTTACCAGACATGCTTTTTTATTGCCCGTGGCTGTAAATGGCTGGCACACGGGCATACTTGCTCAACACCCATTTGGCCTCAGGTATTGAAATAGATTTCTACTAGACTAAGAGCTGATTTTATGTCTGTGCATTCAGAAAAAAAACAGTAGTTTATCGGACAGGTTAACACATCTGATTACTACCCCCACCCCCCCATACATACATACATACACATAAAGGCTTCCTGGGGAGGAAAAAAAATGTCACATGTACATGAGGCCTAAGATGCCAATACCTGAAGGCACTGGCAGAGCCTCCGGGATGGCAATGGCAATCTCGCCCATGCTCCAGGGGCCCACGTGGTCTCCCTGTCACATTAGGTTTTGTGGGAGGGCAATTATAGGCTCCGATTCAAGCCAGCTTCTCCTCCTCTCCCTCCCACTGCTTTCAGCTGCTGCACA
This sequence comes from Aquarana catesbeiana, assembly GCF_042186555.1. Classification (NCBI taxonomy): domain Eukaryota; kingdom Metazoa; phylum Chordata; class Amphibia; order Anura; family Ranidae; genus Aquarana; species Aquarana catesbeiana. The sequence continues at coordinate 572,359,451 of NC_133326.1, forward strand.
GAGAGCCACAAAGATGATTGGTTCCTGTAATTGCCCCCCACCCCCTGCCACACCGATCACCCTCCCTATGCTCCATCCTTTTCCCCCTGCCACCTGGCCAAATCCCCCCCCCCTGTCACTGGCAAAGCTGCTGGCTGCCCTCCACTCCTCTCATGGTGGCTGCTGTAGCGGATCCTTTTAGGGTGGAGAGTGGGGGAAGGGGTCGGTAAATATATCATATTTACCAGATCCTTCCTTTTCTGAATGAACACAGCAAGTGATCTTTACCGATCACTCACTGTGTTCATTCATATTGGAAGCATAGTAAACTGTGTTTTCTATGCTTCAGTATATGAATGAACTGGAAGGCTGACCCCTGATATTTCACCAAAGATTACCCCCTACCTAAAGCATTGTAAAAAAAAAAAAAAGTAAAAAAAAAAAAAATGCAACAAATAATAAAATAAATTAAAAATAATTACTGACAGGATCACTAGGTGAAACTAAGGGAGAGAAAGCCTAAAAAGAACACAAATGCAGCCATCACATTAGAACAAAATATAAAATAGATAAAAAAATCATTCAAAATGTAAAAAATTATTTTAAAAAATTAAGGGCTCATTCACACAGGTTCTAGCCCATACAGTGTGAATAAGAGGTTTATTTGTGCGGCTGTAGCTGCCTGTTACATTATGGGCATGCAGCGACTGTATGAACACAGCCACATGTCCTAATTTGACAGATGTGCAGGTGTGGGTGGGTGGCCCTGAATGTATACCGTCTATGTTTGAGGCCATACACATGCATTGGCAAACCTGTCAAACTGTCAACTGTTCGTACAGCTGCTGCATCCCCATAGCCTATCATAGGCTGCCTGCACACAGCTCCAGCCACATAAAAAAAAAAAAAATCTGGTTCAAGCTGTATTGGCCACAGCACCCATGTGAAAGACCCCCAAGGCCTCATTCACACACAGAGCTTTATTATTTCAGTTTTATCTTTTAGATTTAGTGGGAATTTTGTACGTTATGTTGTGTGTTGTGTCTGTGAATAATTATTTTATTGTGAATAAAGATCTGAAATAACTCTTCAGCCATTTGGGGTATCTTAGTGTGCAGTGGGAGTAACTTGGCGCACGGTGGAAGCAGCAGGTGGTAGTGGGGGGGCCCCAGATCATCTTTTGCATCAGGGGCCCACAAGCTTCAAACTACGGCTCTGCCTGAAGGGTCAGCTTCGACTCGCTTATTAAATCTATGAAAAAGGACATTAACAAAGCCCACACCATAGTACAAAATACTCCATCCATGGACTTCTCTTTACCTTTCTGATTTAAAAGTAACTTATCATGAACATAATTATTTTTATTTGGATAAATATCAAATATGAACAGTTTGTTTTTTCATAGCTGGAGCATTAGGCCGCTTTTTACATTTAAAAGCTCCCAGTTTGCTTCTTTAATAAAAGAAGCTGGCTGTTTTTGCAAATGTAACTCATCAGCATAGACTCATCCCTTATTGAACAGTTCAGTCCAAAGTTTCAATCAGACAAATGGAGACTCAAAGCAAGCAGTTCTGGTGTGTTATCTCTTTAGCTAGTGATACTGGTTCACTTGACATGTATTTAACCACTTCCCGCTCGGCCTATAGCAAAATGACAGCTGGGCAGTGGTTCAGTTATCCTGACTGGGCGTCATATGACGTCCTTCAGGAAAACAGCCTCCCCGTGCCCATGGGGGCGCGCATCGCGGCGATCGATGGTGCGGTATGTCAGTCTGACACACCGCTACACCGATCTCGGTAAAGAGCCTCCGACGGAGGCTCTTTACCACGTGATCAGCCATGTCTAATCACGGATGATCACGATGTAAACAGGTAAATGCCCAATCTGTGCCAATCAGTGCCCACAAATGGGCACTGACTGGCACCATTATGTAACAAATTACATCAGTGATGCCCAGCAATGCCACCCATCAGTGTCATCAGTGCCACCCATCAGTGTCCATGAGTGCCACCCATTAGTGCCCATCCGTGCCACCCATAAGTACCCATCAGTGCCACCCATAAGTAACCATCAGTGCCACCTACGAGTGCCCATCAGTGCCGCCTACGAGTGCCCATTAGTGCCACCTATGAGTGCCCATCAGTGCCGCATACCAGTGCCAACTATCAGTGCCCATTAGTGCCACCTTTCAGTGCTGCCTATCAGTGCCCATCATCATTTCCCATCAGTGCCACCTCATCGGTGTCCATCAGTGCTGCCTTATCAGTGCCCGTCAGTGCAGCCATATCAGTGTCCGTCACTGAAGAGGAAAACGTACTTATTTACAAAAAATTTTAACAGAAACAAAGAAAAACTTGTTTTTTTTTTCAAAATTTTCGGTCTTTTTGTATTTGTTGCGCAAAAAATAAAAATTGCAGAGCTGATCAAATACCACCAAAAGAAAGCTCTATTTGTGGGAACAGAGTGATAAAAAATTTGTTTGGGTACAGTGTTGTATGACCGCGCAATTGTCATTCAAATTGCGACAGCGCTGAAAGCTGAAAATTGGCCTGGGCAGGAAGGTGTCTAAGTGCCTGGTATTGAAGTGGTTAAAGTACTATATATAAGAAGATGGCAGAATCATGTGACATTAGGCCACAGTCTTTCTGAAAGTCTGATCTACCTAGCGCTGAGGAGGTGTATCAAATTAGGATTTTATTAGCATTGCTTCAGTATTGATTTAGCAATTCATGTATAGATTTTACTCTTTGCCTAAAATTGCACTTTCAGTAAAATGACAAAAAAAAAAAAAAAAGGAGTTTCCCACAACGCCAAACTTAAATGGAAAGCCCTCCTATTTGTCTTCTTATTACCTCTGGCAGGGATTGCGCCATCGGTAACTCGGCGATCAGGAATCCCTGGCATCCTGAAAATCAGTTAATTGTGGAACACGGAAAACCCTTTAACCTTTCTGCAATCATAAAGTCTAGACAAATCTCCAAAGCTTACCATGCCCAAGCTAAACAATGATTTTCACTCCTCAGAATCTTAACATCCAAGGAAATCTGACACAGATTTTTTTGAATACTTTAAAAAAAAATGCTATTCTGCACTCAGTTTGGGAAGTTCGAGAAGCTGGGTTCAGAATTCAGAAACTAATGCTACGTGCAAAATTGTGCTATGATAGAAATATGTGCAGGGCATTGTTGCCACCTTTTTAAAAGTTGCTTGCTCTGTGCCAAATATTAAGCTTAGTCGGTGCTCTGGAAGTAGGAAGCATGTCTAAACTTCATTGGTTGCATGCGTGTTCCAGTCTAAAGGCTTAAGCCGGTGTTCTGTCAAATTAGCCAACTCGTCAGAAATTTCAACCACGTCACTTCCAGTTTCTTTAAACCATCAGTAATTGAAGATCTTGACAAATTTCTGTTTGGACACAACACCGGCAACCAAATACAGTCTGGTACAGGAAGATTTAGCTGTTTTGACAGCACAGCGGCTAACAAGGACAAAGTTGTCACCGCCTCGGAGGCGGGCATTTTGTTCGCTAGTGTCGGAGCGGAGTAACAATCTCCGCTCATAATATCGTGCACCTATTCTCTAGACTAGATTTGGTCGCTGGTGTTGTGTCCAAACAGCAATTCGTCAAAATCTCCAATTCCTGACGGTTTAAAGAAACCAGAAGTTAAGTAGTTGGAGTTTCTGACAAGTTGGCTATTTTGACAGAACACCGGCCATAGATGGTTCAAATTCAGATTCAATCTATCTTTGGACAAGCTAATTGTACCCAAGTCAATCCATCGATCCACTTGGGTACAACCAGCATGTTGGATTTCTAGCATGTGATTATCGCCAGCAGCTATAGCTGCTGGCAATAATCATTGTGTTCTCCCGGCAGGGATGGCTCCCTGTCCCCTCCGCCAGAAGAACACCATAGCTCCATGGAGGAATTCCCTTATCAACACTGACTGTGTTGTAGGAAGAATCAAGCCACAGGTTGCAGGAAAATCGCATCGCCGCCAATACATGAGTCATGTATAATGGGTATGTTCAATAAATACACAAGAAACTAGAATTATTTGTGTGTTATCAGCTTAAAGTGGTTGTAAACCCTTACATATACCCAGTGAAGAGACCGGCCTCACTGATATACCCAATCTTTTTACATAGGTTGTACCTGTTTTTCTGCAGTCTTCTGTACTCTGCATCCATTCAAAGTCCAGAATTTATAACGCTTGTCTGAGCGGTCAAAAAAAAAAAGGGGTGGAGAGCTGAAGTTACACTCTGCAGAGCTCAGTGAGGAGAGCTCTGAGAGCTGATTGGAGGGAAGGTACCCCCTTTCACACAGCACACAAGAGCGGAGCTGAGACTGTCAATCAGCTGGAGCTCCCTCCCCTGTCATCTTTTTTCTCTTGGTGTCAGGAAAACTTGTCAGAAGTGACTCATGCTGATAGCACAGGAACAGAGCAGCTGACAGAAATGACCCTTAGTGCTCTTAATAGGATAAGTACACACTATAGAGGGATATGCTTTGTTCATATTTCAGGTCTGCGGTTTACAACCACTTAAGCACATAGAGACTGGAGACATGTTATACGGGACTGCTAGAGATCAATGTCATGAATGCCCCATTTCTAGTCATTGTGCACTTTGTTGTCACTCTAATGACTGAGGGCAACACAATAATTGCCGAAGGGCCACATGTGATAGCCTCTGAAGGAAATCATGAGTCAAAACTGCAAATATTTTTAGCTGCAAGAGTCACAACGGAGATGCAGTCAGCAAGAATTCTCGCACAATTTGCCACAGAATATGCAAATAATAAATCTGTCACTTTATCTTCTATTGTATTGGGAGAAACTGTGATTCTTTAATATACTGAACAACAATGACAGCATTAAAGGGGATTTTCTGGGAAAAATGCAAAGTGAGGCATTTTTTCAGTTCTGAGAATTCTTTCACTATTGCTGGTGTTGGCAGTCAGTGTACTACGTCCCCTTCTACATTACACATCAATGATTATAGGAAATCACTGTGTATTTGCTCTGGGTCTCTCCCTTGGTCGGCTTTTCAGTTGATAACCACAAGACGTATTATGGTGTCTAGGCTTTCCAGACGTTAGTATGCTTTCACTACGATCATAGACTCTGAAATCACTTATCAACCGAAGCTATAAGAATTCACAATTCTGCAGGTCAGTTTAATACTAACCATTTTGATACTTGGCTATGTGTGCTGTCTGACAGTGTCCTGATTAACCACTTCAGCCCCGGAAGGATTTGCCCCCTTAATGACCAGGCCATTTTTTGCGATACGGCACTGCGTCGCTTTAACTGACAATTGCGCGGTTGTGCGACGCTGTACCCAAACAAAATTGACGTCCTTTTTTTCCTACAAATAGAGCTTTCTTTTGGTTGTATTTAATCACCTCTGCGGTTTTTATTTCAATAAGTATACATTCAATATGTATATTGATTGGTTTGCGCAAAAACTATAGCGTATACAAAAAAGGGATAGATAAATGGCATTTTTTTTTTTTTTTTTACTAGTAAGGGCGGCAATCTGCAATTTTTAGCGGGACTACAACATTTATACACACACTTTTGACACTTTTTTAGGACCATTGACATTTATACAGCTATCAGTGCTATAAAAATGCACTGATTACTCTGTAAATGTCACTGACAGGGAAGGGGTTAACACCTAAGGGGTTAACTGTGTTCCCTTATGTGTGTTTCTAACAGTGGGGGGATGGGACTGACTGGAGGAGGAGACAGATTGCTGTTCCTAATTACTAGGAACAGCAGATCTGTCTCTCTTCCCCTGTCAGAACATGGATTTGTTTGATTACATACGCAGATCCCCATTCTGGCTCTCGTGTCTGCGATCGTGGGTGGTCGGCGGTTGTCACGACCGCTGGCCACACGCATCAGGTCCCCCGCTGTGTATCGGGCGCGTGCACACCTGCTATGGCTCTTAAAGGAGCCGATGTACAGGTACAATGATTTGTGGGAACGAGCCGACCTGCCATCGTATAATGATGGCGGCTGGTCGGCAAGTGGTTAAAGCTGAATTTTGGGCACAGAAACATTAACTTCAATATATTTCTTAAAGCGGTAGTAAACCGCTGAAAAAAAAAAAAAAAAAACTCTGCAAGACAATAGCATAATGAATTACTTACCTTAGAACGAAGCCCCCGCAGCGCGCTTAGTCACCGCTGGGGGGGTTGACATGTTCCCTCTGTGTTTCTTCTGGGTTCGCTCTCTCTCCGGCGCTGTGAGTGCCGGGAGTCCTCCATTCTGGCAAGGAGCTCTGAAGTTCCTGCACGATCCGCCGAACCTTCAGAGCGCATGCGCCGCTGACGTCAGCAGCTGCATGCAGGGTGAATATGTCCTAAACCGCACAGGTTTAAGAGATATTCATTTTACCTACAGGTAAGCCTTATTAGGTTTAAGAGATATTCATTTTACCTACAGGTAAGCCTTATTATAGGTCCGTGTAGGTAAAAATGACCAAGTGGGGTATACAACCGCTTTAATCGCAAAGGATATATATCCACTTTGTGTGGATATTACCATATAAAAGTAGCAATGACATCATCACTGTGCTGTACATATTCTGTCCTGAGAGCAGATTTGTGGGAAAGACCCAGCAGGCTCCACCCACTAAAGGCTAACTGCAGAAAACTACAGGAGGGGGCGGAGACAAGACCAGTCACCCTGCACAAGGAGAGAGAGCAGCAGTGAGTGGTTCCTTATTGCAGGAAGCCCCTGAACAGAGGCAACATTTCACACTGAATTACTGCACAGATTTGGAAGAAATAAACAAAACAAAGCACACCAAGATTCAAGTATAAATACACATGCCTCTTGTATTTAGACAATATTTGCTAATCCCGGTCTTAAGCTTTCAAGTAGAACTATAGCCAAAACTTTTTTTTACATTTTGGATAGAGCAGGGGGGGGGGGTCATAACCATTGTCAGTTTATTTTTTGCCAACTGTGTCCCATTTGGGGGATTTCTTTTCACTTCCTGCCCCCCCCCCCCCCCCCCCCCCATCACCAGAACTATTGTCCCCATTGGAAGATTTACCCTCTATTACTTTTCTGGAACAACCCAAAATTTGGGATTTTCTTTTACTTTCAATGATAATAGTAAACAGGACAAGTAGAGCGGGTGAATCTGCCTAACAAGGGTGCAGACGGCAATAAAAACATATTTTCTAAACCATCTCCACCCTGTACAAAACTAAATGAAAAGTTTTGCCTGTAGTTGTACTTTAAAGTATTGTAATTTTTTTTTATTATTATTATACAGGATTTATATAGCACCAACAGTTTGTGCAGCACTTAACAAAATGAAGGCAGACATTACAAATACATTACAATTTGGTACAAGAGGAATCAGAGAGCCCTGCTCATTAGAGCTTACAATCTAAGTGGGAGAGTCAATTTTTTTTAAGCCAATTTTATTGTAGACCGGAGAACAGCTAGAAGCTCCCTTAGGTTACTTTAATGCTGTCTATGTGAAGATTTCCCCTCAATTCCTGTCCTTTTAAAATATAAGAAAGTTTATGGAAATCACCCCTATTTGCGGCACAGACAGCATTACAAACCTGACAGAGGTTCTAACTTATCTGATCTTGTAGGTGTTTTGGTCAGGTATAAATCTAAACAAATGGTTTGGTCCTGTATTTTGTCCAGGTACCTCTAACTTCCAGCAAAGTCTTTAAAGTGGATGTAAACCCGAATTTTTTTTTTTTTTTTATGTCATAATGTAGAGTATAAGATTTCCTATCATTTGAGCCCAGTCTTGCCACAAAGAATTAATCCAGCTCTGAGCAATCCTCTTTTATTGTTCAGTGAGATAAAACTTGGCAAACAGAGAAAAACTTTGTCAAATCCTCCCCCTTGCTGTGAGTGACAGGTGATTTACATCTTGTGCACCAGCCTAAGACATGCATTATTTTTTTAATTCCCTCCCCCACTCCTTTCTTCAGCAGCTCTGCAAGGATTGGCTGTTCCACACTCTCAGCATGATTTGGCATTCTGAAGTCATGTGGTTACTTTCCTGTCTTTTCACTGGATGTTAGAGATCATAGCAGAAGTTCAGTGTTAGAAATAAACAGGAGAAAATGCATATTGACAAGGGGAGTGTAGAGGTGGGCGGGGAGTCTACTGTCATCACGACTCCACCCACCGAGCTCCAGACAACAGACCCACCCACAGAATCTGCAGTTTTTCGGGTCTCATAACAGACAGAGGGGAGACATTTGACAGGTAAAGATACATGCAGGAGGCAAGTATATCCTTATAGATAACCCCTATGGCAGTAGTTTAGAAAGGATGACATTGGGTTTACATCCATTTTAACATTCGACAAGTCTGGGCGTGTCAGGTGCATGTGTTCCCTGTGGCAGCATGTGGTTGCATCCTCTGATCCCTACATCATTGCTGAGTCCTGTAGTGATGCAAGGGTTGGAGGGAGGATGAAACCACAGAGCACAGTGGGACACGCACTCCCGGAAGCATCAAATGCTAAAGACTTTGCCAGAGGCTGCAATGTTGAAACAGAGGGAAGGTAGGAGACATGGACCACCCTCACATTTTTGTAAATATTTTATCATATCTTTTGATTACAAACATTTTTAATAATGATTTGAAGAAGTACAAAAATATAATTGCATGGAGAAAATAAAGTGTACATTCGAAAACCAACATGTGATTGTACAGGTAAACAGCTCTCCAAATATCATTAAGTAAGAAAAATAATAAAATAACAAAATTCTGAATCAAAAGAAACTGAGAAAAGTAACATTGTTGCTTCTGCAAGATAAGTAGAATGATTACATAGAAAACATGCTCTAGCCAGGAATTTTCCAAAATAATTGAATCGGCAGTACTGGGTGCGTTACCTTCCAGAGTCACCAAATCGTCTAATGAACTCAAAAGGGGAAACAAGGAAGCCCTCCAAACATAGGTTAGAGTTGATAAGGCGACCAATTAGCCCATTTATGTTCGAAGATGTGCATGGTATCCATGAGGGTGTGGTGTACCCTTTCCATCAGTCTAATGGATTCCATGTGATTGAGCACATGTGACCATGAAACAGAGGGACCTCTCCAGTATAGGGCAATTGCCCAGTGGATGGCACTGAAGAGAGTGTGTGCAAACTTTTGATGGAGAGGGGGATCTCCGGAAGCTCTGCAAATAAGATGCACATAAGATGCACATCTGGTAGGTCAAGGTCACAGGTGCACCTGTGCTTTTTGGAGCACCATCAAAGAGGCTGTTTGCCATATGGGTTTCAACAACGAGAAGCTCCAGAACGTATGGGCGGGTGTGTAGCTTGACAACAGTCCCTTTAATAGCGATGGAGCGTGTGCATTTATGCATGTTAGAAACCATGTCCTACCAATCCTCCGCCAAGATCTCCTGGTCAGTCTCCGCCTCCCATCCCAGCATAGCTGATGATTTGGCTGTACTATTGTGGTCATTAACCACTTGAGCCCCGGAAGGATTTGCCCCCTTCCTGACCAGGCCATTTTTTGTGATACGGCACTGCGACAATTGTGCGGTCGTGCCTTGTTGTACCGAAACAAAATTTATGTTCTTTTTTCCCCACAAATAGAGCTTTCTTTTGGTGGTATTTGATCACCTCCGTGGTTTTTATTTGTGCGCTATAAACAAAAAAAGGGCGACAATTTTGAAAAAAACACAATATTTTGTACTTTTTGCTATAATAAAAATCCAAAAAAAAAAAATAAAAAAACAAATTTCTTCATCAGTTTAGGCCGATATGTATTCTTCTACATATTTTTGGTAAAAAAAATTGCAATAAGCGTATAATGATTGGTTTGCTCAAAATTTATAGCGTCTATAAAATAGGAGATAGACTTATGGCATTTTTATTATTATTATTTTTTTAACTAGTAATGGTGGTGATAGGCGTTTTTTATCGGGGCTGCAACATTGTGACAGACACATCGGACACTTTTGACACTTTTTTGGGACCAGTGACATTTATACAGCGATCAGAGCTAAAAATAGCCATTGATTACTGTATAAATGTCACTGGCAGGGGAGGGGTTAACACTAGGGGGCGTTTAAGGGGTTAACTGTGTTCCCTATGTGTATTTCTAACTGTGGGGGGAATGTGTACTTAGCGGGTGCTGGGCACGAGCATCGGCTCCGGGGACATGCTGTGCCTGCTACAGCGTCTTAAAGAGCTAATGTATAGCTACGATGGCTCGTGCAGCTGTGCCAATGATGGTTGGGAAGTGGTTAAGTTATTGATATAAGGTTGAGATAGTTGCCTTATATCTAGAGGCCTCCCCACAAAGGTTCTCAAATGGTGTTACAGCCCTATCGGGAGCCTGAGTTAATATATTAGAGAAGAAATTACGGATTTGTAGGTATTTATAGAATTCAGAAATGTGAAGGGCAGAATTCTGTTGGAGATGTTCAAATGAGCAAAAAGATGTTTATTATAACTTTTACTCGTACTGGTCAATGGAAGTTCAACATGGCACCTCATGACAAAGAGCTCACTGAGCATCTGAAAAAAAGAATTGTTGCTCTACATAAAGATGGCCTAGGCTATAAGAAGATTGCCAAGGCCCTGAAACTGAGCACATGCACTCAACTTCTTTGGTCGACCATGGCCAGAACAGACCTGGCCATGGTCGACCAAAGAAGTTGAGTGCATGTGCTCAGCGTCATATCCAGAGGTTGCCTTTGAGAAATAGACGTATGAGTGCTGCCAGCATTGCTGGAGAGGTTGAAGGAGTGGGGGGTCAGCCTGTCAGTGCTCAGACCATTCCCCGCATACTGAATCAAATTGGTGCGCATGGCTGTCGCCCCAGAAGGAAGCCTCTTCTAAAGATGATGCACAAGAAAGCCTGCAAACTGTTTGCTGAAGACAAGCAGACTAAGGACATGGATTACTGAAACCATGTCCTGTGGTCTGATGAGACCAAGATAAACTTATTTGGTTCAGATGGTGTCAAGCGTGTGTGGCGGCAACCAGGTGAGGAGTACAAAGACAAGTGTGTCTTGCCTACAGTCAAGCATGGTGGTGGGAGTGTCATGGTCTGGGGCTGTATGAGTGCTGCCAGCACTGGAGAATACAGTTCATTAAGGGAACCTTGAATGCCAACATGTACTGTGACATACTGAAGCAGAGCATGATCTCCTCCCTTCGGAGACTGGGCTGCAGGGCATTATTCCAATATGGTAATGACCCCAAACACACCTTCAAGACGACCAATGCCTTGCTAAAGAAGCTGAGGGTAAAGGTGATGGACTGTCTCCAGACCTAAACCCTATTGAGTATCTGTGGGGCATCTTTAAATGGAAGGTGAAGGAGCACAAGGTCTCTAACATCTACCAGCTCCGTGATGTTGTCATGGAGGAGTGGAAGAGGACTCCAGTGGCAACCTATGAAGCTCTGGTGAACTCCATGCCCAAGAGGGGTTAAGGCAGTGCTGGAAAATAATGGTGGCAACAAAAAATATTGACACTTTGGACCCAATTTGGACATTTTCACTTAGGGGTGTGCTCACTTTTGTTGTCAGCGGTTTAGACATTAATGGCTGTGTGTTGAGTTATTTTGAGGGAACAACAAATTTACACTGTTATACAAGCTGTACACTCACTACTTTACATTGTAGCAAAGTGTAATTTCTTCAGTGTTGTCGCATGAAAAGATATAATAAAATATTTACAAAAATGTAAGGGGTGTACTCACTTTTGTGAGATACTGTAATACCATGTACACACGACCGGTTTTTCTGTCGGACTAAACTCCGAAGGTTTCTCCGACAGAACTCCGACGGAATTCCATTCAAGCGGTCTTGCCTACACACGGTCACACCAAAGTCCAACCGTCCAGAACGCGGTGACGTACAACACGTACGACAGGACTAGAAAAAGGACGTTCAATAGCCAGTAGCCAATAGCTTCCATCTCGTACTTGCTTCAGAGCATGCTTCGCTTTTGGTCCGTCGGAACAGCATACAGAAGGCACGCAGACAAGCGGTTTTGCCGATAGGAATGGGTTCCATCGGAAAGATTTAGAACATGTTTTATTTCTAGGTCCATCAGAAGTTTCGAAAAAGAAGGTCCGATAAGGGCTACACACGATCGGATTATACAATGAAAAGACTCCATCGGACTTTCTCTATCGGACATTCAGCTCGTGTGTACGTGGCATAAGTATAATACTTCTTCTCTTATAGTGAAAAACTATTTATTTTTAAGTGAGTGATAGGGTCGCTTTAAAGGGATAAATTGGCAGGAGAATCTGGATGCAGAACTGGTTGGTTGGGCCTACAAGAATGATTTGTACAGATCACATCCCTTGTTTTTTTGGGTCTGTAATGGAAGTGATGGAATGTTAATACTTTCTCTTTGAAGAAAGCTGTGCTTTCCCCTAGAAACTGAAGAGTTAATCGCTGTTTCTGCATGACAGATTTTATGGCACTTGGATATTTCAGGGCTCTAGATTCAGCCCTGACGTGATGGATGTTGTCTCCCATCAACACCTCATTTGTGGCTTTCAAAGAACTCTTCTCAGAAGCACTGGTGCTTGCTATCTTAATTATCTCATGGCCTTCAGTGGTATGACATCATGATTGTGGGCCTGCTACACCCTGAAGGCCCTCTCCACTGATACGCTGTCTAGAGCGTGCAAGGAAAGGTCTTAGTGGTTGCTGGGCCTTAATGGTTTGGAGCTAAGAGCTTGGCATATGATATATGGACGGACTTGGTAGCTTTTACAAGCTGTTGAAATGTCACGAGTGATTGAAAAGACAAAATACCTTTCCAATGCTAATGGCGGTCATAGTCTTCTCTGCATAACGAGGCCAACTTGTGTGATCCAGAGATTAGCTGAATCCCCACCTGATCTCTTCACACCTAATCCTCTCTTCACTTCATTCTCATTTAAATTCTATTAGACATTCATTTCTATCATTTCAATAACCACAGCTTTATGCTGCAATCAGAGGGAAGTATAGAAAATGTGTTTAAATGTTTGCATCCTAAATGGCCCATAAATGTACATTTCTTTGCAATATATTCAAACTATGTATTAAAGGATAAGTTCACTTTTGGACCAGGTTACATGTTCCACCCATATTTAGGGTGGAACATGTAACATGTTCCAGCTCCTGTCGCCTGTCCCCCCCAATCCCCCTCCCTATGACAGTGGGTGGGGATTCTGCTCCCTGCACCCTCTGCCACTTTTAAAAAACAGCACAGCTGTGCGGGGCTCCACCCACACAGCTACGTCATTCATTCACAGATTCCTGGGAATAAATAAACTACAAGTACCGTTTGTCACCTCAGCAGATAGACCTGTAGTTTCAATAGGCTGCAGGCTGACATGTCATGTCCGGACATGTCCTCCCACTTTCAAACAGAAAGTCCCCTACAGAAGTAGGGGCTGGAAGGCAGAAGACGTGTCTGCAGGAGCCCCCATTGCACCCATGTTATACTGATTGCAGGTGCACTGCTTTCAAGGCTCCTGCAGGGAAAATTAATAAATGCACATTGTTGATCTGCTGGAAATCCAGTAAGCTTCTAACCCAAAAAGCAGTGGACAGAACTTGGTGTGGCCAGGTGCTAATTGACAAGCTACAGGCTTTTGAATCAGCAGTGACCATGCTGATAGCCACACCCCCAGTTACATATTCTCATCCCATGGTACTGCAAGCAGATACAGCCTACATGAAAGTCACAATTCTGCTCAGAATGCAGGAGTAGTGCAGCATTCCTGTCACACCATCACAGGAAGTAGCATAAATGCATAAGGACTTTGCAGGGACACTAAGAGAAAACTGGAAGTGTAGATGTACTTATATGTAGATGTACTGTAGCACATTTGTAATGGGGGGACATAGTTCTACTTTATTGAGCAAATAGTAAATACCTAAACATATTGGAACATCAGCCCAGCAACAATGATGATGTTGACCCTTAATATTACTGTGAAGCCCTTCCACTAAATATCAGAACATAGGACTTGAGGTAGGTACAGAAGGGCAATCAGACCTGGCTTATATTTGCTGTTCCGTTGAATCCCACAGGTATTCATTTGAAGAAGTGCAGATACCAGCAGAAACTACGGCTTAGGTGCCGATGCAAAAGCATGTTCAGGTGAGGTGCTGAGCTAAGAGTTGTGTCTAAACTAGTCCAGTTCTTTCACCCTCATCTCAGCAAAATTTGTGTCATGCAACCAGGGACCAGAGCACTGAAGGCCCTCCAAAACCAGGTCCCGAATAGCCAAGGTGCCAGTTTTTAGTCCAAATCCACCAGTCTTACAGCATTATAAAAGGAGCTGCCTCAAACCTCCAAAATGGGTTGGCTATGTTCCTGTCTATTATTTAACCAATAAAACATTTAACTAAAATCTCTTACAGTGCTTGGTCTTTACCCACTGCATATCTTTTTGGAAAAACAGCATCTTATAATGCTGCCACGTTGCTAGTCACCACGCTGTCCTGAACAGCCCACTCTTCTGACAGTATTTGTTGCTGGAGATTAAATTATTGATTGAAATTTATTTCTAAAATCTTAGGTCTGTCTAGGAAATCCTTAAAGTTGAACTTGAGAAATAAAAATAGACACCAAATTAATTCAACTCTGTGTTCATTACAGTATATGTTTTTTTAATGCAAAAGCAGTGTGAATTGTGATTTGATTTCAGCCTATTGCAAGTCCCTGTACAGCAGAGGTGAATGGGAGTTGGAGGAGCAGCACAATGAGCGAGTTCAGTTCTTGTGCTTGTAAGGAGCAGCATTTTTAAAGAGAACTTTCATAAGAAAAAAAAATGAAATGCAGGTTCATACATTAATGTCCAGATACAGTGCCTTGCAAAAGTATTCAACCCCCTTTTTACCTATTTTGTTACATTACAGCCTTTAGTTCAATGTTTTTTTTAATCTGAATTATATGTGATGGATCAGAACACAATAGTCATCAGAAGTCACATAATTAGTGAAGTGATGTCAACCTGTGTGTAATCTAATGCCCTGTACACACGGTCGGACATTGATCGGACATTCCAACAACAAAATACATGGATTTTTTCCGACGGATGTTGGCTCAAACTTGTCTTGCATACACACGGTCACACAAATGTTGTCGGAAAATCCGATCGTTCTGAACGCGGTGATGTAAAATACGTACGTCTGGACTATAAACGGGGCAGTAGCCAAGAGCTTTTGTCTCTTAATTTATTCTGAGCATGCATGGCACTTTGTGCGTCGGATTTGTGTACACACGATCGGAATTTCCGACAACGGAAAATTTTATAGCAAGCCCTCAAACTTTGTGTGTCAGAAATTCCTATGGAAAATGTGTGATGGAGCCTACACACGGTCGGAATTTCCGACAACAAGGTCCTATCACACATTTTCCATCGGAAAATCCTATCGTGTGTACGGGGCATAAGTGTCACATGATCTGTCAGTACATATACACACCTTTTTGAAAGGCCTCAGAGGCTGCAACACCTAAGCAAGAGGCACCACTAACCAAACACTGCCACGAAGAGCAAGAAACTCTCCAAACAAGTAAGGGACAATGTTGTTGAGAAGTACAAGTCAGGGTTACGTTATAAAAAAATATCAAAGTCTTTGATGATCCCTAGGAGCACCATCAAATCTATCATAACCAAATGGACAGAACATGGCACAACAGCAAACCTGCCAAGAGAAGGCCGCACAACAAAACTTACGGACCGGGCAAGGAGGGCATTAATCAGAGAGGCAGCACAGAGATCCTGTAACCCTGGAGGAGCTACAGAGTTCCACAGCAGAGACAGGAGTATCTGTAAATAGGACGACAATAAGCCGTACGCTCCATAGAGTTGGGCTTTATGGCAGAGTGGCCAGAAGAAAGTCATTACTTTCAGCAAAAAACAATTTTGAGTTTGGGAAAAGGCATATGGGAGACTCCCAAAATGTATGGAGGAAGGTGCTCTGGTCTGATGAGACTAAAATTGAACTTTTTGGCCATCAAAGAAAATGCCATGTCTGGCGCAAACCCAACACATCACATCACCCAAAGAACTCAATTCCCACAGTGAAACATAGTGGTGGCAGCATCATGCTGTGGGGATGTTTTTCAGCAGTCGGGACTGGGAAACTGGTCAGAGTTGAGGGAAAGATGGATGGTGCTAAATACAGGGATAATCTTCAAAGTTGTGGGCATGTTCTGTAAATTAAATGATGCAAATCCTCAAACAATCCATGTTAATTCCAGGTTGTGAGGTAACAAAACATGAAAAATTGTGAAGAAAATTCATATGTATTCCCTGCTTTCCTGCATCTCTGCACTCTAATAGAAGCTCAATTTGTGAACATTAGTAACAGTGAGCTTAATTGCAGAGGCAGAACTTAATCGCCACTACCCGCGTTCAGTGAGTGTGTCTGAGGGAGGGGGCATGTCAGCTAGAGTTCCCCTGCTCCACCCCTCCTCTCCTGTCTTTGTATTTGTTGTTAGGATGCAGGCTCAGCATCCTTGGTTGCTAGGATTCAGGTACCTTCTGCCACTCAACGTCCTTGGTTGCTAGGACCCAGGTGGCCAGACCACACAGCATCATTGGTTGCTATGGTGCAGGTGGCTCTCTGTGTCCTAGCAAGCAACGTTAGTGTGAGGAAAAGGCCGCCTGTTTTCTAGTAACCAAGGCTTCAGTGCAGCAGGGGTACCTGTCCCCTCATATCCAATAAAAAGACAGAGAGGGTTGAACAGGGGAACTGATATATTTTTTGCATACCTAGTGCCAACACTTGTCTTGGAAAAGTGTCTGGTTCCCAAGACAAGCAAAAGATGTGTGGTCAGGAAACAGTTAGGGGGGAAACAAGGAGCAAAAAATGCATAGTAAAACTTTTTCTTTAAAGGAGAGAATAATACCCTGCTGCTTCTCCTTTAGTGTCCAATCACAGGCTAGTGGCAGGACTATGACAGCCTGGGCTCAGAAAAAGTGGGTGGACTGATGTTGGCTGCCATTGAGTAAGGAAGGCTAAGGCAGTAACAAAGGCACTGTGGATGTCTGCTTTAGATTAATGGTTAGTATTGCAGCAAATCCTTTTTTTCAAGTTTATCTTTTAATGGGCTCTTATTGTTTTGTATTTTGTTAAATATCCAGGAAGATGACAATACTTTGCATATTGCTTATGTTTTTGTAGCAGCCCTTACTGACTTTTATTCCTAGAGTCTACTACAGCCAGAATCCATGTGGTACTGAATCCTGAATGGGGTTTGGAGAGAATGCTTGAAGTCTGCCAGGGCGTGTTTAACATTTCTGCAATACCAAAGTCATCTTTTTATATTTAACATCTAATGAAGAGTGGTAAGGAGGAATCGTGGAAATTAATGCACTAGAAACGCTGAAAAAATGCATGCCATCAGCCATGGACTTTACCCAGGATTCCTGGCACCAGCAGGCTTGCTGTCAGACTTTGGCTGGCACTGTGAAATGATTAGGAAACTGAGCCTCTGTGTATAAATGTCTAAATGTTTTCTTTGAAGCCTTGGATGTTACATGGATAATCTCGAATACTGAGATCTATTGTTGGCATGAACGAGTGATTCTATAGGCAGGATATAAAGCTATGTTTTAAAGAGTCCCTGTCACCAACTAAAATTTGCAGGTAAAAGCACAGAAAATCAAGTATTTATAAAGGTTTTTTGTAGTGTTTTTTTACTTTCCAAAAACAATATTTTATTAGCTTGCAATGTGCTTTCTATCCTGCTTATACAATGATTCGTTCATGCCAACAATAGATCTCAGTAGGCGAGATTATTCATGTAACATCCAAGACTTCAAAGAAAACATTTTTACGTTTATACACAGAGGCTCAGTTTCCTAACTGCAATGTGCCTCTGAATTTGACTACTCTAGAAGAGTCAATTCCCTAGTGCAGCCTCCTACCACCTTGTAACTCATAGCCGTCTCCTTCTCTGGGTGTGCTTGACTGCTCTCGGTGCTGGCCCAGCTCCTTCAGCCTCATTTCCCCGCATAACCTTTTTTGTAGCTGCTGGAGTAGAAGTGAAGGGGAAAATTATACAGTGTCACTTAAGTGACAGCTCTGAGTCTGCTGGGGCTGATAACATCACATCCAAGATGGTGGCACCCAGCAGCAGTCTCAGGGTTTCTGGATGTCTACAAAAGGTAGGCTTTTAAAGGTAAATATCTTGTGGAACTAAGTTAATTACATTTTTAACAGTTCACTTTTTGCACTGACTATAAATCATAACCCCAATGTCATTTTAGAGAATCATTAAAGCTGAAGTCCAAGCAGAAAAAAAGAGACAGATTGATGCAGCTCTATATTCCATAATATATCAATAAATGTATTTTTCAGAAAAAATAAAAACATTAACTAACACCCCCCCTTTCCCCCACCCACTCTGGTCCCTGCTGTCAGTGCGCACACAGCTGGTGTAGCATTCCCCTCTCCTTTTTGCAGTGCTTCCAGGATGGATCACAGCGATTGTTATTGGTCAGTGTCGGGCACAGAGCATATCCATCCTGGAAGCCCTGCAGAAAACTAGGGGAAAAGATTGGGGATTTCACTACCCCTAGACCACTAAACCAGCTGTGTGGGCACTGACAGCCTATCATCCATGGAGGTTAGTACAGCAGGGATGGGGGGGGGGGGTTTAGGAGGGTGTATGCTGTTAGTTTACCCTTTCATTTTTTCAGAAAAGGTAAACTTACACTTCAATTCAAACCTTAATTTGACTTGGTATCAACATTTTGCCGTCACTGTACAGCAGAGCTCATGTTGGGTCAGAAAGAAGCATCACAACAAGCCAAATGGGTATTCTGCAGTGCAAGGAACATGTTAAAGGGAGGAGAGAGCAGAGTGAAAGAGAAAGATCATCAGTATGCTGCTTCTCATTTCCCTGTCCAATCACAGGTTGTGGGTGGGAGAAGATCTGTAAGAGAAAGTGCAGCAGTTAAAGTGGTTGTAAACCCTTTACAACCACTTTATATTACAGGCAAGCCTATAATTAGGCTTACCTGTAGCTACACTGGATATCTCCTAAACCTGCACTTGTTTAGGAGATATCCCTGTATTTGCATGTGCCGACGTCATCGGCACATGCGCACTTAAGCAAACTGAAGCAATGGCACATACATGCTGTTGCTTCAGTTGTACTGTGTCATTACCGGCGGCTCCCACGCGCACGCCATCGCGGCTCTGGCCAATCACAACACTGGAGCCGCGATACCCGGAAGTAACCTGCCGGGGAGATGTCGGCCGCCGGAGCGCTGAACGAGGACCACTGCGGGGGCTTCGATCTCAGGTAAGTAATTCATAATGAGCTAGTATGCTATGCAGGAAATACTTCTTTTCTTTTTTCCACATAGTATGCTATGCATACTAGCTTATTATACCTTTGTCTTGCAGGTTTTGTTTTTTTTAGGGATTTTTGAAAAGGGTTTACAACCACTTTAAAGATCAGGCCTCCTCCTCTGCCAGACATTGATATTTCATTAACAGGTGGAATTAGCCCCTGGATTTCTTTACGTCTTGAATACTCCAAAACTAGATCTTCCTTCTTGGCTCTGTTCCTGCCCACCTTTGTGTGTTCCAGCTCTTCCTGTTACATTCTCCACAATACAAAAAAAAATAGGAATAAAAATCCAGCAGGAATGGTGGGGCCACTTATAATGGGCACAGCAGGTGTGCAGACTGGGAACTCTGTGCAGAGATCTCACCAATAGAGTCCCCCAGGGATATAAGTGACTGTCAGGTGGTGTAACTCCCCAGGACCCTTCAAAAACTGAAATACCAGTGTAGGCTGACCCTTTAAACAATAATGCCTTTTTTTTGGATGAAGGATATCTTGGTCAGAACACATTGTAATTATTCTGTCTTTCTCTACAGGTAGCAGGGAAGCTGCTTTCACCTACGCAATCACCGCCGCCGGGGTGGCACATGCAGTGACTTCTGCCTGCAGCCAGGGAAACTTCAGTAACTGCGGCTGTGACCGGGAAAAGCAGGGCTACTACAACCAGGAAGAGGGCTGGAAGTGGGGAGGATGCTCGGCTGACATCAGATATGGCATCGATTTCTCAAGGAAGTTTGTGGACGCTCGGGAAATAAGGAAGAATGCCCGGCGGCTCATGAACTTACACAACAATGAAGCCGGAAGAAAGGTAATTCAGTGATCTAGGCATGATGTGACCTTTCTAGCAGTGTGGAAATCAACAAAGTCACCTTGGCATTCAGCTATTCATTCTTAAAGTCCAACTCCAGAAATTACCCAAAGCCCCCCCACATACACACACACTTCAAGGGTTAAATGTTCACTGTTACTAGGGGAGGTGGAATAAGATGTAATGCTTACCTTACTCCAGCAGGCCCTGGAGCTCCGCTCTCCTCCTGGGCTATTGGCCTTGCACTATAATTGATTACATCATTGTACAACTGCTGTTCCGGGGCATCTTATAGAAGAGTGGGCCCGCTGCAAGGGTCACAGTACAGGTGGGCACACTGCAAGGGTCATTTTTTTTTTAATTCCTGGTGTGGGGCTTTACAGGAGTTTTTGACCTTGAGATTAAATTGGTAGTTTGCAATTAGCCTATCATGGGGCAGCAAAATTACCTAATTATGGACACCATTAAAAACACATCAGAGCAATCTTACAAATAAAAAGTGGGCTCATTTTCTAAAACTTGCAAAGGAAAGATCAAGCTTAGTGATCCTCTAAAAGTTGAAAATTGAAAATAGCTCTTTAAAGCTTAAAGCGGAGTTCCGCCGATTTGTTTTTTTAAGTCAGCAGCTACTAATACTGCAGCTGCTGACTTTTAAAATATGGACACTTACCTGTCCAGGGCGCCCGCGATGTTGGCACCCGAAGCCGATCTGTCCCTCGGGTCTTGGGTGCTGCTGCCGCCATCTTCGGTAAGGAAATCCCTACTGTGCATGCACGACTCGCACTGCGCGTTCCCACTGGTCCCTGCTGTCTCCTGGGACCCGTGTGTCTCCAAGAAGACAGGGGGGGGGCGGAAAGTGGCGTGGATACCCACGGGTAGCGCGGGTATCTATGCCCGGAAGTGGGAGCAAAATACCCGTATTCGAATCGGTATTTGCTCTGCCCTCCCCCCTGAAAGATGCCAAATGTGACACCGGAGGGGGGGATTCCAAAAAGCGGAAGTTCCATTTTTGTGTGGAACTCTGCTTTAACTGTCGTCAAACAACCATTTACATGCATGATATGCATATATGTGAACTGTTTACCTGCCAAAGGCTTTTTCATGTTGGTCACTTTTGAGATCAAGCTTCCCTGCCAGACAAGAGGGTCTGGTCAGTGACCATACTTTTTTGTTCTGTAGCTAAGTGATACAGCTTAGTCACTTGCTTTCCCCAAGCTATTGATTAGTCAGTATAGGAGCAGTGCAGTAGCATGTTGATGAGTTAGTCCCTGTTTTTCCCTTACCATATAAGCCCACCCATAGAGTACTGACCTTCCCTCTTCTAGTATAAATAATGTTTTAAATATAGAAACCAGGTCTGGATATTTTTTACATAGTTACATTGGTCCAGTTTGAACTATGCATAAACCATACCTGGCTGATGCTCCTAGAGGCTGGAAATCACTGAAATAGACAAAGCTACTTCAGTGATCTCCACTTACTTCCGGGTCTTGAGCTGAGTGTCTGCACTGCTGCATTCTGAACACAGGAGGTCAACCGCTTGGCACAGGTGCCATTTAGAAAATGCTTTGCTGTTTTTGGATGAATGCAAAGTCTTCTCTGATTGGATGAGGTGGAGATCATGATGTCACCGCCCCGCTCCACTCCAGACCCTTAGGCCCCTTTCACATGGGGCGGATCCGCTCAGCGGAGTCCACCAGTTCAGCGGGAGATCACTCCGTTGATCTCTGCTGAGCCGGCGGATGACAAGTCCATCTCTGTTCACTGAGCAGGGAGGGACCTGTCAGAGCCCTGCTGATTTCTATGGGGAGATCGGACAAAAACGGACACCTTGTCTATTTTCATCAGACGGATGGCTGAACGTATTGTTTTTAGTGGATCTGATGGCAGGCGGTTGTCAGCGGACACATCTCCGCTGACATCCGCCTGTCAATGGGTGGCCCGCTCGGATCCGCCTGAAAAACAGACAGGCGGATCCGAGCGGGCTTATCGTGTGAAAGGGGTTGACTATGCAGGCTGCTCTGTTTACACGGCCAGGGAATCCTGGGCAGTAAATTAATGGGGCTGGATAACACCCTTGGTTGCTAAGAACGCAGCGGGTGCCAGTACCCACCGCTTCCTTAACTGCCATGACAGTAGAAGAAGGAAATGGTTATATATAGTAGCAAAAGAAAAGACCACTACTATATATGATGCTCCAAAACAAGGGTGCACACACCGCTTCAGGCAAAAAATGGACACACCCGATCCCAGGTGCTAATCCCGGCTCATCACCGTAGGCAATATCAAGAAGAGAAGAAAAGATTGATCGCACACTTGATTTCAAAAGATGCTGTAGAAATGTCTTTATTGTCATGAGCCAGACAAAACTGCAATTATGATCAGTTGACGCGTTTCACGCGGAAAGAACACGCACGATTCTTTTCGTGCGAAACGCGTCAACTGATCATCATTGCAAATTTGTCTGGCTCATGACAATAAAGAAATTTCTACAGCATCTTTTGGACTCTTCCATATATGATGCTCCGCTCCTGTAGAATGGGCTGCAAAATCCAGCATTTCGACAATTGTCTGAACAAGTTCAGACCGAACTGGGAGCTCATCCCTAATCTGAACCAGTCAATGCACAATTGTCTAGCAATTGGGCAAATGCTTTCTCTGTCTCCCTGTAAGTAATTAGCCTTATGCGCATAGCTAAATGCCTGATTGCCAGTTTTGGCTGCGACAGTTTTGTAATTAAGTGACCGCTTTTCTCCTATGTCTATGTACGATCCTAGACAGGCAGGAAATGCAGCCCAATCATTTCTCTTTATTGGTGAAATTATGGTAGCAAGGTTTCCTCATGAAGGGAAAGAAAACCAAAAAAAAAATATTTGATATGTTTTATATGAGTTGGCTGTAGCGAATGGCTCGGAATCCTGTATATGGTTTAAGCAGCTTGTTTCTGCTTAATATTTCCATCATTACAAACAGTAATACACAGGCATCTCTGCCAGGTCGTAGGGGGCCATTAGGCTGTGGTCTGATGAAAGTTAGCTTTCGCTGACTCCGCTTGGCTCCCACTCATAAAACCTTAAAGAGGCCCTGTCACCAGATCTTTTATTACACTATAAAACTTCTCATAAGATTATATGTGCATTTAACCTAATTTATGCATGTTATTTACCTGTAAAATAAGAAGCCCCGTAGAAGCCCTGAGACATCTTGGATCTGATGCCCCAGCTATCACTCAAGTGACACTCCAATGTATTTTCCTTTTGTCCTACCCTTATTGCTAAATAAATGGTTATGTAGGGAGGTGAGGAGAAAAGCAGAGAAGCTGGGCCAGCACAGAGGCGAGGGCTATGATATGTAAAGTGGGTGATGGCTCTGCTAGGAAATTAACTAGTCAAATTTTCTAGCAAATTCAAAGGCACATGCAAGTGAATAAAAAATCATTTGGAATAATAAAAATACAGAGCATTTAAAATACCTAATTTTTCTGTGCATTTACCTGCACTTTTTTTAGGTTGGTGGTAGGGTCTCTCTTTAGGGGCAGATTTGGTCACACTTCTCAAGAAATCATTAAAACATACATATAGAAATCATTTTACCTCCCAAAAGATTGTCTCGTAATGCAAGTACCTTTCCAGATAACTAAACTCTACGACACCGTATGGCCTCATGTCATAAGGGAGGAAACAATGCTTTCCAGAACATGCAGTTCCGCAAATGCCCAAACTCTCTGGAACAGTAGTGCAAAATCAGAAAGCTTTACATTTAAGTGGTATCTACTGTTGGCTAGATTTAAAGTGTTACTAAACCCAAAACAGTAAAATCAGTCTGTATATGTAGTAAAGCATACTCACTGTGGAACCTAAGGGGTTAATCCTCTGCATTGTGTAAAAAGGCTGTTTGATCTTGTATTCTCTGATCCTCCCCTTCTTCCACAGTCCCCAATCCATCTCCTGATAGAACAGAGCCTTGGGAGCACTCTGCACAAGTTTTTTGTTTTTTCTTGGGAGGGTGCATGTGATCAGCAAAGGGCCAATCAGCACTGTCCAGGGGTCTTGCAGCCTCATAGGACAGTCAGAGTAGAATGAAAACTTATCCTACAAGCTTTTCTCAGACACTCATAGAAGTCATAAGACTGCTATATACTGCTGATGAGTAAAGCAATTTATATTTACTAAAAATAATTACATTTCCATGCTCTGTGTACTGTGGGAGACCAGATATAGTGAATGCAGAATCCTGGGTTTAGTAACAGTTTAAGCTAGTGAAATGCAAGTTTTGAAGACCTTCTTTATGTCCTTTTCCCTGTCATTACACAGAGATGTTATTTTCAGTCCTGAATGTTTGCATCTTTAATAACTTAAAGTGTTTGTAAACCTAAAAAAAACAGATCCTGTTCCTTCAAAGCATGTTATACAGCACAGTGCTTGTGTTGGGTAATTTGGCCCCTTGTAACACCCGAAATACCTCGCTGATTCTGCCTGGTTCTGCCCTCCCCCCTGTAGACTGACCACGGTTTATCATGGCTGCTGAGCCCTGACACAGTTTACGTGCCTTCGTCATCCGCAGCCCTGCTCTGTCTCCCCTCCTTACCTGCCTGCCTGTCATTTTGTGTGTCTGTAAGCCGTCTCGGCCCCCCTCCTGCCGCTATTAGTAATAAAGTAAATATTAAAAAACTGTTACCGACAGCCCTGCTTTTATGTAGCCATAACACACAGTGTAAATATGTATGGAAAATTAAGCCTCTAAATACCATTTTTCAGAGCTCTTCAGGCCGGTCACGTAACTCCCAGCTGCACCTCCTCCCCATCTAAGGGCTACAGTGGGAGGGGCTATGAAGCCAGCACAGCAGTCACGTGACCTCCCCAGCTGATGTCAGAGGGTGAGCTCGGCTCCTCTCGCTGTTGCCTGTACATCGGAGAAAGAGAGCGGGCGAGAGTCACGTGACCGGCCTAAAGATCTCTGAAAAACGGTATTTAGGGGCTTCATTTTCCATACATATTTACACTGTGTGTTATGGCTGCATAAAAGAGGGGCTAGCAGTGACAGTTTTTAGAAGGAACAAACACGTAAAAGTGTATAGAAATTCTAACTTATAGACTGAGATTGTTTTTTATTATGCTAATAGTCTTTGCTACCGGCCTCACACATACTATATGCAGCATCACTGAGGTGGGTGTTCATCCATGGTGCCGCATGTATGCGCATCGACAGCATTTGTCTCCTACTAGACAGCGCTATCTCAAGGGGTCTAAATTAGCTCCCCTAGTTGTTTTCTTGGGACTACAGAATTATACATTTCTATGTTGTGAAGGATAGCATGGAGGGAAGTTTGAGTAGTTTAGATAAAGACAACTGGGCAGGGCTGACACCACTCAGTCTACATAAATGCTTTGTGTTGTCAGCCCACAACAAGACTTAGGGCCTGAGTGCATTTCTGCCAGACCAACAAGTTTTTTTTCTGTATTTGTAGGGTCTGTAAATGATTAAAACACAAGAAGTGTGCATGTAGTGCAGAGATGTACTGCGTGTGTGTTTTTTTAATCTTACCCTGACATACATATCAAGTTAGCAAAAAACATAACTTTATCTCCAAAATTTAGTAGATTCATATCTTACAGACGTGGTCCTTAACCAGGTATCCCATGTAGGTCTGAGATACTTTAATGAATCACAGAGGCCACTGGCAGCACCATTGTCCTACATGCTGCACTGTGTCCTGCAGTGATTTTTTTTTTTATTATTTAAAAAATTTGCAGTGGTCCTGTGAGCAGTTTTCTTTATTAATAATAAACGTACTTCTCACTTATAGCATCATGACATTTCATAGGTTGTGATAGGTTTCTTTTAAAAGAGGGCTAATTTTGGAGGAAAAAGACCAAAGGCATCAAAGGCCTTAAAAGGGACAACTGAATCATCATTTTTCATATACTATGGCTACTCAAATATTGTGTTGCCAGATTTGGGGTTTAAAAATTAATCTTTTTTTTTTTTTGGCTTCGTATGCTGTGTGGGCCCACAGCAGTCTTTAGGAATGCTAAATCCATAATTATACCTTTTAGGTGAGGTAATAGGTACATGAGAAGCAACCGTTCTACAAAAGCACATGACTAGGGACCACACAGAGGCTTGACCAATTGACCTCTCACCTCACAAGTACAAGAGCTGGCTACACAGTCGGGAAAGTGGTTAATTACTAAATTAGCCCTCTAAAAATGTTCAGCAATGCTCTGTGGATGTAAAAGGTGAAAGAGAGTCATAAATACAATACAGAGAATCCCAATCATTTGCCTAAAGCATCATCTTGTGTATCTGCAACATGCTGAACAATTACTGTGGTGACCAAACAGCTGCCAATACAATGGTACTTCCTTACACAACATAGCCCTCGGACACATGATGGGATTGGATACCTGGGCCTGGGCCTGCTTCTGCTCCCACGTGTAAGGAAGACATAGCCTGTTCTGGTCCCTGGGATAGTGTAAGTCAATTCTTTTAATTATAGTATAAATACAAGTATCTCATATTTATATTTTCTAAAGGAATTGTATTCATAGTTCTATTGCACATAATTTGTTTATAGTGAGGGTTTAAAAAAGAATGTATGTGTGTATATATATATATATATATATATATATATATTTATATATATATATATATATATACATATATATATATATATATATATATATAGTATAGGGGGGTTTGTTTTTCAGGCTGTCCCTTTGATTCTTTAATGCTAAAAAAAAACTGTTTACAGAACTCAACAGCTCAAACTGAAATTTACACACAAGCAAATGACTCATTATAACAATCTCTCTCTTGGTAGGCTCAGTCCAGAAAAAGCCACAAAGCAGGCAGTTCTATTGGTTTCTCTTTAGCTAACCCATTGTGCTCTGGGAATCATTTGTCATATGCTGAATTTTTTTTTTTCTTGCAAATACTAGAGATAAGAAGTTAGTTATTGAATTAATGGAAACATTTTATTGAAACAAATCAAATGTCCTTGGAAGTGTTAAAAGTTTTATTTTATTTATTTTTTCCGATTTTCTTTTCTTTTTTTTATACCACAACAGCTTACAGTATACACAAACATAACATTGAAATCAAAATACAAAAAACATACACAAAAGCAAAAAAAAGGGGGAGGAATTTTATCCCACCCCTTTTCCTACCCCTTCCATTATCAAGTCAATACACAATCCTTTTAACCTATAAATAAAAAAAAATGAAATAAAAAAAAATGTTTTTTTTTTTTTTCATACGTCTATATTCTGGCAAAGGTACCTCCTAACTCAGTCCTGTATCCATATGGTCGAGTCACGGCTTCCAAATAGTATCAAACCTCTTAGATAAATTTCTCATAAAGAAAACATGCCCTTCATAGGAAATAGGTCTATTCAGGTTAAATATCCAATCAGATTTAGTCGGAGTGTTTAAAGTTAGTTTAGTCTTGGCTCCTAGGTGGCCCTTCTATGGTTAATGCCCATGTCCATCTCTTGCTTCTTCTAAAGGTATATTTGTTAAAGCTAAATTCTAGGCAGCAATTAAGATACAAATATAATACATAGTTACATTTCTTTCCTCTTTAAATGCAAGCAATGTAAGTGCCTGAATATGAATCAGTAACATCGTTTTGCAGTTGCCTGTGTAGCAGAACTGAGACTGAGAGAGGAATAAACAGCACAAGGAGCGATTCAATTCATGTGATGAAAAGGAATGTGCTCATAGGAGGAGAAAGCAGAGTGACAGGGAGACAAACCTTTTACTGTGTTGTGCTTCTCCTTTATTGCCCAGTCACAGGCTGGGACAGATCCATCACAGCCTGGGCTTAAAGGAAGTGGGTTGGTTAAACGCTTCTGGACCAGCCACCACAGTTATACTGCGGCAGGTTGGCTCCCCTGCACGAGCCGTCGTAGCTGTACTTCGGCTCTTTAAGACGCATGCAGCATGTTCCCGGAGCCGATGCGTGTGCCCGGCAAGCACGATTACCGCCAGGCACCCGCGATCACTTGTGACAGAGCGAGAACCGGGATCTGTGTGTGTAAACACACAAATCCCGGTTCTCTCAGGGGAGTAGAGACAGATTGTGTGTTCATACTAAGTATTAACACCGATCGGTCTCCTCCCCTAGTCAGTCCCCCCCCCCCCCACAGTTAGAACACACCTAGGGAACACAGTTAACCCCTTGATCGCCCCCTAGTGTTAACCCCTTCCCTGCCAATGACATTTATACAGTAATCGATGGCTATTTTTAGCTCTGATCGCTGTATAAGTGTCACTGGTCCCAAAAAACTGTCAAAAGTGTCCGATCTGTCTGCCACAATGTCGCAGTGACAATAAAAATTGGTGACCACCGCCATTACTAGTAAAAAAAAAATAATAATAATAACAATGCCATAAATCTATCCCCTATTTTGAGACGCCATAACTTTTGCGCAAACCAATCAATACATATCAGCCTAAACTGAAAAAGAAATTTTTTTTTTTTTTAATTAATTTTTTGGGATAATTATTATAGCAAAAACTACTTTTTTGTTTATAGCATAAAAAATAAAAACTGCAGAGGTGATCAATATATGCTTATTGTGATTTTTTTTTACCAAAAATATGTAGAAAAATACATCAGCCTAAACTGAGGAAAAAATTTGTTTTTTTTTTTTTAATTTTGATATTTATTTTAACAAAAAGTACAAATTATTGAGTATTTTTCAAAATTGTCACTCTTTTTTTGTTTATAGCGCAAAAAATAAAAACCGCAGAGGTGATCAAATACCACCAAAAGAAAGCTCTATTTATGGGGGGAAAAAAGGACATGCATTTTGTTTGGGTACAACGTCATGCGACCGCACAGTTGTCAGTTAAAGCAACGCAGTGCCGTATCGCAAAAAATGGCCTCGTCAGCAAGGGGGTAAATTCTTCCGGGGCTGAAGTGGTTAATGCTGACCATCATTCAACTCAAAACAACTAGTGGTAGAAAAAAAGTACTGTGGGGGCAGCTTGGACCTAAAGGTGAACACTGCATCAAAAGCTGTTTTTTTCATTAAATGGGCTAATTTTTTTATATTTGAATGGAGTTGGTTGGGTGATTTAACCAAACTTTGGATAAGCGGAACTAAAGTTTCAGCCTTAGTTGAAGTTAGCCTTTCATTTTTGGTTTCTGAATTCATTGAACACTACTTGACACAGATGTCCTCTGCAAAGTTCAGTGTTAGTTTTTTTGTTCTATGGTTATAGGTGGCCCATCTACGGTTAGCGCCCAAGGCCAGTGCACCATTCTTGGCTCCTTCTGAAGGTATATCACTTGTTGCCTGATTTATAGACCCAAGTTTCACCCAAGCAGCCGGGGCCAACAAGTACATACGTGAATTCACCGCGGGGCCTTAATAATGTCTACTCGGTTATAGTGAAAGGTGTCTGCTTGTTTGCAAAGTGTATAATTATTATGAGCAGCTCACCCAGCTAAATTCCAGATAGGATTCCTGGCATACATGTCATTTTTTATTAGTCGAGGGCTGAGCTTATAAGAACGTTGATTGACGGCTAGCAGAAGGCTGTTATTTTATGTCTACCATGCAGATACAAAGGGCAGTGTACATTCTGCTCCTTTCAACATCTGCTACAAGAATGTGCATTTCCCCACAATGATCTGCCCAAAACAAACAGACAGCACTGTAAGCCAACGTAACATACTGAGGAACGGCACGCTTTCTATATAATGCATCCCTCCTCTACTAAGCCTCTATGGTACTTCCTGCAAAGTATGTTTGTATAAACAGTTTATTTTTTACAGATATAATATACCATAGCATTTAAAGCATATGTTCAACCAAAACTTTTTTTTCTTAATTTTGGATTGAATGATGAAGGGTTAGAAGTTAAGAACCCCTGTTGGGCCTTTACTGCTATCTGAAGCTCCATTAGTTATATTTGCCCTCACTTCCTGTCCGGCCGATAATGTTTTACCAAAAGGGAAGTGAGGGAAACTCTCAAACAGCAACACTATGGAAATAAAAATGTTTTTTTTTTTAGTAGAGCAGGGAAAGGCGTACATTGGCTGTAAAGGCTCAAGGGTTTTTACCTTCATGACGTCTATGCATCAAGGTAAAAAACCTTCTTTGTGCAGCAGTGCCCCCAGCCCCCTGTAAAACATACCCGGGCCCCATCTCGTTCCAGTGTTGTGCACGAGAGCCTCGACTCTCCCAGGCCTCTCCCTTTTCATTGGCTGAGACAGCAGCAGTAGCCATTGGCTCCCGCTACTGTAAATTACAGCCAGTGAGCCAAGGGGGAGAGAGCGGGACGGGGCCAAGCCACACAGAGCAGCAGCTCGGGAGCTAGCTGCTTGCTATGGGGGCACTGGGCCGGAGGGAGGGACTTGGAGCATCAGTAGGGGACCTGATAGAAGAGGATTGGGGCTGCTCTGTGCAAAACTATTGCACAGAGCAGATAAGTATAACATGTTTGCTATTTAAAAGAGAAAAATTAATATCACTTTAAGTTTATGTCCCTATTGCATATTTTCCCTCACTTCCTGCATACCTCCCAAGAGTCCCACATTGTGCAGCACTGTCCCCCATTTTCACCTAACTCCCACGGCCCCAGGTACCTTTGCTTTGTCCCACACCTGCTGCCTGTCTCTATAAAGCAAACCTTGCAGTACAGTTGCCTTGACCCTGTTTTCTGTCCATGTCGCCTAGGCAAGGATGACGTCACACTCCTCAACGCTAGATCCTGGGTAATAATCTCATGAGAAGAGGTTCTTCAAATGGACTGCAATGTCTCCCCTCAAGATTCCTGCATTCCCCAGGAATGAGATGAGATTCAGGTTTACCGATACCATGTGTTCAAGGCAAATCCTGTAGGTTTTGGATCCATGGTCCTGGTGAATTTTTGTGCAGATTCTGGAAGACTTTATTTAAACCATAATGCACTGCATGTAAACTAAGAATGACATATGTCAAAATATGTAGGGAGGAGCCAGTGAGTGACGTCATCCTGCACAAGCACACCCTGCTCACTGTCTGAGGCCGCGGCTAGAGATTGACGTTGCTACAAATAAAAAAGTGTTTGATCCCAGTGTCAGGCATAACACAAAACATTCTAATGCCCTGTACACACGATAGGATTTTCCAACAACAAAATCCATGTTTTTTTTTTCCAACAGATTTGGCTCAAACTTGTCTTGCATACACACGGTCAGACAAATCTTGTTGGAAATTCAGAACGTCAAGAACGCAGTGACGTACAACACGTACGACGAGCCAAGAAAAATGAAGTTCAATAGCCAGTGCGGCTCTTCTGCTTGATTCTGAGCATGCATGGAACTTTGTGCATCGGAATTGTGTACACACGATTGGAATTTCCAACAATGGATTTTGTTGTTGGAAAATTTGAGATCTAGATCTCAAATTTTGTGTGACAGAAATTTCGATGGAAAATGTCCGATGGAGCCTACACACGGTCGGAATTTCCGACAACAAGCTCCCATAGAACATTTTCCTTCAGAAAATCCTATCGTGTGTACGGGGCATAAGTGAGTTTTTACTGTTTTCCCAATAAACTATCTATGGTTTTATGCGATGTGGCACCTTCCTCTCTTCCTTCTATGGTGAGCATTGCGGAGCATCGGTGTGATTGATCCTAGTGGATGGCAAGTGGAGATCCATGTCAGATTATCTAGGAAAGAAGGGGGTTAGGTCTGCAAGGGAAGACTATGGGGGTTATTTATAAAAGGCAAATCCACTTTGCACTACAAGTGCACTGAAAGTGCACTTGGAAGTGCAGTCACTGTAGATCTGATGGGAAGATCTAAAATGAGTGGAAGCTCTGCTGATTTTGTCATCCAATCATGTGCAAGCTTAAATGCTGTTTTTTATTTTCCTTGCATGGCCCCCTTAGATCTACAGCGACTGCACTTACAGTGCACTTGTAGTGCAAAGTGGATTTGCCTTTCGGAAATAACCCCCATAGTGTCAGTGAATTGGAAGCTGCTGTAAGAAAAGAATAGATAAAGATGATAAACTGCATAAGGAGAGATTACAGTCAGTTAGGAAACTGTACTTTAAACCATTAATCTTAAATGGTTTGTCTCAACCCTCCAACTGCCACTTTTCCCAGACAGCTTGGTCTGTTAACTGAGGTTGAAAAATAAAAGACTTACTGGAAGGATCACCAGGTGTAAATACAAGGAAATAAGCCCA
Source organism: Aquarana catesbeiana (assembly GCF_042186555.1). Lineage (NCBI taxonomy): Eukaryota > Metazoa > Chordata > Amphibia > Anura > Ranidae > Aquarana > Aquarana catesbeiana. The sequence continues at coordinate 572,391,778 of NC_133326.1, forward strand.
AAATGTATGCGGTCACCAAATTTAAGAATTGGTAAACTGCAATATATTAAACCTTAATATTAAGGATAATATTAAGGCTTAATATTAAAGCTGCTTTCCCTGGGGGCACCAATGCGTTCTCGGTCCTGAGTCTAACTGCTGCTTCCATTGACACAGACAGCGGGACTCAGCCCCACACCCCCACTCCCGTGTCACAGGAATTGATTGACAGCAGCGGGTGCCAATGGCTCCCGCTGCTATCAATCTGTCCAATGAGGATAGAGACAACGGCTGGAGCTGCTGCGCTCGTGCAGGGGGTCGGGGGGGGGGCGTCTTTCAGGCGCTTTTGGGCTAAAAATAGCACCTGGAAAACGCCTCCCCTGCAGCCCCAGTGTGAGAGCCCGAGTGCTTTCACACTGGGGGGGTGTGCTTGCAGGACATTAGAAAAAGTTCTGCAAGCAGAATCTTTCAGGCAGTGAAGGAGCAGTGTATACATCGCTCCTCCACCGCACCTGCCATTGAAATCAATGGGCACCGCTTCTGAATCACCTGCAAAGAGCTTCGGCAGCGGCGCTTTAAGGGGACTTTTAACCCTTTTTTCAGCCACTAACAGCTCCCCGCTAGCAGCCGAAAAGCGCTGCTATAACATCGGTAAAGCTAAAATTAGCGGTGATTTACCGCTAACACCCCCCCCTGCCCCAGTGTGAAAGTAGCCTTGGGCTTTAGAACCACTTTAACAATTAATTTAAATGAACATGAAGTGTTATCTGTTTGATAAGATCAAAATAATACATTTTGATCCTGCCAGAAATCTCGTGAGAGTGCGTTCTGCCTCTGCTGGCTGATACCAGTTACATTGTTCTTTTTTATCTGAGGACTACAGAACCTTACCCTCTATGTTATAGAAAGTAGGAGAGGGGTTGGGTTCAGTAATTGGGTTCAGTAATTCTGAAATCTTATTTCTGTTGCCCTGATACAGAAGGGTGAGTGAGGACAGGAAGTGAATTACTGGCAGGATCACGGGATGAAAATAATGGGGAAAAGGGAGCTTGAAAAAAGAAAAGCGATGCAGCCACCACATCTAAGGGCTGGTAAGCTGAAAAATATTACATTTTTAGTTTATGTATTTAGATATGGTTTAAAATGAGCTTGTTGCTTTATAGAAATAAATTTTTACAACCTGTTAAAGTGAGAATAAAGCTTTGATTTTTTTTTTACATTTTTTAAATTAAAATAACAAACATATTATACTTACCTGCTCTGTTGAATGGTTTTGCACAGAGCAGTCCTGATCATCCTCATCTCAGGCCCTCCGCCAGCGCTCCTGGCTGCTCCCCCCTGCCAAGTGCCCCCCATAAAAGGCTGCTTGCTTTGGGCGCACTCGTGCCTGCTCGCTCCCAAGCCCTGCTCTGTGCGTCCATGAGACACACAGAGCGGGGATCAGGCCCGCCCCTCATTGATTGACTGCAGTGAGCGCCAATGGCTCCTGCTGCTGTATCTGAGCCAATGAGTAGGGAGAAAGCCTAGAGAGCCTCAGCTCTCGTGCACATTGTTCGATGGAGATTGGGCTCAGGTATGTATATAGGGGAGCTGCATGCAAAAGGTTTTTTTACTGCATAGAATGCATTAAGGTACAAAACCTGCTGCCTTTACAACCTCTATAAGAGCCTGTAGTTTTCTTAGTTTCTGGAGAGAAGAATAGGTGAACTTTCAGTATAAACTGTGGCAGATTAGGCTCAATCATACCTGGTGCTTTTCATGAATTATGCTGTGCTCACTTTGGGCACGCATAGTGCCCTCGGCCCTCCAGAAGCCTAAAGCATCATGGGACTTTTGTCTTGTGTAGGGGAGCACTCAGATGTGAGAGCTTGATGTGTGATTAATGACTCTTCTGCCTTAAAGGGGAGTCATGGGAGCTAATGGTTTTCCAATCTTTAATCAGGGGATCCCTGGCATCCGCTGCAAAGCTGGTTAGATATATATCCCTTGGCTGCCGACCAGAGCTGGGGATTCCACAAAGGATTCTGTCCTCAGATACTGGCGGAGACCGAGCCAAGCGTGGTACTGATGTACCTCAAAGAGCATCATTTTGTAAGGAATGCAGATGGAGACGCTGCCAAACCTTTGTGAATATTAGCTTACAATTTAGAAAGATTATTTTCTGCCGACCTCAGGGATCTTTCTGGCCTGAAGGTGCATGTACATCATGTACATAATGGTATCCAGAACCTCTGTGCTATCATTGAAACCCATCAACTCTACATGAAGCTTGCTCAGAAAACAAATGCTATAAAGGAAAGGATTTAAAGTGGAACTATGCTTCATCAGAGCACCACAAACCAAAAATGATAATAAATGTATTTTTCATTTTAAAGAAAACACACTTATCCATCCATGTTTCCACGCTTTGTTTTGTTGAGAAATCACTTAGAAAAACACCCCCTAGCAATTCTGGCGATGGCCATGTTGAGTAAAGGCAGATGACTCTTGTAGCATTTACTTCCTGGAATCCATCTGCCCTTAGCTCAAGCATGCAAACAGGAGAGAGTGTGCTTAGCTGAGAAAGCCCCTCCTCCCCTACTAAAGATTCCTGGGATGTATGACATCATTTGCCTAGGCAAGAAACCAGGAAGTAACTAAAAGTTTAAAAAAAAGTTTAAAACAAGTAAATATGATATACTTTCCTATCTATTTACTAATGCTAGCAAGAGAGTGAAAGGGGTTGTAAACCTTCTGTGGTACAGAAGCCCCCCAGAGCCCCCACTTTTACTTACCTGAACCCAATCGTTCCAGCGACGGGGACGAACACAGCAGCTCCAGCTGCTGTCTCGGGTCCTTATTGGATAGATTGATAGCAGCAGGAGCCATTGGCTTCTGCTGCTGTCAATCAATCCAGGGACACGGGAGCCGGGGCGGGGCAGAGTCCTGCTGTCTGTGTCAAAGGACGCAGCAGCAGAATTCAGGAGCTTGCCCCCATGGAATGCGGCTCTCCGTGGGGGCACTCGCCAAAGAGGAGGAGCCAGGAGCGCCGCTGGGGGACCCCAGATAAAGAGGATTGGGGCCATTCTGTGCAAAACCCTTGCACAGAGGAGGTAAGTATGACATGTATGTTATTTAACAAACAAACCTTTACAACCCCTTGAAGTTCCGCTTTAAAGTAAAGCCTTGCTGTTATCCTCCTATCCCTCACCTTTCCTGTGCCCCCTCCTGCTTTCCAATCACAGTCTTTACCACATTGAAATGGTTTGACAGCAGTAGAAATTACAAATTACAGTTTTTTTGGTTAACATTTATTTTAGTTGGGTATTTAGCTGTTTGTCTTCACCTATGCTGTAAGGAAACGGTAAGACTATACTAATTTCGTGTACGGACGACCAAACTTTTTGATCGAACTGGTCTAACGGAACAAATCCGTCGGACAATTTGATCTTGTGTGGGCTTCATCTGACCTTTTGTTGAAAAATCTTTCAGACTTTAGAAATAGAACATGTTTCAAATCTTTCCGACGGACTCGAGTCTGATCGAAAAATCCGTTCGTCTGTATGCTAGTCCGACAGACAACAAAGGATGCAAGGGCAGCTATTGGCTACTGGCTATGAACTTCCTTATTCTAGTCCGGTCGTACGTCATCACGTTCAAAACGATCGGACTTTGGTGTGATCGTATGCAGGCAATTTCGTTGGAACTTCGTCCGAACTCTGTCGAAAAGTCCTTCGGGGTTCAAACTGACGAAAAGTCCGGTCATGTGTACACGGCATTATAGTGATAGCAATAGTTTTTTAGCAACTGGGAATTTTTTCTGTAAAAAAAGGGCTAAACTGGAGGTAAGAAGGCATGGTGTGCTAGTGCTATTATATGTTTAGCTCTATATGTTATGAAATATAACTATGTGTTATTTATTGTTATTATCATTTTTATTATCAGTGAAATAAAAATGCAAATGTGACAGATGGACTGTTTGTGCTACATAGATGTTACATTTTGTATTTTTTTTAATTTGAATAAAAGTGTCAGTTTAAACTAGCTATAAACCATAGCTGGAGGACATTTCATTTGCTAAAGTACTGTGTATTTTTAAACAAGTACAATTTTTTTCTTTTAAAAAAAAATACAGTTTTTACTTAATCTTTTTTTTGTATCTCAGTGCTGCTGATCTCTTGCAGTCTCTTTAAACCACTTTCTGTCTACATGTACTTCATAAGCGACTGCATGTCACTGCTTAGAGCCAGTTTCCTGATAGAGACAATGGCTGAACATGTCTGCCCAAAGAACATTGGACATTTGTTGTCTCCACTGGGAGAGCCCATATGACAGGGTGACAACGCAGGAGAGCAGTTGGAAAAATGGGGACAAAAGTAAAATTACTTTTGAAATGTATTGCAGTATTATATGTGAATGGGTTTAGATTGTATTTATTTGATATGCAAAAGTTTATTGGACCAGGGACATATACAATACGAAAAAAAAAATTAAAACTAAATTTAAAAAAATTAAAAAAAACAAAAACTTAAACAAAAACTTAAAAAAACCAAGACCATATGCAAAACTCATTAAACACAGTTTGTTTTTAATTGTTTTATTGAGTTTTGTGTCTGGCCTTTGTAGTAAGTTTTTTTAGTTGTTTTTGTTATTTTGGAGACTTTGTTATTGGTGTTTTTTTTTTTTTTTTTTTTTTTAATTTTGGGTTTTGTTTTCTGACTTTGTTATTATTGGCCATTCAGAGATTATTCTTTTTTATTCTAATTCCCTTTTGTCATAGGGCATTAGCTTTTTGAATTTTCTACCGTAAGTTATGTTTAAATTGATTGACATCACTATTCCCTAACTAAAAGGGTTATATTGTTCTTCAAGTAATTTATGGCATTTGCTTATTATAACATATGTATTTTTGTTTAACAACCAGATACTCGAAGAACAGATGAAACTGGAATGCAAGTGCCATGGTGTTTCGGGCTCCTGCACCACAAAGACCTGCTGGAACACTTTGCCTAAATTTCGGGACATCGGCTTCATTTTAAAAGAGAAGTACAACGATGCAGTGCACGTGGAAGTGGTTCGGGCGAACCGGCTCCGCCAACCCACCTTCCTTAAGATCAAAAAGATCAAAAACTACCAAAAGCCCATGGAGACAGACCTGGTCTACATTGAGCGATCTCCAAACTACTGCGAAGAAGACAGCGCCACCGGTAGCGTAGGGACTCAAGGGCGGCTGTGTAACCGCACCTCTCCACATGTGGACGGCTGTGATCTTATGTGTTGCGGCAGAGGGTATAACACCCACCAGTACACCAAAGTTTGGCAGTGCAACTGTAAATTTCACTGGTGCTGTTTTGTCAAGTGCAACACATGCAGTGAAAGGACAGAGGTTTTCACCTGCAAGTAATGCAACAACCAGGAAACCTATAGCAGGACCACTGTGGCTCCATTTTGCACACTTGATTTTCTTTTTCTTAAGAAAATTACACCCTTACAGGCAGGGAGGGGGAAACATTTCTTTCGTTAAGCGTTGGCTGTTCCGTCGGGAGAATGGCACCTTTACATGCTGGAGGGTTTTCGTGTAGTTATTTATAAATTGTACGTCAAGCAGAGGAGAAAAAAAAATATCCGTACACGAGGAGGGTTGTAGGACTACAAAGGAGGGACCAATCCAACAAAACTATTTTCAATAGTGTCAGCTATTGGATAGAACTACCATTTGTTTCACCTGCCAGTCACACTGGAATAACTGGACATTAAAAAAAAAGAAAATTATTATTATTAATTTATGTTTTAATAGTATGAACAAATTCAGAGCACTAACGGGTAGTTTGTGTCTTAATTCTCTACTAAATGTTAAGCTTAGAGATGTCTGACTTACCATAAATCTTGTATATGTTGTTTTTCTAACTATTTTCCATGCTACTGAGCTCTCGATAAAAGGGGTCTTAAACTTTGCATTCGATTCTTTTATTTCATTTTTTAAGGAAGCAGATTTAGACTATTGGTCTGGTTCAAGCTTGTCTTTAATAAACAGGGGTTGTGTGACAGCACAGTGATAAGATTTTTTAAATAGTTTTGTTTTCACCTTCATAATACTGTTCAGAGGAAAAAGTCAGTTGCTCAAGGTCTTTAGGAGTTTTTTGGTCATCTACTTAACTGCTGTGAAAATTCTGGGGTGCAAGGGCTCATGCACGCAGCAGCCAAAAAATGTTGTTTTTATCATTAACCTTTTTATTTTTTACATGGATCTGCACCCAGCTGTATAGTTTTCTATGGGCCCATGCACACAGCTGTGTAAACATCAGTTAACTTGCACTGCAAAAAGATATGCAAAAAGATATGTAGAAAAATTCAGGTTCGGTGTACCCATGTAAATATTTGTGATAAATACAAGTGTACTGTATATCATGCAGTGCAAGTGCACTCTATTGGAGCTGCCTATGTCCTAGCAACAAAAGTAGGTGGCTTCTTTGAGCAACCACCTGCACCCTAGCAATCGAAGAAAACACGGGGCAGCCTCTCTGAGAATCCTTCTGCATCCTGCCAACCAAAGTACATTAGGCAGCTTCCTTAAGAATCCTGCTGCATCCTAGCAACTGAAGGACATTAGGCAACTTTTTTGAGAATCTGCCTGCGTCCTAGCAACAGGGCTATGTATGCTGTAATGCTGTATGTATGTTAGTGTTCACTGAGAAGCTGCCTGCATCCTAGCAACAGGGCCATGTACACTGTAATGCTGAAAGTATGCAAACGTTGCACAAACATTACGTATGTAAAATTCCAACTTCTGCAAGCAAGATCCTGCAAATCATTTGCTGTATTTTCATATGGCCCATGTGCATGTGTCCTAAGGGAAAGGCCAGTCTTAAAAAAAAAAAAAGGCCTAAAATTAGCAGACCCCAAGTTGGCCACCCACCACCAATGTAAACAAATTCTGAGCCGGGGAGGGGCTGAGGATGAGAGATAACTTGAAAACCCGTATCCTGGAATAATTGGGTCCTTGAAACTTGAGTCATTCTTGTTGTTCACATTTTCCAATTTTCTGTGGTTGAAAGCTTGGACCCATGTTCTCCCGCTTCCTTTGTCTTCTTATTAGCTCCAAAATTATGATGGGTGACCTCATAGGCCAATTGGGAGAGATGAAAGACATTAGTGGGAGAAAATCTACTCCTACCAACAGGGGCTGGCAGAGAATTTATCAAAAGCATCTGTGTTTCAAGGCTGCTGTGGTACTGTATGACATATACTTTCAGGTCCATAAATATTGGGACATCAACACAATTCTAATCTTTTTGGCTCTATACACCACCACAGTGGATTGGAAATGAAATGAACAAGATGTGCTTTAACTGCAGACTTTCAGCTTTAATTTGAGGGTATTTACAACCGAATCAGGTGAACGGTGTAGGAATTACAACAGTTTGTATATGTGCCTCCCACTTTTTAAGGGACCAAAAATAATGGGACAATTGGCTGCTAAGCTGTTCCATGGCCAGGTTTGTGTTATTCCCTTATTATCCCTTTTACAAGGAACAGATAAAAGGTCCAGAGTTCATTTCAAGTGTGCTATTTGCATTTGGAATCTGTTGCTGTCAACTCTCAATATGAGATCCAAAGAGCTGTCACTATCAGTGAAGCAAGCCATCATTAGGCTGAAAAAAACAAAACAAACCCATCAGAGAGATGGCAAAAACATTAGGTGTGATCAAATCAACTGTTTGGAACATCCTTAAAAAGAAAGAACGCACCGGTGAGCTCAGCAACACCAAAAGACCCGGAAGACCACGGAAAACAACTGTGGTGGATGACCGAAGAATTCTTTCCCTGGTGAAGAAAACACCCTTCACAACAGTTGGCCAGATCAAGAACACTCTCCAGGAGGTAGGTGTATGTGTGTCAAAGTCAACAATAAAGAGAAGACTTCACCAGAGTGAATACAGAGGGTTCACCACAAGATGTAAACCATTGGTGAGCCTCAAAAACAGGAAGGCCAGATTAGAGTTTGCCAAACAACATCTAAAAAAGCCTTCACAGTTCTAGAACAACATCCTATGGAAAGATGAGACCAAGATCAACTTGTACCAAAGTGATGGGAAGAGAAGAATATGGAGAAGGAAAGGAACTGCTCATGATCCAAAGCATACCACCTCATCAGTGAAGCATGGTGGTGGTAGTGTCATGGCGTGGGCATGTATGGCTGCCAATGGAACTGGTTCTCTTGTATTTATTGATGATGTGACTGCTGACAAAAGCAGCAGGATGAATTCTGAAGTGTTTCGGGCAATATTATCTGCTCATATTCAGCAAAATGCTTCAGAACTCATTGGACGGCACTTCACAGTGCAGATGGACAATGATCCGAAGCATACTGCGAAAGCAACCAAAGAGTTTTTTAAGGGAAAGAAGTGGAATGTTATGCAATGGCCAAGTCAATCACCTGACCTGAATCCGACTGAGCATGCATTTCACTTGCTGAAGACAAAACTGAAGGGAAAGAACAAGCAGGAACTGAAGACATTTGCAGTAGAGGTCTGGCAGAGCATCACCAGGGATGAAACCCAGCGTCTGGTGATGTCTATGCGTTCCAGACTTCAGGCTATAATTGACTGCAAAGGATTTGCAACCAAGTATTAAAAAGTGAAAGTTTGATGGATGATTGTTAATCTGTCCCATTACTTTTGGTCCCTTAAAAAGTAGGAGGCACATATACAAACTGTTATAATTCCTACACCATTCACCTGATTTGGATGTAAATACCCTCAAATAATTAAAGCTGAAAGTCTGCAGTTAAAGCACATCTTGTTGGTTTAATTTCAACTCCATTGTGGTGGTGTATAGAGCCAAAAAGATTAGAATTGTGTCAATGTCCCAATATTTATGAACCTGACTGTATGGGCATGTATTTGATTAATTCTACATACCCATGTTCTAAACTGCTGCTTATTTGGCACTGTCGAGGCAATGATAAGGTTACTTTAAAAAAGCTTTAAAGTATATGTAAAACTCAAACTTTTAAAGTACAGTAAAACCTTGGATTACGAGCATGATTTGTTCCGGAAGCATGCTTGTAATCCAAAACACTTGTATATCAAAGTGAATTTCCCAATAAGAAATAATGGAAACTCAAATGATTTGTTCCACAACCATTTAGTCCTTCAGTTTATAGTCCATATAAAAAGATTATAGCAATGTGATTTGGTTGTGTAACCATAAAATGTCCACCCACAAATGGAAGCCTCCACAAGGGAATTAGAAGCAAAATCCATCAGGAGCTAGAGAGTATAAAAGAGAAGAAAAGAGAGGCGCCTCTAAGTGTAGCAATATGGTTACATTTAATGAAGGTACAACATTTAGCAACACACATGGTTTTTGATTAAAAGAGGCACATCTAAGTATGCCGGCATCCGGGGTATAGCTGTCCACATAGACCATCCTCCGCACCTCCAGTTCTCACCGCTGTCAGTCTGCATTTAGGACCGGGAAGACTACCCTGCAGTAGAGCAATCTGAAAGCGTGGCTTGAACCGCTCGTGGAGCGCAGCGTGGAAGGGACGAAGTCAATGGCGGTGCGGAGGATGGTCTATGTGGACAGCTTTACCCTGGATGTCTGCATACTTGGATGTGCCTGTTTTAATCATCAACCATGTGAGTTTCTAAATGTGGTACCTTCATTAAATGTAACTGTATTGCTACAATTAGAGGCGCCTCTCTTCTCTTTTATACTCAGTTGTGACATGACAGTACTTGTATATCAAGACATCGCTTGTATATCAAGTCAACTTTAAAAAAAAAAAATTGCTTGTCTTGCAAAACATTCTAAAACCAAGTTACTCTCAAACCAAGGTTTTACTGTATAACTAAAGGCAAAACTTTTTTTTTAAATTATGGATAGAGGGGAGAGGGATTAGAACACCTGTCAGATTATTATTGCTGTCTGCCCCCGTTAGGGAGATTCACACTCTCTATTTGTCCTGTTTACCATTATCATTAAAAGTGAATGTAAAAGAAAATCCCACATTTTAGGTTGTCCCCAAGTGAATAGTAATAGAGGGGAAATCTTCCAATGGGGACACTAGTTATAGTAACCTGGGGGTCCCCAGGAGATTCCCTTAATTTGCAGGGATTTCCTCTCATATCCGGTTTTGGCTATGGGACAGGAAGTGAAGGTAAATCTCCCCATTGGAACAAAGAGAGCAAAAATAAACTTTGCAGGGGTTATAATCCTCCCTTACTCAATCCAACATGAAAAAAAGTTCTGCCTATAGTTCTACTTTAGGTTTTTGGATAGCCTAAGGAAGGACTAAAACCCCTATCTGTTTATTTTGTATGCTGTCCTGCTGAGGAGATTTCCCTTCAGTTCCCATCCTGTAGACACTACAGTAAATAAGAGAAAATATTTCCATGGTGAGTGAAATCCCCTTTTAGATAGTTGTCATAGGAACAGTTTTCATGACTAGAGGATTTGTCCTTTACTCATGCTTTGGGCACAACTTTTATTCCCCCCTCCTTCTGTCTTAGTGACAATGGTCAATGGAACATATAGAGACTGAGGACTAATCTCAATGAGGATACAAACAGCAATAAAAGTTTACAATGGGTCCAATCTTTCCACACTCTATCTAAAACTAGAAAAAAGTTTTACTTTATATACACTTTATTTGTGTTGAGTTATTTTATGGTAAAAAGAGAAAACTGCCTTTTCTTACTCCATAAGCTCCATAGCTCTTGTTGTAGCACGCGCACTCACCTGAAATATTGACATTTTTGGGCAGGTTATGTGAGCAGAGACGGGACTCAGCACTGAAGTATTTGTATAAGCTGGGGGAAGGGGCTACATATTTCATATTCTCTGTGTAACTTGGCGGGTGACAACTGACATCTTTAGTGAAAGGTGCTGAGAGCTGTAGATTTAAGGTGCTGGTGACGTGTGCTAGGCACTGGACAGCAGTCATTTCTGATAATTCCCTGCAAATGGTCATGATTTGGAGTAGTCTCAGGCCACCTGACATCCTCTGACCAATGAAGAACTACAAACCATAGAATGCCTTGTCAGTTCTCAGTGCTCTGGTTGCTCCCATATTCCATAAAACACTAGTAGGTAAATTAGCATGTAACTAAGAGTGTTAATGAGTCTTGAAGGGGGATTAGATTGTAAGCCCCTTTGCTGGCAGGGACTAGTGTGACGGGGTCTATGCATTATGTGATGTAAAGATGTTTCATGGCTGCAGGAAATGAGTAAATATATTATATGGTCAAACCTTTGTGGACATCTAAGCTTTCTGGACATCTTATTTCAAAACCATAGGCAATAATATGGAGCTGCCACCCATCCTTCACGGCTATAAAAGCCTCCACTCTTCTAGGAAGGCTTTTCACAAGACATTGGAGTATGTCTGTTGGAAGTTTTCCCCTTTGGAACAAAGGAGTATATGTGAGGAGTATTAATGTTGGATGAAGAGACGTACTGTAGCATTCAGTTAGAATTCCAATTCTCTTTGCTCTTTGTTACTCGAGCTCCTCCACACACAAACTCAGCAAACCATGGCTTTAGGGAGCTGGTTTGGTGCAACCACTCAATAATTTGGAGGGGTTCCCACATACTTTTGGCCATATAATGTATGCTTGACAGAAACATATACACATATACAGTAGTTGTCCATAAAGAGATAATTGAGCTGTGCAAGCAGCAATCTGGCCTATTATCTAGCTGTTATCTATCTATGTTGGGATACTTCAGATGTATAATGTTATTGAAGGGAAGGGAGCAGTGCTGCCAACCTACCAGGTTGAAATTAACTGACACGACACCCAGAATTTACTGGCACAGCCAAGTTTTTACTGGCATTTTCAAAAGTTACAAAATTACATTTTCAAGTGCAAATTTCATTATTTAGGCTACAAACCAGTACAATATGAAATTAGCAATGTGATGTAAGGTAGATATAAAGGCAAAAATCATATTTCTTATATTATTTTCGATATATTAAGTAAGTAGCTCAGGGACAGGACTCGGGAGGGCAAGAAATCAAAATGGACAGGCGCACACATGACATTGACTCACAGTCACAGTGACAGTAGTGTGCAGCACCACAGATAATGATGACACCTCACCGACATGACACGTCCCCTACTGAGTCACAGTGACAGTCTCTCTCCACGCCAGGTGGTCCCTTCTGTCCACTCAAGTCCAAATAGCACTGACAGTCCCGCTCCCAGCTTGCCTTACTCCCATCCCACAGTCCCGCACATGAGGCTCCGCCTGCTCTGCTCAGGTTCCCTTGCACCATGAGACTACACAACATGCTCAGGCACCGCCTCCACCACACTCTGACACTGTAGCAGGCACTCTTAGTCTGGGCCGGCACAGCCCTATTTTTTACTGGCAACCTTTTCCTGTCACTGGCATTTACTGGCAGTAGAAAAGTGCCCATTTTTTACTCGCTGACAGTAAAAATACTGACGGTTGGCAACACTGGAAGGGAGTAAGGCCATGCAGTGCAGCCAGTAGTGGAGCTAGACATTATTTCACCCGGGGCAAAGACTCAGTTTGGTGCTTCTCCATTCATACACTCCCAGCCCCCTGACCAGAGAGGGAAGCTTAATAAATATGTACTGTATATAAGCCATAGGATGGTAATAATAAAAAAAGTTTTGGTAATAGTGATTTCAAGCCTAACTTCTGTAGCGGATTAGGACGGGCGCTGGCAGAAAAGAAGAAGTGAGCCAAGAAGCTGGTCTTTATTAAGGCCTGCTTCTGTGTGCCCTTCTTCTTTCCTGGCAGCGCCCCTTCCAATCTGCTGTGGGGGTGAGGCTTGAAATCTCCACATAAAGAGCTGCTGCTTTCTTCTGGTGTGGCGGATAGGGTTGCCACCTTTTCTTCAAGCCAATCTTGAACACTTTAGCGGCACACTCCAATTTTTATTTTTGTAGTATACACTATAGGATTATAAAAGACCTGAGACACCTATGAGTTTCCCAAGGAGAGCAGCAATGTGGCGTGCGTAGCATACCAAATTGCGTTAAAAATTGGAGGGGCTTAAAGGGGCATGGTTGTATTAAAAAAGGTATTCTTGTACCTATAAAATAAACTAAGATTACTAAAACAAATCTCACTGTAAAAAAATGAACTTGGCCTACCTTATAAGTAGACAGTGTCATTTAGTAGATCAGTGGACAGTGTCCCTCAATAGAGAAGTGGACGGTGTGTGGCAAGTGTCAGTAGAGCAGTGGACACTGTCAGTAGAGCAGTGGACGGTGTGTGGACAGTGTCAGTTGGGTAGTGGAAGTTGCGTGGACAGTGTCAATACGGCAGAGATTGGTGTCAGTAGGGGGGAGAGGTTGCTGTCAGTAGGGCAGTGGACGGTATCAGTGGATGGTGTCAGTAAAGCAGTGGAAGGTGTTAGTAGGGGAGAGGACGGTGTCAGTAGGGCAGTGGATTGTGTTAGTAGGGCAGTGGATGGTGTCAGTAGATCAGTGGACGGTGTCAGTCGAGCAGTGATCGATGTCAATAGGGCAGAGGTTGGTGTCAATAAGGCAGGGGACGGTATCAAAAGAGCAGTGGACAGTGTCAGTAGAGCAGTGGATAGTGTCAGTAGAACAGTGGACAGTGTGTGGACAGTGTCAGTTGGATAGTGGAAGTTGCCTGGACAGTGTCAATACGGCAGAGATTGGTGTCAGTAGGGGAGAGGTTGCTGTCAGTAGGGCAGTGGACGTTATCAGTGGATGGTGTCAGTAAAGCAGTGGAAGGTGTTAGTAGGGGAGAGGATGGTGTCAGTAGATCAGTGGACGGTGTCAGTCGAGCAGTGATCGATGTCAATAGGGCAGAGGTTGGTGTCAATAAGGCAGGGGACGGCATCAAAAGAGCAGTGGACAGTGTCAGTAGAGCAGTGGACAGTGTCAGTAGAACAGTGGACAGTGTGTGGACAGTGTCAGTTGGATAGTGGAAGTTGCGTGGACAGTGTCAATACGGCAGAGATTGGTGTCAGTAGGGGGGAGAGGTTGCTGTCAGTAGGGCAGTGGACGGTATCAGTGGATGGTATCAGTAAAGCAGTGGAAGGTGTTAGTAGGGGAGAGGATGGTGTCAGTAGGGCAGTGGATGGTGTCAGTAGGGCAGTAGATGGTGTCAGTAGATCAGTGGACGGTGTCAGTCTAGCAGTGATTGATGTCAATAGGGCAGAGGTTGGTGTCAATAAGGCAGGGGACGGTATCAAAAGAGCAGTGGACAGTGTTAGTAGAGCAGTGGATGATGTCCGTAAGGGAGAGTTTTGGTGTCAGTAGGGTATTTTTATTTTATTTTTATTTTATATTATTCTTACAAATTTGTTTTATTTTTTATTTTTTTTACAGTTTTTATGGAGCCTGTTGGGGAGATTTGGTGAAATATCAGGGGTCTAAAAAGACAGAGAAAGGAATTGAGGACACAGGTTCTTCAATTCCTTTCTCTGCAGCTTCAGCTAAATGAATGGGTGCCATTAACAATTAATGGCAACCGCGCATAACTGCAAAATGCAAAGCAATTTTGTATGGTGTGGGTAACGAGCAATTTAACGCATTTTACCACACTGCACCTGGTGTGAAAAAGCCATAAATGTAGATTGTAAGACAGATTTAAGTAGTAAGTAGGTTGTAAATACCCCCCCCCCATCCCCCCTGCTAGCACAACCACCCCCTCCCCCATACCAAAATAAAAAATCCACCTGTCTAGCACAAATCTCCCCTCTAAAATCCCCCTTCTTGCTCAAATCCCCCCTCCTGACACAAAGAGCACAAATCCCCCAGCACAAATCCCCCCTTCGTAAATCCCCCCTCTTTGCCCTTGCTGCAACAAAATGACACAAAACCCTGTACAGTCCAACCATGAAAGACATGCTGGTAGGTTAATTGGATCCTGTCTAAATTGTCCCTAGTATGAATGAATGTGAGTTAGGGACCTTAGATTGTAAGCTCCTTGAGGGTAGGGACTGATGTGAATGTACAATGTATATGTAAAGCGCTGTGTAAATTGACGGCACTATATAAGTAACTGAAATAAATAAATAAATAAATGAAAGGGTTACTGTGTACAGAGATATAGGAGAGCACCGTCCCTCCTCCTTCTATGCTGTTATCTGTATTTTGCCAGCAACACTGAAAGATGTGCAGGCAGTCCGACCTTCCCTTAGCAACTGATGATGTCATCAGTTGGTAGGACACGGCAGGCAGCTTAGACACTTTCACTTTTTTTACTTTTTTCTATGCAGATAACAGCATAGAAGGAGGAGAGAGCCCAGAGGAGTAATGGGCTGTGCTCTCCCTTATCTCTGTACATAGAGCTTTCTGCTCTCACACTGCAGTGCTCTGTGTTGGCCAAGCTGAGTAATAGCCACGCCCCTCAACTCAAGTGTTATAACACAGACTTGTACTGCAGAGAAGAGGAGGGGTGGGCCTAGCCAGGTCTGTGTGAATAAAAGAGAGCAGCAGGTCTTTTCTAGTACCTTTTAAAATTGCACAGGGATATTTTAACACTCGCCACAACTGCTTTAACAGGAAGATGGGGCTGATTATGCAAATGGAGTCTGGTAGTACAATGTCCATCTGACTGCAAATCTTTTTTTAGTTGGGCTTTAAGCCTTTGGACTTTTGGTAGCTTTGTGGCTAGCACTGTGACTTTGTAATGCTGGGGCTTTTTGTTCACTACCTATCAGAGACTTTACCTTGTATGTTCACCTTGTGGCTGTGTTTTCTTCCTTTGGGTATTCCAGCCTCTTCCTATAATCCAAAATATAATCATTGGTTTAACTAGTTTCTGACTAAGCTTTTGTGTATCTAAGTCCAAATAACATGTACAGGACGCACGCTTGACGTATACGCCAAATTAACCAAACTTAGGTGGGCCAAGCGATCCTTATCTGCTGCCTGTCAATCTCCTCGGCTCCGTCTCTCCGGATCACAGGCTGCTTACAAAAATACCAAACCTTCAACAGGCTCTCGTTTTTTTTTTTACCTGTTAACCCTTTGTGTAATGTTGCTTTGTTTTCTGATCTCATATGGAAACAGCAGGTTTTGAAAAAACATCAAGCGAGTTATCTCAGGTGGCCTAAAGCTCTCCTCAGCATAATCCCCCTTGCTACAGCAGTCGGCCAGGCTATACCAACGATATCTTCCGAGACAAGCCAGCCCAGGAATGAGGTACCGTGCTGTGAGCTGATGGGACAGGCCATGGCCTTGACTGCTCTTGACAGGAAAGAATGAGGAAGTTGATCCATTTTTCATTCTGATAGGCAGTAAAGCATTGGTGTCAGGTTACAGGTTGATCATTGCAATCTTAAAATCCTCTGAAGCATCACTTTCCCTAGCAGTTTGTCAACAAAGCAGAAGGCATGACTTGTTCATGACTTTTATGTGCTAACATAGTTTAGACTCCAGAAAGACTGATTGCTGCATAAAGAGGGAGTCCACCTAAACCGCCTAAAAAAAAAAATATTAAAAGCCAGCAGCTACAAATACTGCAGCTGCTGACTTTTAATAAATGGCCACTTACCTGTCCCAGGGTCCAGCGATGTCGGCAGCCGCTTCACTTCCCGGTTCCCTACTGCGCATGCGCGAGTCGCGCTGCGCATCGTAACTGGTCCCCGCTATCTCCTGGGACCTGTGTGTTTCCCAGGAGACAGCGCGGAGGGACAGGAAGAGGCATAGACTCCCATGGGAGTCTGTGCCGGAAGTGGGTGCAAATACCTGTCTTAGACAGGTATCTGCACCCCCCTCCCCCCTGAAAGGTGCCAAATGTGACACCGGAGGGGGGGGAGGGTTCCGAAAATCGGAAGTTCCATTTTTGTGTGGAACTCTGCTTTAACAGAGAAATATGGCTTGAATTGAAGAGTTAGTCCTCCTAAAAGTTATATTTCAGTGTTTAATAGATGCTGCAGAGGCAAACCACCTGACAATTTATCTTAGAGACACTGTTGGTGATATATCTGCACTGAATTCCAGGTCTGCACAACTGCTGTGTACATTATTATGTAAGGTTCCTCCATCTTTGCGCCAAGTTCCAAAATCTGCATATCTGCTGTGCCCATTTTGAGGAGTCCCCACCTTCCTTCCGTTGAGTTCCCAGGTCTCCACACCTGCTGTGCCCATGATGAGGTGGCACCACCATTCTTCCACTGAGTTCCCAGGTCTGCACACCTGCTATGCCCATTATAAGGGGTCCCCTGCAATCTCTTTTTTTTTTATATTGGAGAAGCTGACAGGAAGCACTAGAATAAAAACTCCCAGGTGGACTGTAACAGAGCCAGGAATTATGGTTGGGAGATCTCATTGTCTGTGTATCCAAAATCAAAGATGCCATCCGTCCCGAATTTGCTAAGAGAGTCCTTAATCTAGGACCTCTTTCCCAATGTGTCTGTCTCAGCATCACCTTTGTTTGAGTTACTGAACATACTGGGCATGTATAGTAACTCAAAAAGGGTATTAGCTGAGAGGATTGTGGACCTGAGTGGGTGGCTCACATCCATTTAGGGGAAGGCCCATGCCACAAAATGGGTGTGGTCTGGGCATGACCACCCAAAAAGTATATTTGTCAAACGTGAGCTAGGAGTGGTCCCGGGAACTGGGGCTAATATGCTGGTAAGTAGTCGAGGCCCATATGAAGGCAAGGGCAGGCTATAACTAAAATAGCACTGACCCTTTAAGGAATCACTCCAGGCCTGCCCCCGCCATTATGACTTTAAGATACAGACTGGATAGCAAAGAAAGCTTTTGCTTGTTCATTTTAGCACAGTTTTTCTTTGGAACTTGCTTCATATCTGCTCTGTTATGTAATCATCAGGAGGAATATCCACAAAAAGGGTTCTATAATTTTCCTTTTCCAATAATTTTTATTCTTTTACGAAAGTATGTAATACAAATACAAATTCTCATTAAAATGAAGCAGTGGATATTACTGAAACAGTACAAAGGAGTTGCATGTAAATGACAACTTAGACCAGTGGTTCTCAACCCCGGTCCTCAGGACCCACTAACAGGCCAGAATTTAAGTATTACCTTGGGGAAATGCAGACTAGAATACAGCAATCACTGAACAGCAAATTATATCACCTGTGATGTATTTCAGTTATCTTGCAAACCTGGCCTGTTGGTGGGTCCCGAGGACAGGAGTTGAGAACCACTGACTTAGACCAATGGTGATCACAGCATTAGTAGGACACCTTCAGTTTCTTTACATATTTAAAAACATACTTGTTGGCTAACTGGTTTCTGACTAAGATAATAGTATGTGTATATCTAAGACCAATTATCTTGAATATGAAACACACTGGAAGTATTAGTAATCGGATTGATTGGCCACTAACACAGTTGAGTAATGTGATCCTTACCTTCTTTGTCAATGATCTCACCTTACTTCCTGTCCTTTTTGACAGTTGTCATCTGGACAGGTAGTGAGGTTAAATCTCCTTGGTTTCAACACTACTGCACACTACAAAAAAATATGCTTACTAGTGTCTTTGTCTAGAAGATTCCACTCACTGTTCAGTTTGACACCCAACAAATAGAAAGGAGTAAGAATTCAAAACAGAGATTTGTTCATGAAGCGCTGATCTGGCTGGTCCTTTTTAAAGCTGAACTTCAAGCACATAGTTACACAGATCATTTACATATGTGGGAGCCACTTTACCTCCTAAAGGGTAATCCTCTCCAGCAAGCCTCCAGATTTACATCACATCCAGATTGATGACCTAACTTTCCTTTTATTCAGTTAAGCAATGCAGCTTGATCACCTCCCAATTCTCAGCCTGTATTAGTTAATGAAGAAGCAGCAGCTGATTGATGAGGTTATCACTCTGCTCCTGTAAGCCTTTTGCTTGCCAGCGTATGTGACTAGCTCCTAATACTTCCCCTCTCTCTACCAATCTTGGTACTGGTACATGGGCTTACTTGAGGCTGATACCAAGTCACATTCAGGCACTTGCTAGATGCATTTAAAATACATTTACCGGTACTGTTTTTTTTAATGAATACATAATAATTGGCATTTTTTTAAATATTTCTAGAGTTTGGCTTTAAGAATTACTTCTCAGCGCAGAACGGGTTTTCCTCAGCTTGTTCTCCAATTTTGAGAAGTTTAATGTACTGTCTAATAATGTTTAACTGATGAAATCGTTTTTCATTCTGTTACACCGATGACTCACCCAGACCCAGGAACTGGGAGCCACACAAAGACTTTATTCATGGCATCAAAATCATTTCTGTGGCAACTCGCTGTGCTGACAACATACACCAATGGAAGGTCACAAGTCACTCTTAAGTGCAGACAGGTTGGTTAACAGAAAGGGGATGAAAAATGCAACGGAAGCTAAGTATCGACATCATGATCTATCATCTTGGATGATTAACTATGGCTGTGCAATCAGAGGTTATCTTTTCTGTGGGCTTATCTTTTCTTTTTTATGGTTTCTAATGCCCATGATATACAAATGGTAAATGCAAAGAAATTACAGGCGGCCATAAAAGAGAAACAGAAAAGAGTCAGGGTAAAGCGTACCTGTGACCACTTAAAAAATTGGGTTTAATTTACTAAACACTATGGAGTGCAAAATCCGGTGCAGCTGGAAGCCAGTCAGATTTTTTTCTTTTTTTTAATCTTTATTTTATCAAAAAATCTCAGCATACAAAAATATAAAACAAGCTGAAACAACATACTTTACATCTGAGTTATACAATTTACCCTCCCTCTACCCCACCCCCCTCCTTCCCTTCGCCCCCCCCAAACCCATCCCCCCCACCTACCTCTCGCTTAAAAGAATTTTATTTATTTTCGCCCGTATCGACCCTTTTCCCCCCTACTCAGCACCTTATTGCCTCCATATAACTCCACGTCTTCTTGAACACCTTCCAACATTCCCAATTATCCATCGACCCCTCCCTTTTTTCCTCCCCGCTAAATCTCAGACACTCCATATCATATGTTTCTTCAATAGTATATATCCAATCCCGAATTTTTGGGCTTTCGGTTTCCTGCCACTTTTTTTGGTATAAGGCTTTTCGCCGCATTCAACAAATGGGGAATTATTGTCTCTTTATATTGTTTTACAGAACCTTCTATTCCGTGAAATAAACATATCCACGGTTCTCCAGGTAATACTTTTCTAGTGATTTCCGTTAATAGTTGTAAGATCTCTTTCCAATATCTTTTAATTTTGGGACAGTTCCTCCATAAATGGGCCATCGTTCCTACTGTCTAGCGTCCTCGCCAACACTCCGTGGATTTCCCTGGCTGGTATTTACATATGTTATCTGGAGTTGCATACCACCTTGTCAGGCATTTATAGTTCATTTCAGCCGTTTTTGTACCTACAGCAGAGCTATGTGTTAGTTTCAAAATCTTCCCAATATTGTGTTTATTTCCACGTGACCCCAATTCTTTTTCCCATTTTTTTAGGAATGGCAGGACCTCCAGTTTTTCAGTTGATAATAATATTTTATATAACCTAGAAATATTATTTCTTATATTTACCGCTGTACAGAGCCGCTCCAGCGGCAACAAATCATCCCCTGTTCTTATTGGTTGAGGCAGGCTCTTGACAAAATGCTTCAACTGGAGGTAACGCCATTCATTTATCACCATTAGATCTGTGTTGTGTTGTACCTCTTGAAATGTGCCTATTTTCCCCTTTTTAATTATATCTCTTAGTTGTGCATTGTCACTTTTTATCCAATTCCCTCTTATTATCCTCTTACCCAGTTTAAAATAATCATTTTCCTTCAGTGAAATTAAAGGTGAGTTGTATTTCCATTTACGTTGTTTATGGGTCAGATCCCATATTTTAAGTGCATTACGTGTCATCTTGTGAGTTTTCTCTCCCAGTGCCCTGTATTGTGAGGGGTTCCATATTATACATCTTAATCGTGCACTACACATGTTATTCTCTAATTCAACCAACCTTTTTTCATTTTTTTCCTTTGCCCATTCCACTACTCGTGATAGCACTACTGCATTGTAATATGTTTTAAAGTCGGGGACCGCAAGGCCACCTTGTTTTTAACCTTGTCTTAGTACGGAGAATGAAATTCTAGGTTTTTTATTCTGCCAGATAAATTTCATTATCATAGTTTTTAATGCTTTAAAATAATATTGCGGTAATGATATAAGGAGCATTTGGAACTTATATATAATTTTAGGTAATATTACCATATTTACAGTGTTGATACGCCCTATCCAGTCTTGTTGATATTTTTTTTATTTCATTTTTTATTTCATCTAATAAGGGCATATAATTTGCTGTATATATTTTCCTGAGATGTCGCTAACTTTATCCCTAATTCTTTTAATTCCAGCTTCCTCCATGGGAATTGGAATTCCTTTTGCAGATTCTGTTCTTCCTGTTTACTTATGTTTATGTTTAAAATATCAGATTTGATGAGGTTTATTTTAAAGTTTGATAAATCTCCATATTGTTTTAGTGTTTTTAATAAGTTTGGCATTATTATCCTGGGGTTAGATATGTAGAACAACACATCGTCGGCAAATGCTGCCAATTTGTGTTCCTCCTCCCCTGTCTTGATACCACTTATATCTGGATTATTCCGAATCATTGCCAGGAGGCGTTCTAGGGATAACATGAATACAAGTGGTGAAAGGGAGCACCCCTATATCGTCCCATTTTTCATTTCAAAGGAGGGGGGTGGCGTCCCGTTGATTTTTATGGTTGCAGTCGGTGGTCTGTACAATACTTTGATCTACTGGATCATTCTTGTATCTACTCCCATGAATTCCAATGTTCTTATCATGAATCCCCAGTCTACCCTGTCGAAAGCTTTTTCAGCATCTATCGACAGGAATAGACCTGGGGATCCACCTTCTTTTATTTTCTGTAGGAGGAGCAACATTCTTACTCCATTGTCTCTCCCCTCCCTCCCTGGAATAAACCCCAACTGGTTGGTATGTACCAAGTCTTTCATCAGATCCTTCATCCTTGTCGCTAGTACTTTTGCGTTAAGCAGGGATATTGGCCTATAACTTGAGCAAAGTGTGCCATCTTTCCCCTCCTTCAAAATGACTGTTATTGAGGCTGATAAGGCCTCCCTACTCATCTCGTGTTCTATACCCAGTCCATTCATATATTGACATAACCTTGGTACTAGGATCGCTTTGTACTTTTTTAAGTATTAAGTCGTAAACCCGTCGGGTCCTGGACTTTTACCCAGGGCCAATTCTTGTAGTGCTTTATTGATTTCCTCCTCTGTTATGGGTTTTTCTGAAATGGCCCTGTCACTTTCGGGTAATTGAGGCAATCCAGCATTTTTTATAAATTCTTTTAACTTTTCTGTTTTTTTCTATATCCTGTTGCCCCTTATGGTTTACTGAATACAATGCCCAATAGTAACTTTTGAACACTTTCGCTATCGCCTTTATCTTATATACCATTACCCCGTTCTTATTTTGGATTTTTTCTATAAAGTTTATAGATTTTTTTCTTTTTTAACATCCTAGCTAGGTGTTTACTCGCTTTATTTCCCCACTGGTATCTTTCTTTTGAAATTCTGTTAAATATACTTTTTGTTTCTTGTTCCATAAGGTCTTTTAGTTCGTCTCTCTGTATTATTGTTCTAATCTATATATATCTTCTATTAATAATTTGATATTTTTTGTTCTCTCTTTTTTTCCCCCACCCCTATGGCAATAAGAATACCCCTAATGTAGGCTTCATGTGCCTCCCATAGGGTAGCATCTGATATTTCTTTTGTATCATTGATTAAAAAATAATTTTCTAATTCTTTTTTAACTATTTCTGCTTCATTCAGTCACCATGAGTAGGGGGGTCTTTGAATTCCTATTACTCTCATTTTAATTGTCACTGGGGAATGGTCGGATAGCGTAGATATTCCTATATTTGTTTCAGTTACCAACTCCAGTGATTTATGGTCTACCATTATATAATCAATCCTGGAGTACGTCCCGTGTACAGGGGAATAGAACGTGCAGTCTTGTGTTTTAGGATGCTGGATCCTCCACACATCCACCATTTGACACTGATGTCATTTTTTTTTTTTTTTACAGAAAAGTGTACTGATGTCATTTTTGCTTAATGATTTTTAACGACACATTTTTCGTCCCCTGCGCATGGGACATTCTATCTAGTCCAGGGCCCATGCAAAAATTCAGATCTCCAGTCATTATCACATTTCCTTTCTTAAAATCCATTAACTTTCCCATAACCTCTTTCAGGTACTTTATTGGGTTCCTATTGGGGCAATAGATGTTTGCCAATGTGAAATCCATTTCACCTAGGCTACCCTTCAGGAAGAGATATCTACCTTCAGGGTCAGTCATTCTTTCCTCCAATTTGAAGTGCATCCCATTGGCGAATCCAATTGCCACCCCTTTGGCTCTCTTTGTTGTTGAGTCGCCATAGTACCATGTCGGGAAGTCTTTGGAAAATAATTTCACGTTGGTATCCTGTGACAGATGGGTCTCCTGTAAAAACACCACTTCTGCACTATACTGCTTTAGCTCTTTCAAGATTTTATGTCTCTTAGTTGGCGTATTCAATCCTCAAACGTTATATGTCAAAAACCTTATTGTTGTCATCCTTTTTTCTCCATTCTCCTCATACTTTTTCTCATTATGCTGCTTCCCGACCCCTTTACCTTATTTAGTATTTTGGGTGCTCCTTGTCCCCAATATGGTGCCGCCGGATATAGCTGTTGCCCCACATATCTCAGGGTGTACAATGCAGGATCTGTGTAGGACTTCCCTTAGGTCTCAAGAATTTTTAATTTTTTATTTTAAAGGTCGTTCAGGGAGGGAAATGTATACACCGTGTCTCCTCCTCCCAGTTCCAATATGGTTGGTAAGCCGTTACCTTGGCAATTCAAACCAATTTTGTGTGTAAATTCAATATACTTGCTCTTATTCACTCTACTCAGATTCAAATGATACAGTTCATTAGACATTTGCACCAGTCTTTGACATGGAAAACCTAAATATATTTTCTTTTTGGTAGTTTATTTTCACTCACCCCCTCTTCTGCTCTATTTTGCAGCTTTGCGATTATGCGATTTTGCTGGATCCTGAAATGCTCCTGGGGGATTCCGGTCTCTCCTTTTTTCACTCCGATTCCTGTTCCCTAGGAAAGCGGGTATTCTCATGAACAGATATGTAGCTACTACAAAATGTACTGAGTTACAGGTCTACTACTAGTCAGTTGTGTAGGCAGACTGGTACCCAGGGGAACAAGTATGCAGACAGGTAGGTAAGTAAACTGGAGAATCTGCAGGTTGACTGGTGTGCAGACAGGTATAAGAGCAGGCTGGAATATGGTCCAACAAGCAGCAACAAGCATGCAGGCGGGCAAGAGATCAAATCCGCATTATATAGCCCAGTAAGTGTGAAGGGGAGCAGATAGACAGACAAGCAGGCAAGCGATTATGCAATCAAACAGATATACAGACATACAGGTTTATGGGGAGATGAGTATCAAATATGGTCTAAGATGTAGACCGTCCAGTGTACATACAGGTCAATATGCAAGCCGACAACAGTCAGCTAATGCAGACCAGCATATGATTAATCTATCGACTCTATCACTTCAAGCGCCTCGAGTGACTCAAGGGGCTAGTGAGTGTGCAGCTGGTGCAGCTGGTTCAAATGCTCAAGGAATCACCCGGCAGACATGTAGATAGCTGGGAATGCAGGCAAGCAGGTATATATGGCAGCAGATTCTATCACAGTTCAGAGAGCCAATTCAATTACAAAATTGTACCTCCTTCTCTGCTGCCTCCACATCATCCTTTCTGTCCAGCTTTTCCCTGCTTTTTGTTCCCAACTGAGTGCTCAGCCGTCCGCCATGTCTCTCATCCACCTGGGCACTCCGGGGGATCCTCAGCACGGCTGCTTATAGCTTCATCTCGCCCGCTCCGCCCATCTGTTTTACCTGGCATTTAGCTGGGATCCTGTAAAAGTCAGTGGGTGCTAGCGGGGGGCAGCAGGGAGGGCGGGGAAGGGGGGGAGCAGCGGATCATTGAACCTCCAGGGCTCCACCGTATCCCAGTGGTCCGCCTGTCCCGCAGGGTAGTTGGTGGTTCCCAGGCAGGTTTCCGGGTGAGTTCTTGGTTATCATTTGCAGAGACACCGCAGCCTCTCACACTGCGGGTCTACCACGGCTCTTCCTGGATCGCCTTGTGCACTCCCCTCGGCGACACAATCAGGCTCCTTCCTCTGCAAGGAACGTTACATCCTCACATGTGCATGAGCCTCTCCTAACATCTGATTTAAAAACGCCAGCCAGCTTCTAACTTCAGCTTGTTCATTTGAGCTTTGACAAAAAAAAAACCTGGAAGCTGATTGGTTTCTATGCAGAGCTGCACCAGATGTTGCACTCTCCAGTATTAGTAAATCAACCCCATGAAGTCATGTACAGAGAGACTCAAAAAAGATGGAGCTTTTTCTTTTTACATAGTAATTGAATTGAACACAGATGCCCTTCACCTCATCTTGTACTTTCGTAAATCAAGCCCTGGTGCATACATATGGGATTCTTGACCTATGTTAGCTATTGGATAGCGGTAAAGCAAGGCCAGGATTTTGAAATCCCTATGTGATGTTAGCTCAGAGGTTGTAGCTATGCCATGCTTTTTTTCTCAACCAATAGAGTAGAGGACGTGATACAGATATGACTTTCAAGATGAAATGTTGGTATTTGTATATAGAGTACTTTGGGTTATCCAACTTGTGTACTGATACCTCAGTTACAGATTGACTTCTGATGGCTTGTCAGTTCAGATTTTTCAGCTATAGTTTCTGGGTTTTTTGGGGGTGCACGTCGCTCCCCACAGACACACTTTGGGTTGTTTTCACTTCTTTCATTTATATAGGTACAGTAAAAGAAACTTAGTTTGAGTGGGGAAGGGTGTACACTTTCCATCATCTACCAAAAGCTAAAATAGGTGTGAAGGCTGATATCTGTTATATATTTTAGGTATGAAATGTAGTAGTTAGATATTTTAGGAACTAAACTTGATAGCTACACATTTTAGATATGAAAGTTGATAGCTGTCATAAATTTAAAGTGTGAAAGTTGATAACTTAGGAAATTTGTATCTTTCTATATTTTGCTGCCCAGGTCTGAGGAATTTCTGTGCTGCCCACAGTGGTGACATTAATTGACAGCTGTGTATTTTCACAAACGTGGGAAATTTTCTTTCTTGCATGTCTTCCAGCTGTGTTTTTCTACCAATGAGCACTGGGGTAAAAACACAACACAGCAGGCCCAGGCTCTCTGAGTTTTCAATAATCTGGCTCAGTAGCATTTGACATCATGAAAAACTGATGTGAAGAGTGTATACAGCGTACTTGTAATGGTGGCCTGCCATATAAAAAGTGGAGAATAGCAGAATGTAGAGATGTTCAAAGGCTTGCTTTAATTCTATATACAGTACTAATAAAATAATATCTGGAGTCTGACTTGTTGCTTTGGCCAACATCTCCGAGGGGGGTCCGGTGCGTCCCTGTTCACTGATTCAGATGTGAATCAGGTCCAAAGACGCACAGGACCGAGGCTGCCCTGGAGGTGTGTGAACCGGCTCGATTGAGAGTCGGGCACAATCTCCTGTCATGTGAATTGGATGGGGGGAACCCTGCTTCCAATTTGCATCAGTGTGAACCCAGCCTTAAGGTGTGTGCAGAAGACCAATCACTTTGCTACGTAATGGTGTGTACTGAGTCATTTCAGTAAGTATTGGGTTTCCATGGGATCAACAATAACAGGACATAAAGGCCAGCTTTGTTAAAATTACTTTTTAAGCTGGGATGGCAATCAGTTCCTTCCAAAAGTGAACCGGACAACCACTTGAAACTTTTAGACCCCTTTCACACTGGGGCCACGGCCACTCTTGCGGTATTGCGCCACTTTTTTTTAGTGGCCCTTTACCATTGTTTAAATGGCGCTTTTCGTCCGCTAGCAGGGCGCTTTTAACCCCAAAGAAGGGGTTAAAAACTCCTGTGTTGCGGTGCTTCCGAAGCACTTTTCAGGCACTTCGGAAGTGCTGCCCATTCATTCCAATGGGCAAGGGCGTTTTGGTAGAGCTAAATACAGAGCTCCCAAACCGCCCCAAAGATGCTGCTTGCAGGACTTTTCGTCACACTTGAATGACTAAGAGACGGTTTTTTAGGCACTTAGCAGAGGCTATTTCCAGCGCTAAAGAGCCTGAAAACTGCACCGGTGTGAAAGGGGTCTAAACGATGCTATCTAACATTAGACAGAACAAGGTATCTGCTATTGTCTTTGTTGGCTTAAAAAGCCTCTTCTGTTACCCTTCCTAACATGTCTTCACTTTGTTACTAAGGGCTCAGCTTGCCTAACATCTGGTCTAAGATCCTCCTCTTAGCGGAGTTCAGTGAAAGCACCACCCTGGTCAATGAAGGCATTTATATTCAAAGGAGTGGAGTCCCTGCCTTCAAGGAGCTTACAATCTAAGGTTCCTAACTCACATTCATACATACACATACTAGGGCCAATTTAGACATGAGCTAATTTACCTACCAGCATGTCTTTGGAGTGTGGGAGGAAACTGGACAACCCGGAGGAAACCCGCGAAGGCACAGGAAGAACATGGACGGAAGTGCTAACCACTTAACCACTGTGTATAAAATCCAATTGGTCACTATCGATTTCTACAATGTGCTATTCTTTAAGATGATTTTGACATAAACATGAATGACCGTTGCAGGCAATTGTGGAAAACATGAATGACCATTGCAAGCAATAGTGGAAACAATGGTGCCTTTTCTCAAGCAAACAACATTGACTATTCAATAAGCTCTTGTTATGTCTATATGAAATCTTACACATTAGTTATTGCTGTTCCTACTCTAATTCTCCAAGTGTCTTACTTGCTTTTTCACTGCAAAGAGTTAGCTATGAGCTTATAAAAAGCCTCTCTGTATTGTGGCCCGTGATAATTGAAGGCGATGTACAGTTAATTACTTGAAAGTGATCACAAGGTAGTTTTAACAAATTGGTCCCTATCATCAGAAGGGGAGGGGGAAATCCACTGCTCCATTCCCAGCTCCATTCTTTTTCTGGCTCTCTTTATTCCTGCATGTGAAAAGCATAGCAGATGACTAGCGGAGCAGAAGTAAAATGTGTTTTGTTATTTGTCTGAAGTCCCCGGGCCCGGAACTTGGTAAGCCTCGATATTATACCCAGGATGGAGCATAATAAATCCATTTTGTTTCCTGCAAACATTTGTCCACTAAAAATGGGAGATAGAAAAACAGACCCGGTCGTTTGCAAAAGCCGCCATTGTGGATGTGTCAAAATCATTAGCTCAGCGGCATATATTCTGCAAGCTAATGCTCCTGTCTAATTCTCCATGGGACAGCCTGTCTGCATTTCAGATAGAAGCCAGACTGCAATATGGGGGAAAGAGCTTTTGGAATGACATGCAAGTCATTTACCTCTGAGATGTGACGTTATTCCATGGTGGTGGTCTGTAACCTACGTGGGCTGGTCTCGCAGAAAAAATTAACCAGATAGACTGCATAGTACTTTTTTCTTTGCTAAATGGTATTATATTAGAGAAAGCAATTGATGGGATATGTCTTGGGCCAGTTTTTAAAAAGTGCTTGCTTTACACTGAAAATGTCACCAGCAGCAGACAAAGTGACAAATGGGCCTGAGTAGATAAATAGATATATAGATAGATAAATTTGCAGCAAAGACACATAACAGCCCCTTCATTTCACAAGTTCAAATGTGATGAAAGGAAATGGGAGAAGCATTTTGCGAGTCTCAAATATAGACAGGAGCCAGCAGGAGCTTGATGCTTTGCACCACTTGGACATTAGAAACCAGGAGCATGATTAGAGCAAATTATGAAGAATTTCTCCCTGCAGTGTCAAGGTCTATGTGACAATAGGAGGGGGTTCCAGTACCTACCTGGCCCACAAATAGTATAAATGGTCTATAAGCCCTAGAGGGGCCTTGTTTATCTGCACTGCCTGCACAACGGTATGTCTGCCCATGATTGTCACCAGACCAGGAATAGGGGGGACATTTTCCAATGAGAACAGCAGTTCCGATGACAACTCTCTAAGAAGAGAATACTTCACTTTCCTTCACTTTAGAGAGATTTCCTCTGACTTCCCAATGCGTTTCCCATTTATTCCAAAACATAAGAAAAAATATGTTTTGGTTAAATATACACTTTAAGTAATATTATCCTGCAAGATGTTTAAGCACCATGTTTTCAATGGTAGGGTACACTGCCTCTTTACTGA
Source organism: Aquarana catesbeiana (assembly GCF_042186555.1). Classification (NCBI taxonomy): domain Eukaryota; kingdom Metazoa; phylum Chordata; class Amphibia; order Anura; family Ranidae; genus Aquarana; species Aquarana catesbeiana. Next base: position 572,420,992 of record NC_133326.1, read on the forward strand.
AAAAAAAAACAGAAATACTTTTCTAATAAATCAGACTTTCTCAGTAAGAAGAAATTGTCTTTTTACCTTCTTTTCCAGATTGACATTATTAGCTATTAATACTATAAGTCTTCTAAAATGTTTTCATATGGTCTTCAAGCTCTCTTTGGGTTATTTAGGGAAAGAAGTCAAACAGCATAACTAGTAAATTATCAAAGCAGGACCTCACAGCCAAAAGATGCTTTGATCCTATTAAAGCCCTGCTGTGTACTGGCTTGGTATGTGTGATGCTGGCTATCCACATTCAAACCGCACACAACATGCTGGATGGGGTGTAAGAAATCAGCCAGGCAGAAAGCCCTACCCTCTGTGTGAATCCAAAAAAAGTCATTATCATATGGTAATAATTTGCTAGTATGAGATTGATGAATTTACAAAAGTTTCACAGACTCAAAACAAAATGTATTGCATTTCATTATATAGAAAAAAATGCGTGTCTGTCTGTATATATATATATATATATATATATATATAATGTATATATATATTTTTTAACATTTTACATGGGATGGAGGAGGGGTATTTTTCTCCAAGGTCTACTTTAATGATAGTGTGACGAAAACGACCCACACTCAGCTTGAGTGCTTTCATCATATACCGCTTCCTCCCAGTCTGAATATAGATATCAGCTATTCCAACCGCTGATAACAACAAACAAGGCAATACTCGTTTGGTTGCTGAACATGAACTGTTTATTGAAAACACAGGTAATACTCTGGACAATCCCCCCACCTTTGCATTCCGGGCGGGGTAGACTGTCCAATCAGCAGTGAGAGCTGTTGGAGGAATTCTCCCCCACCAATCTCACAGTGTCAGGGGCATATCAGTGGCCGTCGGGCGAACATGCGTGTGCACAGGTGCACAAGGGGCCTTCCCAGGGCACTTCTGCTGAAATCTCCACCAGGGGGTGCCGTAGCGCTCCTGCGCGTGCCCGTTCGCGCGCGCCCGTTCGCGCTAGCGCTGTTTGGCGCCAAGGGCCCTTTAAAAGACTGTCAGATGCTTCCATCAGGTGCTGTTCGTCTGCAGCTCTGCACCTGAGTTCCTGTATCCTGCCTGTTGTTGTATTGCTAGTGACCCGGCTCCGTCTGACCATTCTCCTGTCTCCAATCCGACCCGGCCTGCCTGACCTCGCTTATGTCTTGTGACCTGTTGCCAAACTCCTGCCTGCCTGACTATTCTTGGATTATCCCTCCTGCTATATACTTGCCTGATCTCCTGCCAAACGGACTGTCTGACTCTGCTTTGCCTGTGTCCTGTGACGCTGCTTCCAGCCTGCTCTGCCAAGCTCCAGGTTCTGCTGCTGCCAAATCATCCACCTGTCTGCCTACTGATCCGCTTCAGCCTACCTGCATCCGCAGCTCAGCCATCCCGGAGGGACGTCTTCCCAGTTCCAGTGTTTGCTACCGCAGGAACCTGCACCAGGCCCTCCTACCCACTGTGCTCAAGAGACCACTGTTCCCACTTCCAGTGGCTCCTGAACCAGCGTTTAAGAGAGGTCTACTTCTACCAGTCGGGCTCAACTACCAGGTACCTAACACACAGCTAATCTACATACAGATCCCATAATATCCAAGGCAGACAGACACAATAGAACACTGGAATACAGCCACACCCCAAACGACCCGGCAAAGAGTACACAAAAAAATGAGACAATATACAATATATATATATATATATATATATATATATATATATATATATATATATATATACACATACACACAACATTCCAGTGATTAGTACAGATCAGACTGGATTTCTCGGTCACCCTGTGCCCCTATTAGAGACACAGGGTGAGTTAGACATAGGAGGTGCATGGGGAGCTGAATCAAGGTTTTCCCAACCACCCCAAGGGATTCTGGGTTCCACGGGCCCCCCCGCCCAAAGTGACTCCATCACAGGTAGATTTTCTGAGATGGTGAAATAAAAACTAAAAGAAATGTTAAAATACTCACCTATCCTAGAGAAATCACTGCTTCAAATTTTATACATCCCTGGTCACATTACCATTCCTGGTCACAAAACCTAGGCATTTGCCAATGTGATCCTTGCTGAAGAAACATTTTATGTTCTTCTCCAGCAGAACAAATATCTAAGCTTTTGTTTTTCTAGCCACAACTGATGAGAGTCTAGAGCAGCATTTTCTCCAGGAAGGAGGTTCTGCGGCTCTTTGTTGATCTATCCCAGAATGTTGAACCCCAAGCAGGTATAAAAAAACAAAATTGTATCAAATACATACTGTAATTTTCCTTTCCTGATGCCATTCCATGGTACCATACTTATAGCTGTGCCCATATCTCCACCCACAGGACCAATATAAATCTATAAAAGGAAGTAAAGAGAGACCCCTTTCTCTGTTTTCCTAACGCTGACATGGCAGCATACATATGACACCTAACAAGCTCAACAGGGAGGGCTATAATGTATAATCAAACTTTATTATAATGGTCATGGAAGCCTGAATTATCATTCTGCCGAAGTCCACTGACGTACGGGCCCCGGGATCTTTCCTGTAGCACCTGAGGCAGGTGCACTGCGACAACCAGCCTGCTGCCTGCAGATGGTCTACAAAGACAATTTGCATGCACTGCCTGAATGTAGAGATGTAGAGATGTACCTAGCTGAATGATCCTCTACCACTTATGGAGCATCCAAACACCAGCTCAGGTGCACCACATGAGGTTCTAATGTCTCTAGTTAGAGAATTTCTTGGCCCCAAAAGACCACCAGAAGGGGCTCCCCACCTTGTAGATGCATTTAGCAACCAAAGATACGGGACTGTGTCTGGGATAGGCTGAACCCAGGCATACTCCAACGTACTTGGCAGGTAGGGACTTATCGCAACATCATGGTCTTGCAGTTGTAGATCTTAAGGGACAAAAAGGAGAATGAGGAAGGACTTTCTCTACTTACTTTTATAGATTTAAACTTGTCCTGTGGATGAAGATATATCATATGTATGCTACCATGTTGGTGTCAGGAAAAAACATTTAATCAAGCTATGTGTTCATTAAGTCATGAAATATATGTTTATGGATAAGTACCTAATCTTTCAAATTATCTTACTTTTTATTTTGTTTTGGAAAAGCCCTGCCGCTTCTTTGTGTTGTATCACATTTAAATATCAGGCCCTGAATTTGTCTATTCATTGTGTCGGTTATGTAACACATATTCGTCTTCTCCTGTCTTAAGCGCTGTCTGCCAAATATTTGGTTGAACTGCTGGCGACTGAACCGTGAAAGGTATTAGAATATTATTATCGGATTAGGAGCGAGAATATTAATTTGAGATCAGGAAACATGTTGGTTCTTTGTCCTGTGTAGATACTGCAACAAACAAAGCTGCAGGAGGTTTTTGCCTTTGAGAGAGCCAGATCTGAGCCACAAACCGGCTCTAAAGCTCAGCAATAGTCTATGTTTATTGCCGTTAATTAGAGGATTATTAGGAGCTGTTCATTTTAAGCCACTAAAACTAAGCAGAATTAGAGAATCACACACACACATACACACATATATATATATATATATATATATATATATATATATATATATATATATATATATACAGTATATCACAAAAGTGAGTACACCCCTCACATTTTTGTAAATATTTATATCTTTTCATGTGACAACACTGAGGAAATGACACTTTGCTACAATGTAATGTAGTGAGTCAGCTTGTATAACAGTGTAAATTTGTTGTCCCCTCAAAATAACTCAACACACAGCCACTAATGTCTAAACCGCTGGCAACAAAAGTGAGTACACCCCTAAATGAAAATGTCTAAATTGGGCCCAATTAGCCCTTTTCCCTCCCCGGTTTCATGTGACTTGTTAGTGTTACAAGGTCTCAGTTGTGAATGGGGAGCAGGTGTGTTAAATTTGGTGTTATCACTCTCACTCTCTCATACTGGTCACTGAAAGTTCAACATGGCACCTCATGGCAAATAACTCTTAGAGGATCTAAAAAAAAGAATTGTTGCTCTACATAACAATGGCCTAGGCTATAAGAAGATTGCCAAGACCCTAAAACTGAGCTGCAGCACGGTAGCCAAGACCATACAGCGGTTTAACAGGACAGGAGCCACTCAGAACAGGCCTCTCCGTGGTCGACCAAAGTGCATGTGCTCAACGTCATATCCAGGGGTTGTCTTTGGGAAATAGATGTATGAGTGCTGCCAGCATTGCTGCAGAGGTTGAAGGGGTGGGGAGTCAGCCTGTCAGTGCTCAGACCATACGCCACACACTGCATCAAATTGGTCTGCATGGCTGATGCACAAGAAAACCTGCAAACAGTTTGCTGAAGCCAAGCAGACTAAGGACATGGATTACTGGAACCATGTCCTGTGGTCTGATGAGACCAAGCTAAACTTATTTTGTTCAGATGGTGTCAAGCGTGTGTGGTGGTAACCAGGTGAAGAGTACAAAGACAAGTGTGTCTTGCCTACAGTCAAGCATGGTGGTGGGAGTGTCATGGTCTGGGGCTGCATGAGTGCTGCCGGCACTGAGGAGCTACAGTTTATTGAGGGAACCATGAATGCCAACATGTACTGTGACATACTGAAGCAGAGCATGATCCCTTCCCTTCGGAGACTGGGCCGCAGGGCAGTATTTCAACATGATAACGACCCCAAACACACCTCCAAGTAGACCACTGCCTAAAGAAGCTGAGAGTAAAGGTGATGGACTGGCCATTCATGTCTCCAGACCTAAACCCTATTGAGCATCTGTGGGGCATCCTCAAACAGAAAGGGGAGGAGCGCAAGGTCTCTAACATCCACCAGCTTTGTGCATAGTTGCCAACATTGTAAAAAAAATTTTAGGGACACTTTTTTGGCTGCAGGCAGAGTCTTGTTATAATCAGGGGGCGGGGATGCGTTTGTGCGTGTGGCATAGGGAAAAAGTAAAAATGCGGGGCGCGAAGCGATCGACTGCAAAAAAATGGGCGTGGTTTACGCGAATAGTGGGCGTGTCTTAAACGGGTGTGGCTCAAAGGGGGTGTGGTTAGAGTCTGAGATGAATGAGGGATGGAGAGGGAAAGGGGGGGAGAGGGAGAGAGGGACAGCAGGCCCAGATCCTACACAAAAATGGAAATATGTGTATTCTAGAAAGTTTTTTTTTTTTTTTTTTTAAATTCCTTTATTTTGATACACAGAAGGCATAAAAATACAGTTCGGGTTACAGCAGGTCACTTTATCCATATATTCCTATTGTTAAATCATATACAGTAAAACTGTAGACCAAGATCAAGTTATTTACCATACAAATATGGTAGCATACATGTATTCCAGCCAAAAGTATATCCTTTACAAACATATTATATCAAGGTTGCCTATAAATGGGCCTCCTTGCATAAACCTTAACCTGTTTATGAACAGTTTTGAAGTATATTATAATATTTAAACCTTTAGAGACAGAAATGTCTTTTGCTATACAGGTGCGTGTTTCTTGCTCACCTTAAAAAATATCTTCACATCATATTTGTTATCGCCGTCACCACGGCTGGATTAGTGAGCGGTCAGAACAAAAGAAACTACAGAAAAGAAAAGAGTGGGAGGTGGAGAGAAAAGCGGGGAAGGAAGGGGAGGGGAGGTGTAATGGGGTGAGAAGGGGGCAAGAAAGAAAAGGATATAAAGGCATGGTCGCGGCATCGCCCCCAACTTGGTCCCACCTGTCATGCCCCAAAGGGATGTGTACAGATATCTGTTTCAGTGGGGTCCATGGGGTTATTCTCAGGTAGATAAGGATTGTGTCTGGGCTATGTCCTGTAGATATATGTCGGTGCCAACAAAATATCTCCAGGGTCTCCATTTTTCCATAAATTGTTCCTCTTTGTTTTGTAGGGTTGCCGTCAGTTCCTCCATACGTAAAATACAGTTAACTTTTGAGTACCACATGACCCTGGTCGGAGGTAGGGGATTCCGCCAGAGCGCCGGAATGCATGTTTTTGCTGCGTTCAGGAGTTGCATTGTCAATGTTTTCTTGTACTTTTGAATCGGTCTCGTGGTCAGGTGTAGGAGGCATGCTGCCGGATTATCCCTGAGATCGACCGAGGTCAGACTTTGGATTGTTGAAGTCACCCCCTCCCAGAAGGGTCTCAGGAGTGGGCACGACCAAAAGACGTGAAGCATACTTCCTGCTTCCCTGTCACACCTCCAACACCTATCCGACAGCGACGGGTTCATTTTGTGTAACACGTATGGGACTCTGTACCACCTGGTCAGGATTTTGTATCCCGCTTCTTTGTAATGACTCGCAATCGATGACTTGTGTGCCAACACCAAGACCCTCTCTCTTTGCTGGGTGGTGAGCTGAGTCCCCAGGTCCCTTTCCCATTTCAGGAGGAACTCTGGAGTTGAGTCCTCCCCTTGTCTCATAAGGATACTGTATAAGAATGACAGTGTGTGTCTTATAGGTTCCCCCGATTTGCAGAGAGATTCCAGAGGAGTGTGACTACGGGGGACATAGGGTATTTTCTGGAGGGTCTTCAGGTAGTGTCTAAGTTGAAGAGTACTGAGACTGTCTAATGGAGGGTCAATGAGTCTGGAGAGGGTGGAGGCGGTTGGGAGTTCTCCCTGGGGCCAAATCTCGCCCAGGGACTGTTTTTCACAACTCGCCAATTGTCTCAATCTGCGGCTTGTGAGTCCGGGGGAGAAGTCTGGGTTACCTATAATAGGAGTCATGGGGGAGGGCAACGGTGACACGTCTGTGGTACGGAATACTTTCCTCGCCACCTGTAGGGTGGCACCTATTAGCGGGTGTGATTTCATGTCTGCCGGCGGAGTTGACATTAGCCACGGGGATGGAAGTAAGGGCAAAGAGGAGTCTTCAATTTCCATTTCTACCCATTGTTTGGAGTCTCTGTTGCAGTGCCAGTCAGCGATCCTGGCCAAATGAACCGCTTGGTAATATCGAAAGATGTCCGGGAGACCAATGCCCCCCTTTTCTTTGGGTTTAGTCAGTGTTTGCATTTTTGTTCTGGGGGATTTATGAGACCAGATAAACTCTCTGATGATAGACTGAATTTGCTTAAAGAAGGTAGTTGGTAACTGGATCGGTAATGTTTGAAGTATATATAAAATCCGGGGTAGGGCCGTCATTTTCAGGGCGTTACAACGTCCAAACCAGGTCAAGGTAAGTTTGTGCCACGTCTGGAGATCTATCTTAAGTCTCTGAAGTAGGGGTGCGAAGTTGCTGGTATACAAGTGTGCCAAGTCCGGGGTGATGTCCACCCCCAGGTAGCGGATAGATTTCTCCGCCCATCTAAAGGGGAAAGATTTGCTCATGTTTGTTGCTACCTTAGCTGGTAATGTGATATTCAACACCGCGGACTTGGCACAGTTGACTTTGAAGTTTGATGTTTCCCCATATAACCGAAGAGCTGACAAAATGTTGGGCAGAGTGATCTGTGGGTTGGAGACAAAAAAGATCAGGTCGTCGGCGAAGGCCGCGATTTTATGATGACCAGAGGGCTTTGCAATTCCCGTTATATTGGGGTTCCTTCGGATGCTACACATGAACGGCTCGAGGGTCAGAATGAAAATTAGTGGGGACAGGGGGCACCCCTGTCTCGTCCCATTTGAAATGTCAAAGAATTCCGAACGCCACTCATTGACCCGTACCGCCGCCGAGGGAGTCGAGTACAAAGATGATATCCAGCCTCTCACGTTTGGGCCCATACCAATATGTTCCAGGGTGGCTCGCATAAAATGCCAAGCCACCCTATTGAAAGCCTTTTCCGCGTCCGTGGAGAGGAGCAGAAAAGGCTTTTTGACTGATCTTGCTTCATGTATGAGATTGAGAACTCTAATGGTGTTGTCTCTCGACTCCCTCAGCGGTACAAACCCTGCCTGGTCTAGGTGGACCAGGTGTGGGATATGTGGCAGGATTCTGTTAGCCAGGATTTTGGAAAATAATTTCAGATCCACGTTAAGCAATGCAATCGGGCGATAATTACACCAGTAGTTGGGATCCTTCCCTTCTTTTGGGATCAGGGATATAAATGCCCTTAGTGAGTCTACCATGTTAGTACTGCCCTCCTTTAATGTGTTGTACGCTTTCAGAAAATGTGGCGATAGGTTAGGCCCAAAAGTCTGGTAGTAGGTCAGGGTGAAGCCGTCCGGCCCCGGTGCCTTCTTGGGCTTCGTTTGTGCCAGGGCTAGCGATAGTTCTTCCTGAGTAATGTCCGCTTCAAAGGCATCACTTATATCAGTTGGTAAAGTAGGCATACCCGAGGACCTGACGTATTCACCCGCTGACCTCTCCTTCTCCGCCAATAATCCAACAGGTTCCCCCTTGTGCAAATTGTATAATTGTTGGTAGTATTCAACAAATTCGCTGGCTATATCCCTGGAGGTATGGACCTTTGCCCCCTGTGAGGTCACTATAGATGGAATGTAAGTGCGCTGTCTCGGGCCACGAAGGAGTCTGGCCAACATGGTACCTGGCTTATTGGAGAATTCAAACATAGATCTTCTGGCCCAAGCCAGATTCTGTAGCGTTTTATAGTACAAAAGGTCCTTCAAATCACCCCTAGCCTTCAATAAAGCCCTGAGGTGTGTTTCAGCCAAAGACTTCTTGTGTAGCAGCTCGAGAGACCGCACCTGGGATATCAAAAGATCGATCTGTTTGGTTCTTTCCCTTTTTTTTGCAGCCCCTATCCTAATTAGTTCACCCCTTATTACACATTTATGGGCCTCCCATATTGTCATTGCGGACATCAAGGGGTCTGTGTTTTCTGAGAAATAATTGGTTAGTGCCCTACTTATCTCTGTACGTACTTCAGGGATTTGTAACAATGACTCGTTTAGTTTCCATGTTGGGGGGGATCTGAGTTCCGTGTCCCAGCATATGGTTACATGCGTGGGAGCATGGTCAGATAGGGAAATGTAATCAATTTGGGATGAAGTAACATAAGGGAGGTCTTTATGCTGGATCTGGAAGAAGTCTATCCTGGAGTATGTTCCATACACCGCAGAGAAGTAGGTATAGTTCCTCTCCTCCGGGTGCATGATCCTCCAGGGATCCACCAACTGCAGGCCAATCAATTCCTGTTTGAGTTTTTTCAGGTAGGCGAAGGACAAGTGAGACGCTCCTCTCGAAACGTCAAGAAGAGGCTCGGGGGCAAAATTAAAATCACCGCCCATCAGAAACAAACCCTCTCGGAATTCTAGGATTAAGGGGATAAGTGATCGCAAGAAGGACAGGTGGTCAGAATTTGGGAAATAGACGTTGACCAGGGTCACTGTGGTATTTCTGATTTTGCCTTTTAAGAGCAGGTAGCGCCCAAGTGGGTCCGCTCTCTCCTCCAACAGTGTCCACGGCAAAGATCTGGCTATCAATATGCTAACCCCCTTCGATTTTGACAAAGGGGAGGGAGCGTGGTACACATTGGGAAAATCCCTGTTGCGAAGTCTGGGAACTGCCGACTGTTTGAAATGCGTTTCTTGAATGAATGCCACCTGCGAGCGTGTTTTTTTCAGGTTTGAGAGTAATCTGGAGCGTTTTTCCGGTGTCGCCAGACCCCGGACGTTGAGGGAGGTAAATTTTATCTCACCTCGTGTGCGCGAACCTGAGGGAATTCCCGGGGGGGCCATGCCGCGTACCAATACCAAGCAAAAAAAAAAAAAAAGGGAAAATTGCTCAGAGAGATATAAGGGGGGGGGGGGGGGAAGGCAGAGGAGGAGTAGTGGGGAGGACTGGGAGAGAGAGAAGGGAAGAAGGAAGTGAAGCTAAGAGAAGAGGAAGAAAAATACTAGGAAGGACAAATAAATTATTCAACTGTTGCTATACTAAGCCTTGCGCACGTATGCGCTACCTATTAGTGGGAGTGGAAGACGAGTCTCTGCGACACAGCGGGAGACGTGTCAACAGGAGAGAACCGGTATAATAATAGATATCAAACTATTACCGCTATAAACGGAACATAAAATAATAAAAGGACTAAGAACAACTCTCTATTGCTATGTGTAGAACCTTCAGGCCGTGTGTATGTAAACCCCTGTAGAGCAGTTCACATAAACGCACAGTGGAACACATACACCAACTTTCTGTCCGCCACCTAGCTATCCTAGTGAACTCAAATGTCAAGTATCAGAACAGTAATAAGCTATACACAATTCCGTGTCTTTGGAATCAGGACACCCCCAGCGCCGCCACCCCATGTCCCCAACAAAAAATTAACGAGAAACGTTAAACGGAGGGTAACAAAAATGCCCCCTTTAGGAGTGCGGAGACATGGGGGGGGGGGCGCCGCGAAAAGGCCCCAACAGTATTTAGGGTCTAGACAACCATTTTAGGCATTACATCTCTGCACCAAGGGGCAAGGCATCCCAGTAACATACATACATAATAAGCCCCTTAAACTATACATGACCCACTCACGGAACCGTGTGGATATGTTATGAGCTCAGGGAGGACAGTCTAATCAAGATTCCGGTGAGGTGAGATTGTCTCTCGGGGATATCCTGGATCTTGAGCGCCATTGTCGTCTGCTGGGTCTTTGGGGTCTTGGAGATGCAGAACGTGGGTTGTTGAATGTAGTTGGGAAGTCCAGCCAGTTGGGTACAGAGAAACCGGGGATCGCCAAGAAACCAAACAGGTCAGGAAGCTGGTCCGGCCATCGCAGCACGAAAGAGTTGTTCCCTTTCAGGACAATCAAGTGAAAGGGGTGTCCCCATCTGTATGTGGCACCTGCTGTTCTGATTGCTTCCAGTAATGGTCGTAGTTGGCCTCTCATACGCAGGGTGAGTCGCGATAAATCTGGGAAGAGTTGCACAGAAGCACCATCAAAGTCCAAGGGGCCTTGGGTCCATGCCCTTTGTAGAATTTCTTCCTTAATTGTGTAATAATGGAATCTCGCCAATACATCTCTCGGCGCGGGATCATCTCCTCTCCTAGGACCCTGTACTCGGTGCACCCGATCTAGTTCCAACTCATCTGTAGGTGGTTTGTCCAGCAATCGATTAAATATGGCCACTATCGTAGCTCTGAGATCACCCCCTGATGTGACTTCTGGCAAGCCGCGCACCCTGATGTTGTTTCTCCTGCTACGATTTTCGCCATCATCTATGGAAAGTTGCATCAGGATCAGGCGCTTTTTATAATCAACATGAGCCCTTTCCATGGCTGACGTTCTGGACTCCAGGTGGGAAGTGGATGTCTCCACCTCGGATACCCTAGAGTCCACCGTATCTATCCTCTGCTTAAGGTCATGGATTTCTTTAGAAAGGGTATTCACAATAGTGGCTGCAGAGTCAGAAATGTCTTTTTTAGTAGGGAGAAGGGCGATCAGCTCTTTCCAGCCTTCAGGTAGTGCTGGCCCCTGTGTGTTGGCAGATTGTACAGTCTGAGCAAATGAGCAACTATCTATCCCCGGGATTTCCGGGGATAGGATCGGGGAGTCCGGTCTGTTATGGAGAGACCCGTTACCTTGAGAGGCACTGGGGAGCCCCTTGCCCGTCTTTTTGAGCGATGGTGTGCCTGTGTTGTTGTTGCGCGGCGGCGCCATCTTGGATTCCGGGGCCTGTGACTCACCATAATGTTGAATCAGTGGGATCCCTGAGCGTGTCACCTGCCACGTCGCCTGCTACCAGCTGTCCGTCCTTGTATCAGTTGTCCCAGCAGAGTCCGTCCTTGCATTAGGTGCCCCCAGCGGAGCCCCCCTTACATCAGATGTCCCCAGCGGAGCCCCCCTTACATCAGGTGTCCCCAGCGGAGCCCCCCTTACATCAGGTGTCCCCAGCGGAGCCTTCCTCACATCTGAGTCCCCATCAGCAGAGTCCTCTTTACATCTGTGTCCCCGTGACATCCAGACTATATGGTCCCTCTCCCTGTGACACCCAGACTATACGGCCCCCTGTGACATCCAGACCAGCGCCCCCCTGTGACATCCAGACCAGCCCCCCCCCCCGTGACATCCAGACCAGCACCCCAGTGACATCCAAACCAGCCCCCCGTGACAGCCAGACCAGTCCCCCCGTGACATTCAGGCCACCCCCCCGTGACATCCAGACCAGCCCCCCCTTTGACATTCAGGCCAGCCCCCCCCTGTGACATCCAGACCAGCCCCCCTGTGACATCCAGACCAGCCCCCCCATGACATTCAGGCCAGCCCCCCCTGTGACATCCAGACCAGCCCCCTGTGACATTCAGGCCAGCCCCCCCCCGTGACATCCAGACCGCTCCCCCATGACATCCAGGCCAGCCCCCCCGTGACATCCAGACCAGCCCCCCGTGACATCCAGACCAGCCCCCCCTGTGACATCCAGACCAGCCCCCGTGACATCCATCGAGCGGAGCCGCAGTCTATGAGGAGAAGCCAGCACATTATGCCCCCCAGCACACGTCCAGGCAGGAACTCCAGGAGCGGCCGGTGGATAGTGTGCGCTCCGTACTGCGCAGGTGCTGATAGACACCGGGGCCGTGTGTTCATTGGAGAGGGGAGGGGCCGATCCGTGCAGCTAAAGAAGCCGATTCATAGGCTGCACGGATCGAGCCCCCTTCCTCTCTTCACTGAACACAAGGTAGAAGATCTAGCGGCGGCGCCGGCGGCCATTTTGCTGGAGCCAGCTGCTAGAGAATTAAAAAACAAACATTCTGAATTTTCCCGCCCCCTCCTCCCCATCCTAGTACATGACCTCGACCCCCATCCTATTAATGACCTGACCTTGCCCACTCCTCCCCATCCTAATGACATGACCTCACCCCCATCCTAGTAATGGCATGACCTCACCCCCCCATCCTAGTAATGACATGACCCCCCCTTCCTCCTCCCATCCTAGTAATGACATGACCTCGCCCTCTCCCCCATCCCAGTAATGACGTGACCACGCCCCCCCAATCCTAGTAATGGCATGACCTCGCCCCTTCCCACCCCATCCTGGTGATGACATGACTTTGCCCCCTCACCCTATCCTAGTAATGACAGAACCTCGCCCCCTCCTCCCCATCCTAGTACATGACCTCGACCACCATCCTATTAATGACCTGACCTTGCCCACTCCTCCCCATCCTAGTAATGACATGACCTCGCCCCTATCTTAGTAATGACATGACCTCACCCTCCCATTCTAGTAGTGACATGACCTCACCCCTATCCTAGTAATGACATGACCTCACCCCCCATCCTAGTAATGACATGACCCCCCCTTCCTCCTCCCATCCTAGTAATGACATGACCTCGCCCTCTCCCCCATCCCAGTAATGACATGACCTCGCCCCCCATCCTATTAATGACCTGACCTCGCCCCCTCCCCCCCAACCTAGTAATGACATGAACTCACCCTTCCCCCCATCCTAGTAATGACATGACCTCTCCCCCTCCTCCTTTCCATCCTAGTAAAGACATGACCTCGCCCCCTCCCCCATCACAGTAATGACATGACCTCGCCCTCCTCATCCTAGTAATGACGTGACCACGCCCCCCCAATCCTAGTAATGACATGACCTCGCCCCTTCCCACCCCATCCTGGTGATGACATGCCATTGACCCCTCACCCTATCCTAGTAATGACAGAACCTCGCCCCCTCCCCCCCATCCTATTAATGACCTGACCTTGCCCACTCCTCCCCATCCTAGTAATGACTTGACCTCTCCCCTATCTTAGTAATGACATGACCTCACCCTCCCATTCTAGTAATGACATGACCTCATCCCCATCCTAGTAATGACATGACCTCACCCCTCCCATCCTGGTAATGACATGACCCCCCCTTCCCCCTCCCATCCTAGTAATGACATGACCTCGCCCTCTCCCCCATCCCAGTAATGACATGACCTCATCCCCTCCCCCACCTTAGTAATGATATGACCTCACCCCCCATCCTATTAATGACCTGACCTCGCCCCCTCCCCCCAACCTAGTAATGACATGAACTCACCCTTTCCCCCCCATCCTAGTAATGATATGACCTCACCCCCCCTCCTTTCCACCCTAATAAAGACATAACCTCACCCCCCTCCCCATCCTAATAATGACATGACCTCACCCCCCTTCCCATCCTAGTAATGACATGACCTTGCCCCTCCTCCCCATCCTAGTAATGACATGACCTCGCCCCCACCCTCCCATCCTAGTAATGACATGACCTTGACCCTTTCCTCCCTCCATCCTAGTAATGACATGACCTTCCCCCCATCCTAATAAGGACATGACCTCACCCCCTCCTTCCTCTATCCTAGTAATGACATGACCTTGCCCCCCCATCCTAGTAATGACATGACTTTGTCCCCTTTATCCTAGTAATGACATGACCTCGCTTCTCCTTCCCATCCTAGTAATGACATGACCTGGCCCCCCCCCCCAATATGATCATCCCAGGGTGTTGAGGTACAGAGACAACTCGTTAGGTGAGTGAGCAGAGCAGTGCTTTACCTCTCAGTAGCTCAGTTGCAGTGGTCTCTGCTCCCGAGCAGTGCTCTTCTCCTACCTCAGCACACTGCCATGATTCTCCAGGCTGGTCCCGGTCCTCCACTCTATTTAGAAAATGCAGTCACACTTGACTTCTCCCCAGCCAATGAGAGCAGAGAGGGGTTTGGACTGAGGATACAACTGGAAGCTGATTACTGGATTATAGAGCTTGGCTGGGACACCAGGGGGACACAAGCAGATAGGAGCTGGACTCCAGTTTTGGGATTTTGTAGGGAAAATTTAATATAACAGCAGGGAGCAGAGCAGCGGGCCCCCTGGAGGTGGGGTGGGGTCATAATTGCGATCTCCGCGACACCTGATGCTACTCCCATGTTTTAATTGTTTATTTTATCAATTTACAATTCTTCTAGGTACACATGCACACAGTTTTTGAAGTAACTCTGCATGTAGGTTGTTCCAAACATCTTGGAGAACTAACAACAGATCTTCTGTGGATCTTCTGTGGATGTAGTTTCAAATCCTCAAAAGTCTCTTCATATAATCCCAGACAGACTTGATGATGTTGAAATCAGCTTTCTTTGGGGGCCAAACCATCACTTCCAGGACTCTTTGTTCTTCTTTACGCTGAAGATAGTTCTTAATGATATTGGCTTTACATTTGTGGTTGTTGTCCTCCTGCAGAATAAATTTGGGGCCAATTACACATCTCATTGGTGGTATGGCATGATGGATAGGCATCTGTCTATATTTTTCAGCATTGAGGAACATCATTTATCAGGCAACGTTGAGGACCGCAAACACAGTGGTCAGCCACGGAAACTTAATGCAGTGGATGAAAAACACATCATGCTTGCTTCCTCTCAACATTGGAAGATGTCCAGTACTGCCATCAGCACAGAATTGGTGGAAACCAGTGGGACCCAGGTACACCTATCCATTGTCCACAGAAGTCTGGGCAGAAGTGGTCTTCATGGAAGAATTGTTGCCAAGCCATATTTTCAATTAAAAACAGGGCTAAGCAACTCAACTATGTAGGAAAACATATGAACTGGCAGCAGGTGCTCTGGACTGATGACTCAAAATTTAAAAAATGTGGCTGTAGCAAGAGGCAGTTTGTTCATGGAGGGCTGGAGAGCAGTACAATAATGAGTTTCTGCAGACAACAGTGAAGCATGGTGGAGGTTGCTTGCAAGTTTGGGGCTGCATTTCTGTAAATGGAGTTGGTTATTTGGTCAGGATCAATGGTGTGCTCAATGCGGAGAAATACAGACAGATTATTATTATTATACAGGATTTATATAGTGCCAACAGTTTGCGCAGTGCTTTACAATGTTTGGGCATATAGTGCAGTTACAATACAATTCAATACAGAAGGAATCAGAGGGCCCTGCTTGTTAGAGCTTACAATCTAAAAGGGAAGGTCAAGTGATACAAAAGGTAATAACTGTGGGGGGGTGGGCTGATAGGAAAAAATACAGTTGTTAGGTGGTGGCAGGATAGGCTTCTCAGAAGAGAAAAGTTTTTAGGGTTCACCTAAAAGTGGGTAGAGTAGGAGATAGTTGGACAGATTGGGGTAGGGAATTCCAAAGGATGGGAGAGGCTCGGGAGAAATCATGGAGGTGAGCATGGGAAGAGATGACAAGGGAATTAGAAAAAAGGAGGTCTTGGGAGGAAGAAAGAGAACAATTTGGTTGGTATTTTGAGACTTCTGATGTAGCTTGGGGCCAAGTTGTGGATGGCTTTGTGGGTTATTGTTAGTATGTTGAATATAATTCACTGGGCTAGTGGCAGCCAATGGAGAGATTGCAGAGAGGAGTAGCAGACGCTGAGCGGTTTGTGAGGTGGATGAGTCTGGCAGGAGCATTTATGATGGACTGAATAGGGGATAGCCTATTTAAAGGTAAGCCAATGAGGAGGGAGTTGCAGTAGTGGAGGCGAGAGATAACCAGGGAGTGAATTAGGAGCTTTTTTGGTGTCATTGGTTAGGAAGGGGCATATTTTTGAGATGTTGTGGAGGTTGAGGCGGCAAGCTTTGGAAAGTGATTGGATGCGAGGCCAAAAGCAGAGTTCAAAGTCCAGGATAACCCCTAGTACCCTGGCATGTGGGGATGGGTTGATGGTTGTGTCACTGATCTTGACAGAGGAGTGAGGGGAAAGAGCACATGGGGGAGGAAATATTATGAGCTCATGAGGAGGTGTAGATTGAGAATAGGAGAGGTCCATGAACAGAACCTTAGGGGGACCCCAACAGAGAAAGGAAGAGGAGAGGAGGAAGTAGAATTGTAAGTGACACTGCAGGTGTAGTGGGATAGGTAGGATGAGAGCCAGCGAAAAGCACAGTCACAGAGACCAAAGGAGTAAAGTTTTTTGAAGAGGAGGAGGGGGTGGTCACTCGTATTAAAGGTAGCCGAAAGGTCCAGAAGTAGGAGTAAAGAATAGTGTCCACTGGTTTTTGCTGTTAGTAAGTTTGTGAGTTTTATGAGGGCAGTTTCTGTGGAGTGTGGAGGGCAAAATCGAGACTAAAGGGGATCAAGGTTATACCTTATGAGGTGGTCACTCAGTTGGTTGTAGACCAGGCGTTCAAGGAGTTTGGAGGAAAAGGGGAACAAGTAGATGGGGCATAGGCTGTTGGATGGTGGAGTCTAAGGAAGGCTTTTTAAGTTTGCGGGAGAGTTGGGGAAGATGCCAGAACAGAGGGAGAAATTAAAGATGTGGGTTAGAGAGTGTAGGATAGAGTCAGAGGGTGACCGCAGTATTTGAGAGGGAACAAGGTCCAGGGGACATGTGATTAGGTCAGCGTTAGAAATAAGTTTAGCAACCTTGTCTATAGTAGCGGGGTTGAATAAGGGGAGTGTTGAGCAATAAGGGGAGTGATAAGCAGACTCTTATCTATCATGCCATACCATCAAATGTAATCTGCAGCAGGATAACGATGAACGTGATGGTTTGGCCCCCACAGAGCCCTAATTTACAGCATTCTTTCACACCTGCCTAAAATTTTTGCACAGGACTGTATATATATATATAAATTCTCCATACAGGAGGTGTCTTAAAGCTGTCATTACCAAGAAAGGATTTTGAATTAAGTATTAAATAAATTTTAGTTAGCGCGTTCAACTTTTTCCCTGTGTCATTCCATTTTATTACACATAACTTAATTTCTGAACGTATTTGTTTTGGTTTCTTTGTATGTATGGATTGCATGGATTGTTACCGACATGTGGTGAAAATTTCATGTCAATAACACCTTTAGAAATATATTTACCCAGAAAATGGTGACCTGTTTAATACTTATTTTACTGGCTGTAAATATAAATAAATATATATATATATATATATATATATATATATATATATATATATATATATAGTCTCAGTTAAGAGCACTAAGTGTCATTTCTGTCTGGTGCTTCATTCCTCTGCTATCAGTATGAATCGCTTCTGACAAATTTTCACAGGTGACAGGGAAGGGATCTCCAGCTGATTGACAGCCTCAGCTCTGGTCCTGTGTGCTGTGTGTAGGAGGGTGTTTCCCTTCCCTCCAATCTCAGGGCTCTTCTCACTCTCAATCAGCTCTTTGCTCCTTTTCTGACAGCTCAGACAAGAGAAGAGAAGACTGCAGATAAACAGGTACAACCTATGTAGGTGGATTTGTTTCATCTCTGTGTACCACCTGAGGCCAGTCAATTCACTGGGTATAAGGGTTTACAACCACCTTAAGTCTTGCTGCTAAAAACTATGGCACCATTTCAGGATCTCCCGACACTTTCTGTCCCAGTCACAATGGTCATCAGAGAGGGAGAATCACCAATATAAACCTAAAAAAGTTTCTAACCCTTCCACATTCTATCCATATCTAAAATAAAGTTTTAGCTTGAGATACACTTTGACAGTGACAATATAAGTATAAAACTATTATCATGATAAACATCACTACATTAACCCTATATAGCCAATATAATATTGACATTATCGAGTAGGCCCCTGCCTACACGATGTTACATAAAAAAATTGTATTGGGTGAAATTATTTGCATTATGCTTCAGAATAAAACAATAAAAAGTGTATTGAGGGCACCCTCTTTAAGTATATATTTTTTTTATTCCCAAACAAATCCTACTTTCATTGCAGTGCCCACATTGCAGCTGTTGGGTGTGTCCAAAGGAATGGCATTCGAAACACATCCACTCACAAGCACTTAGTGTAATTGTCGGTGCATTGTAAGGCTTCACGTGAACACACACAGCTATTCGATGTAAAATATTAACTGCAGGTAATTGAACAAATGGTGTTGAAACACAAAGCACAGATAAGACAGCTTTGTAATCGGAAACCTAGAATTTACAGCATCTGTTCCTGGTTGTACCGAGTCCAAATTGGCAAGAGGCAACACAGCAAGTATGTGCTAATTCGGGCACGCGGTTTCTAGATACCTTTGGAATCTTGACCACTTTCAAATTAAACCTTTTAATGCCGGGCACTTAAGGCAGACGTTGGTATGGGTGATCATCTGCTACAAAGGAGGGATCAGGGAAGAATTCAGTCTTATACTGTCTGCATACAATCTTAAACTGGTATCATTTTAGGGAGAAGTGACAGGCGAAGGCAGGCAATGGTTGGTAAATGCCACCTAGACCTTGGGTTGGCTTTCGTATTACGGTATGTAATTTTTTGGCAACTAAAATGTTTTTGGGTGCAGGAACTTCCAATTTCTATATAATCTTCATCTGTAAAATAAAATGATCTCCCTCATATAAATAAATTTTTGATTCAGAAGGTGCAATAGGGAAGAATTACCACCTCTCTGTGGTTCTTGAGAAAATCTGGATTAAGCTGTAGGGTAATGTGTTAGGTTTGAGGTTTAGGCTGACATTGAGGGTAAATTTAATGGCTAAAACACCATGGCTTTTTTGTACATCTGGCAAGCAGTTAGGACCCATGCTAAGCTCTCTACAAAGGACACTTCTAGAAGTTTGCTACCCATATGGTGACCAGGAGGGAGGTGAAGTATAGCAGCATGGTAGTCACCATATGTTTTGTATTGCTTTCCTCTTAGGCCCCTTTCACACTGGGGTGGGGGCGGCATCGGCGGTAAAGCGCTGTTATTGCTAGCGGCACTTTACCGTCGGTATTCGGCTGCTAGCGGGGCAGTTTTACCCCCGCTAGCGGCCGAGAAAGGGTTAAAAACCACCGCAAAGCGCCTCTACAGAGGTAGTTTGCCGGCGGTATAGCCGCGCTGCCCCATTGATTTCAAAGGGCAAGAGCGGTGTATACACCGCTCCTTCCCTGCTCCAAAGATGCTGCTGGCAGGACTTTTTTTCCCGTCCTGCTAGCCCTCCGGGCTTTCACACTGGAGACAAAGCAGCGGCACTTTCGGGTCGGTTTGCAGGCGCTATTTTTAGCGCAATAGCGCCTGCAAACCGCCCCAGTGTGAAAGGGGCCTTAGACAGCCATCCAGCCTTGAGCAGAACAATGGTCTGGTAAAACACTTTATTGGGTGCTCAGTTCCCTCGTTTTGGGATTAATTTTCAAATTTAGGGCTAGGGGTGAGGTTGAGGCCAAGGGTAGCTTATTAATTTCCTATTGCACCTTCTTGGTGCATTGGAGGTTAAGTGAGGGGGCCTTACGGCAAATTGGCAGGTGGGATTCTCTGCGTTATCGCTTATATGTTTGTCCTCATTTGTTATGATTTTTGTTAGTCTATGTGGGGTTTGTGCCTGTATGCTGTCCTGTTTGTCTCCTCTTGTTTTCAGGGGGAGGCTGGCTTTATGTTCTTGCTTCTATGTGTGTGGTGTTTTTGTTGTTTTTTCTTTACAGTGAAGGGTTCCTGCTTGATTAGGATATTGGGCCACTCATACGTTCACTGGGGAGCGAGAAGAGCTGATGTACGGCCTGACGGGCATCAATTGGGCATTCCTAGGGAGGAGGCGGTGGTTCGTTGGATCGGGATGCCCGGTCTAATGTGGAGTAGAGTGGTTCCTGAGTTTGGGCGTTATGCTCGGTTTGCTAGAGCCCCCGATGTGTTAGTGGTACATGCTAGGGAGAACGATTCAGGGCTATGGTCCATGAGGGAGTTCATCCTGGATGTTAAATATGACTTTCTTTGGCTTTGCTTAGCTTACCCGGACTTGTTAATAGTATGGTCAGATATGGTGGCCCGTACACAGGGGAGGTGGGCTAGGTCAGTTACGGGTCTTAACAAGGCAAGGGGAAAAAGAAGTGACTAGCAGGTGTGGTTTGGTTTTATGCCTATTGGGACCTTGGGCTCCTTTCTTTAATTAACTGGATGTTATGTTTTGACATGTTATGATATGTTAATTATCGGATATTTATATTTTGGTTAATAAAAAATAGCTGCTATGCTATGGCTGCTATGGCCAATTTACTCCAATTCTGCATGGTGTGGTCATTAGATGGAAGTGTGGGGTTATTGGCATAGCAGGTAAAAAGCCATATTTATTACCATAGTCATGTACTCACAGTCTTGCTGGCTAACAGCTCTCCTTTCCTCACACAGATACAGCATGGGAGGAAAAGGACTGGCGATAACCAGTAAGTCTGTTTATATGTGATCAACCGTGATCTGTGATCAGCTGTGAAAGGATGCAGGGGGGGGGGGGTCAGGGGGGCCCTTCATGGTTTCTTGCACTGGGGCCCTGAAGGTTCTAGTTATGCCTCTGTCTCAGGGAACCCCTTTTAAAAAATACTATATCTACAACTCATGATACAGTAGTGTGATGGTTAGTGGGAAGACATAGTTGCCAACATTGTAAAAAAAATTTTAGGGACACTTTTTTGGCTGTGGGCAGAGTCACATTATAATTAGGGGGCGTGGCATGCGTTTGTAGGCATGGCTTAGAAATACTAAAAACGGTGCACTGAAATATGCGCATAGTTTATGCAAAATAGTGGGTGTGGCTTAAATGGGCGTGGCTCAAAGGGGGCGAGGTTAGAGTCCTCCTTACATCTGTGTCCCCATCAGCAGAGCCCCTCCTTACAACCTGTGTTCCCAGCAGCAGAGTCCCTCCTTACATCTGGTGTCCCCATCAACGAAGCCCTCCTTACATCTGTGTTCCCATCAGCGGAGTCCCTCCTTACATCTGGTGTCCCCATCAGCAGAGCCCCTCCTTACATCTGGTGTCCCCATCAGCGGAGCCCTCCTTACATCTGTGTCCCCATTAGCAGAGTCCTCCTTACATCTGGTGTTCCCATCAGCAGAGTCCTCCTTACATCTGATGTCCCCATCAGTCCTCCTTACATCTGGTGTCCCCATCAGTCCTCCTTACATCTGGTGTCCCCATCAGTCCTCCTTACATCTGGTGTCCCCATCAGTCCTCCTTACATCTGGTGTCCCCATCAGTCCTCCTTACATCTGGTGTCCCCATCAGTCCTCCTTACATCTGGTGTCCCCATCAGTCCTCCTTACATCTGGTGACCTCATCAGTCCTCCTTACATGCCCATGGTGTCCCCATCAGTCCTCCTTACATCTGATGTCCCCATCAGCGGAGTCTTCCTCACATCAGCGTCCATCCCCAGCAGCGGAGCCGGAGTTGTAAAAAATCTCTCGACCTATGCAGAAGCTCGACCGTGTCACTTCTGGTGCAGCTCCTTCACTCATACAGCTGTTGGCAGGGCTTTACCATGCACGTGCGACTTCACTGCCCTTAATCGCGCATGAGCAGTAGCTATCCACAGTCAAGGAAAATTATGGTCTTGAGCGGGCGGGCGCAGACGGAGAGATGGTTAGAATGTCAGCACCAGCACCAGCCCTGCCCAACCCACCCTACTCACCATGTACATGGTCGAGAAAAATTATGGACTTGAGCGAGCAGGCAAAAGCGGAGAGTTGGTGGGAGGGGGAGATAGAGCAGAGCTTGGAGAGGGGAGCGGGCCCCCCGTGCATAGCACAGTCTATATACATTGTTCTGCCATCAAACGCATCCATTGTGCCCATCTGCCACTTTGCCCATCAAACGCAGCCACTGTGCCCATCAAACGCAGCCACTGTGTCCATCTGCCACTTTGACCATCAAACGCAGCCACTGTGCCCATCAAACGCAGCCACTGTGCTCATCAAACACATCCACTGTGCCCATCTGCCACTTTGCCCATCAAACGCAGCCACTGTGACCATCTGCCACTGTACCCATCTGCCACTGTGCCCATCAAACGCAGCCACTGTGCCCATCAAACACATCCACTGTGCCCATCTACCACTTTGCCCATCAAACGCAGCCACTGTGCCCATCTGCCACTTTGCCCATCAAACGCAGCCCCTCCCGCCAACTCTCCGCCTCTGCCCGCCCGCTCAAGTCCATAATTTTTCCCGACATGGACATGATTAGTGGGGTGGGGTGGGTGGGGCTGGTTCTGGTGCTGACGTTCTAACCATCTCTCCGCCTCCGCCTCCGCCCGCCCGCTCGAGACCATAATTTTCCTCGACTGCGGATAGCTCACTCGCATGCGTGATTAAGGGCAGTGAAGTCGCACATGCGCAGTAAAGCCCGGCCAACAGCTGTATGAGTGATGGAGCTGCACCATGACCTTCTGCATAGGTCGAGAGATTTTTTACAACACCTGGTTTCTCCTGTGTTCAGTGGAGAGGGGCCTCCCCTCTCCACTGAACACAAGGGGATTAGACCTCACGGCGTCTGTTTTTGCTAAAACATTCCCGATTTTCCCGGGACAAAAAGCAAAATCCCAGGAATATCATCGGGACGAGCTCCGATCGGGATGAGGGTCCCAAAATCGGGATTGTCCTGGGAAAATCGGGACTGTTGGCAAGTATGGGAAGAATGCTCCTTACACTTGTGGACATTAGGAAGAATGACCACCTCTCTGTGGTTCTTGAGAAAACCTGGATTAAGCTGTAGGGTAATGTGTTAGGTTTGGGGTTTAGGCTGACATTGAAGGTAAATATAATGGCTAAAACACCATGGCTTTTTTGTACATCTGGCAAGCAGTTAGGACCCATGCTAAGATTTCTACAAAGGACACTTCTAGAAATTTGCTACCCATATGGTACCCAGGAGGGAGGTGAAGTATAGCAGCATGGTAGTCGCCATATGTTTTGTATTGCTTTCCTCTTAGACAGCCATCCAGCCTTGAGCAGAACAATGGTCTGGCAATACACTTCATTGGGTGCTCAGTTCCCTCGTTTTGGGATAATTTTCAAATTTAGGGCTAGAGGTAAGGTTGAGGCCAGGGGTAGCTTATTAATTTCCTATTGCACCTTCTTGGCGCCTTGGGGGTTAAGTAAGGCCCCCTCACTTAACCCCTAACACGCCACCTCCGTTGCGGCCCAATTAGACAGGAATAAGATGCAAAGTCAGACGGACACAAACCCAAGACACCTCCTGAACACTGCCGTGAACTGATACAAAGCCAAACCATCTGCATGCAATAAAAAGGGGCCACACGACCAGGGTATAACTCCAAAAAACGTGAAACAACCTGCACCGGACAACCCTCGAACAACTCCACTCTCACACTCCACCTGGCTTGATCCGTCTTGGATCTCCGTAAAAAAACACTGAATTGTCACTACATTGCACGTCAGCCGGCTGTAAACCGTCCAACCCCCATCTAGAAGAACAGACCAATTCCCCAATGCACAGCACCCCAAAAAAATGCTAAGGAGAAGGCCATCTGAAACAAAAGGGACTCATAGGCCGACAAACACACATCAGGAGGTACCCAAAACAATGAACCCAATAACTCAAAAGACACCGGACGGCGACCATCCACAGGTCGACGCTCCCTGCGGTAGCCCTTCACCACTTGCTAAACCAAAAAATCCTTCGTACAATCCCTACAACCCAACAACTTGAACAAAAATGCCAACCCCACCAACTTACTATTCAGCACCGACACCCGCTCCACATTCTGACCTATGAAATATAACACCAAGAACCCACAACTACCGCACCACCCAAACCACGGACCAGAACGAACCACTCCTCCCAAACCCTCGACTATATCGACCATGTAGCCTTACTCACCGACTGCCGAATCAGCGTCACTCCAAGGCAATCCGCCACAGCTGTACTGGACAAGGAACTCCCAGTTGCGCTGCTCCTGGAACCAACGAGCGAAACTTGTCCCACTGAAACCGAGAAAGAGCATTGGCCAAGGAATTAGTGCAACACGGGACATGAACAGCATACACAAAAGCATTGCAACATAAAAAAGTCAACATCAAATGCCGCAACAAACGCACCACCGGAGGCCATGAAGCTGACGCACTATTAATTGCCTGCGCAACAGCCATATTATCGCAATTAAAACGGATCTTCTTGTTACTGAACTGAGAACCCCAAAGCCCCACCGGGAGCACAATCGGAAACAGTTCCAAGAGTGCCAAGTTCCTGGTGAACCCAGCCTCCCACCATTCCAACGGCCACGGGCCCGCACTCCACTGATCCCCAAAGTATGCACCATACATAGCCAGCCGATCCCGCGGCATCTGTGAAAAGCTCCAAATCCAAACTTGACATAACTTTAGACATCCACACAGACCTGCTGTTAGGAATCCAAAAAAGACTCCCAAACCAGCAGGTCAGCTTTGTGTTCTCGGGTCAGGCGAATGTGATGCCCAGGAACCCGAACCCCCCGCGGTAGCCGCCACCAGCCAGCGATTAAAAACCCTGCCCATTGGCATTATCCGACAAGCAAAGTTGAGCTTCCCAAGAAGCGACTAAAGTTGCCGCAGGGTCAGCTTGCCAGCCCCCCGTGCTGAGACCACCGCTGCCCGCAAGTCCGTCAGCTTGTCTTCCGGGGGGCGGCATTTCATGACCACAGTGTCAATCAAAATACCAAGAAAACTCAGTACTGTAGTTGGACCCTCCATTTTTGTCAGCCGCCAACGGAATGCCAAAGTGCTCCGCCGTGTGCTGAACCGTAGCCAACAAAAGCCTACAACGATTAGAAGCGGCCGGTCCAACACACAAAAAATCATCCAAGTAGTGAATGACAGACAGAAGCCCAGACACCTCCCGGACCACCCACTTAAAGAACGAACTAACAGTTTTGAACAATGAACAGGAAATGGAGCACCACATAGGCAAACATTGATTAATGAAATAGCACCCCTGCCACTTACAACAGGCAACAAGCAAAGCGCAGGTTCAATATCCGTTGCACTGCCGCATCAAAAGAGGTGTAGGAAACGGAACACAAACCAGGATCGATGAATTCATTCACCGAACCCCCTTTGGGATACAACAAATGATGAATCAACCTAAACTTGTTGGGTTCCTTCTTAGGGACTACCCCCAAAAGAGAAACCACCAAATTATCCAGCGGTGAAGAGCTAAACGGACCAGCAATGTGGCCCAGCTAAACCTCTTGCTAATTTTGCAGACACCACCTCCAGGCGAGCCAACGCCGACCTCAAATTGTCTGCAGGTTGGGGGGGGGGAGCCTACACAGAATACAAAAGCCCTCGGTGAATCCCGAAGCCAGCAGGTCCGCCGCCTCACGGTTTGGATACCTACCTAGAAACGGACGCATCCTTGCTATGCTCACCGGAGTCCTCCCTTTTTCCCGCAAGCTTCCCAGTTCTGCCTTTGCCTTTTTGTGTACATCTATTAAAGAGGTGGGAGCCCCCGCAGCCGAAGCACTCATGTTTATATTTGCACGTCGTTACGAACTTGCAAGTCCCTTCATTGAATGACCAGCAGCACCCCTTTCTTTTGTTGGCCGACTGTTCAGAGGAAGAAGATCCGCCAGCCCCTGACTGAAAAAGCGAAGTCCCAGACCACACCGAGGTCATGACCTGCATCCAAAGACAAATGTCCTTGTGGTCCCAGTGCAAGGATGGACGTAACGCCTTGCGCTGGCGGAAATGCTCATCGTACCTGAGCCATGCCAGTCCCCCGTAGACTCGATAAGCTTCCCCCCATCGCATCCAAATAACAAAAGAGAGCGGAGCACTTCTCTGGAGCCCTTTCCCCTATCACACTGGCTAAAATTGCAAATGCCTGAAGCCAACTGGTAAACGACCAGGGAATGAGCCTATATTGCCTTTTCTCTTCTTCCTACTTTTTGCTGTCATCCAACTTACCTCTATTCATATTACATTTTTCCAGTGGAAGAAGGAAAAAAATGTAGATATACTCACCCCTGCAAATTTTTTCTCACACTTCCTGCTTGAGGTATGCTCCTAGTGCCCCCTCAAAACAAACGTACACTTCACATTTGGCTGAATCCACCAAACGAACCCAGTCCACCTCCTAATCCAACACCTTACCTTGTCCGCTGTCTGCCGCACCAGTGTCCCCCACTGCAGGCATCTGTCAAGCCACTTGTCCCGAGGAAGACGACACCCCCGGAGCTGCCAGCAGCGGACCAGACAATGTCCCAGTCCAAGCCGCCAGGGTGCCACCGGCCACCACCAGGAGGCCCCAGTACACTTGCTCTAGAACCAGCTGGAGTAACCCAGGTCACCGTGGGCAACCCTGCACCTGATAAAGGGTCCAGCCGCCCCAAAACGTCCCTCAACCCCACTAAGAGCTGCGCCAGATCCTACACTCCGGACACTGCCCTACCAAAATCCATGGCAACCCCAGCCCCTGCCAACACAGACCCCGCCCCATGCAAAGACCTCCCAGCACCCGGTCCCCCAGCAACAGACACACACAGAAGACACAGAGGGTAGACCTAAAGGCCGCTTACCAGGCTGCAACGGACTTGGACCTCCACCAGTCATCACCGCGTGCTCCACCACTGCAGGCTCTGCCACTGGCTCCTCTTCACTCTCCTCTTCCAGCTTCCCTCTGGGGAGTGTTCTCACGACCTGCCGTGCTGCCCTGGCCCGTTACTCCAGGAGTCCGCCGAGCGCCATCCCTGCCGCCCGTGACATCATCAGCAGTGTTAATTTAGTCGACTAAAATGAGTAAAACATTTTAGTCGACTAAAATGAATACTATTTTAGTCAACTAAAATACGACTAAAACTAAAACAATTGAGATGACTAAAATACGAGTAAAACTAAAAGCCATTTTAGTTAAAAGACTAAAATGAGACTAAAACTAAAATGCCATTTTAGTCAAAAGACTATGACTAAAACTAAATTGCAATTACTGAAATGTACTGGAGATTTTAGTCGACTAAAACGTAGAACATTTTATTCGACTAAAATGTACTGGAGATTTAGTCGACTAAATACGACTAAAACTAAAACAATTGCAGAAGACTAAAATGAGACTAAAACTAAAATGCCATTTTAGTCCTAAGACTAAAATTAACGCTGGCCATCTTCCGCGAGGGCCCCGGCCGTTCCCCATCACTGACAAGCCGGGCACTCCCCCCAGCCAAGCGGAATGAAGCCGCTCTCTCTGCTCCTCTCACCGCCCGACCATGTAGCCTGCCAGCCACTGCGCCGTCATCAGATCTCGGCCCCTCCACTGGCATTGTAGTAACAGGGACACCGGCCGCTCCAGGTGACAGTCCGGTTCCTGAGGGACGCACAGCCCGCCGAGCCGCTCGGGTGACCACGGAACCACTCCCGAGCGCCGCAACAGGCGCCCAATCAGCAGCAGAGGGATGATCTGCACCCATGCCCACAGCCCCATCCCGCGAGTCCCGCCGAGGAAGAGGATTCCTCCCAGGCCGCGCCACTACTGCGTGGGACCAGTGCTTTGATGAGGGGGCCGGAGGGTCCCTAGAGGCAGACTTTGTGGGGCTCCTAAGGAGGCACTGGACCACAAGGAAATCACCGACCTGGGAATGCAGCCAGTCTGTGCCATGCACAGCCGCTGCAGTCCATAGCTGCTCATTTATTAGACAAAAAGAATACCTCAAATGTTTGGAATTTTTAAGGCAATGTAAACAGATTTTTAAAAAAAATTATTTTATTGATACAAAAATATCTAAAAACAATGATCATATAGATCCAAATGATTGCTTAAAGTTAAATGCATAAAAAATTTATAAAACAGCATAGACAAATGTCAGAAAGTGGCGAGTACAGCTAAGTTCAACAGAGAGATAAATAACATAGCTTTACATATGTTGCAAAGTCCGCTCATTTATTTGTGTGTTATTGGTCGCATATGCAATTTTGCACATATTGCATGTGTGGAGTTGCGTGTGTGACTTGTCGCATTGGTGATGTTGCGGTTGTGGCTATTTAGGAGTGGTGATATGTACGTGCAGTTGTACCATATTGTTGGATATCTTTAGATATAATTTTGTATATTTTGTACATTTTTAACATTTTCATATTTTCAACATTTTCACATTCATTATTTCTTTATTATTATTTTACTGTTATTATGATATCATTTTCTGGTCATTGATTATTTATTGATTTATTTTTAGGTTTCCTGATAGTTACAGTATATCCCACAAGGTGTGAACATTGTTCGTTACTGCCTGTGACCTATTGATTCCAAGATCGTAGCATATTTAAACTTTATGATACATAATGAGGCTTTAATTAATTAACTGATTGATTCCAGATTGTTTGTTTGTTCCAATTAAGAATTAGTGAAATATATATTCAGTCACATATGTGATCATTGTATAGGCATGATTTTCTGAGGAAGGGAGTGATCCATAATAGCCCGAAACTGTCATTATGATTGCCTGATTATATGGATATTTATGTCCTTTTGAAGACGATTTTTCTCAAATAAAATATTTTTTGTGCAGCAATCCCATCTGAACTTTCTCTATATTTAAGCCTGTGGGAAGGCTTGATTGCTAATCACAATCTACTGTGACCAATGTGCACCTCACCCTCTGGGGTATATATATATATATATATATATATACAGTGCCTTGAAAAAGTATTCATACCCCTTGAAATTTTCCACATTCCTGTCATGTTACAACCAAAAACGTAAATGTATTTTATTGGGATTTTATGTTATAGACCAACACAAAGTGGCACATAATTGTGAAGTGGAAGGAGAATGATAATTGGTCTTCAGCATTTTTTACAAATAAGTATCTGAAAAGTGTGGTGTGCATTTGTATTCAGCCCTCCTGAGTCAATACTTTGTAGAACCACCATTCACTGCAATTACAGCTGCAAGACTTTTTGGGGATGTCTCTACCAGCTTTGCACATCTACAGAGTGACATTTTTGCCCATTCTTCTTTGCAAAATAGCTCAAGCTCTGTCAGATTGGATGGAGAGTATCTGTGAACAGCAATGTTCAAGTCTTGCCACAGATTCTCAATTGGATTTAGGTCTGGACTTTGACTGGTCCATTCTAACACATGAATATGCTTTGTTCTAAACCATTCCATTGTAGCTCTGGCTGTATATTTATTGTCCTTGTCCTGCTAGAATGTGAGCCTCCGCTCCAGTCTCAAGTCTTTTGCAGACTAACAAGTTTACATCTAAAGGCCCGTACACACGATCGGACTTTTTGACAACAATCATGCAAATTAGCTGTTTTGGAGCAACATCTGACCATGTGTATGCTCCATCGGACAAACTTTCTCTGTTTCCATCGGACCTTTGTTGGCTGTGCGACGGACAAACTTTCCGGCAACAAAAGTCCGATGGAGCAAAGTCCGATCATGTGTACACAAAAGCATCGGACTTTTGTACAAACTACAGTACGCGGCCGCGAAAATGTTTCGTGCTGGTTCTCAGCGACAGGGTACTGTACATCTCGAGCTGGCTGCAATAGGAAAAACACATTTTCCTATTGCGGCGAGCGTGAGAGGGAATTCCCCTCTGGGGGCATACCAGGCCCTTAGGTCTGGTATGGATTTTAAGGGGAACCCCCTACGCTGAAAAAACAGTGTGGAGGTCCCCCCAAATCCATACCAGACCCTTATCCGAGCATGCAGCCCGGCCAGTCAGGAAAAGGGGTGGGGGCGAGCGAGCGCCCCCCCCTCCTGAGCCGTACCAGGCCGCATGCCCTCAACATGGGGGGTGGGTGCTTTGGGGGAGGGGGCGCCCTGCAGCCCCCCCACCCCAAAGCACCTTGTCCCCATGTTGATGAGGACAAGGGCCTCTTCCCGACAACCCTGGCTGTTGGTTGTCGGGGTCTGCGGGCGGGGGGCTTATCGGAATCCGGGAGTCCCCTTTAATAAGGTGGCCCCCAGATCTCGGCCCCCCACCCTTTGTGAATGAGTATGGGGTACATACTAGGGAAAAAAGTGTCAATAAAAAAACACAGTACACAGGTTTTTAAAGTAATTTATTAGGCAGCTCCGGGGGTTTTCTTCCGACTCCGGGGGTCTTCTTCCGACTTCGGGGATCCTCTGTCGACTTCAGGGGTCTTCGCAGGGTGCCCCCTCCCCCGAAGCACCCACCCCCCATGTTGAGGGCATGCGGCCTGGTACGTCTCAGGAGGGGGGGCGCTTGCTCGTCCCCACCCCCTTTCCTGACCGGCCGGGCTGCGTTCTCGGATAAGGGTCTGGTATGGATCTTGGGGGGACCCCCACGCCGTTTTTTTGGTGTAGGGGGTTCTCCTTAAAATCCATACCAGATCTAAGGGCCTGGTATGCCCCTGGAGGGGAACCTATGCCGGTTTTTCATTTAAAATTTGGCATGGAGTTCCCCCTCAAGATTCATACCAAACACAGTGCCTGGCATTGGCGGGGATCCAAGTCGGATCCCCGCACCAGTGTACACCCGGCTCGCAAGGTGTGAATTTTGCCAATAAAAGTGGCGAGGTTGACACAGTATCAGACAACAATACAGAAGTTGACCAAAGGGTGGTGGTAAAGAGCTGAAAAACCACGTGATTTGGTGAAAGTTGGCTGGAAAAGTCCTGCCGTCTGTATGCAAGACAAACTTATGGCCAACGCCCTTTGTGCAAAAATCCAAGGGAGCGTTTGTACAAAGTCTTATCGTGTGTATGGGGCTTAAGATTGCCCTGTATTTGGATCTATCCATCCTCCCATCAACTCTGACCAGTGTCCCTGTCCCTGTTGAAGAAAAGGATCCCCACAACATGATGCTGCCACCACCATGTTTCACGGTGGGGATGGTGTGTTCATGGTGATGTGCAGTGTTAGTTTTCCGCAACACGCAGCGTTTTGCTTGTAGGCCAAAAAGTTCAATTTTGGTCTCATCTGACCAGAGCACCTTCTTCCACATGTTTGCTGTGTCCCCCACATGGCTTCTCGCAAACTGCAAATGGGACTTCTTATGGCTATCTTTCAACTATGGCTTTCTTCTTGCAACTCTTCCATAAAGGCCAGATTTGTGGAGTGCACAACTAATAGTGGAAAGATTCTCCCATCTGAGCTGTGGATCTCTGTAGCTCCTCCAGAGTTACCATGGGCCTCTTGGCTGCTTCTCTGATTAATGCTCTCCTTGCCCGGCCTGTCAGTTTAGGTGGACGGCCATGTTTTGGTAGGTTTGCAGTTGTGCCATACTCTTTCCATTTTTGGATGATGGATTGAACAGTGCTCTGTGAGATGTTCAAAGCTTGGGATATTTTTTTATAACCTAACCCTGCTTTAAACCTGTCTGGTGTGTTCCTTGGCCTTCATGATGCTGTTTGTTCACTAAAGTTCTCTAATAAACCTCTGAGGGCTTCACAGAACAGCTGTATTTATACTGAGATTAAATTACACACAGGTAGACTCTATTTACTAATTAGGTGACTTCTGAAGATAATTGGTTCCCCTAGATTTGAGTTAGGGGTACCAGAGTAAAGGGGGCTGATTACTAATGCACGCCACACTTTTCAGATATTTATTTGTAAAAAAATTTGAAAACCATTTATCATTTTCCTTCCACTTCACAATTATGTGCCACTTTGTGTTGGTCTATCACATAAAGTCCTAATAAAAAACATTTATGGTTGTAACATGACAAAATGTGGAAAATTTCAAGGGGTATGAATACTTTTTCAAGGCACTGTGTGTATATATATATATATATATATTTTTTTTTTTAATAAGAAAAAAGTCCAGAGGAACGCTGCACTTAAAATTTCTTTATTGAACTAAAGTTCAAACAAACATTACATGATGTGTACGTTCATATTACTTTTTGGGCTCACAAGCTTGCGCCCTTCTTCAGATCAAACACACATCACAGAGTCAGAGTTACACACATGGCTTAAATACCATCATTTTACACATTTGGAATCAATTATGTGATTAGTAAACGATTGAATACACGCTAAATCCTTTTCTTGTACATCCTTATATCACAGGTGGGGAAATGGTTAGCAAAACATAGAACCCTCCCATATTTCAACAGAAACCTTCAACTCGTTTAATCTGTCAAAAAGAAACATGTACACAATGTATCACTATTTGGCCATCACATCGAATGAATTATCACCTTAATGAACAAATATAAATCCAGATCTGTATTCAACCCCTTAGGGGCAATAGTATCAGGAACATTAATCCAATTCACTTCTCGCTTTTTTAAAATGGATTCTCGGTTACCACCCCTCCTATTCTTATTAATCCCCTCCAGCACCATGAATTTTAATTGAGAAATCGAATGTCCTTTCTCAAAAAAATGTCTCGCTAAAGGCATCTGTACCAATTTATCTCTGATTGAATATATGTGCCTTGCTATCCTATCTTTAACTTTCTGAATGGTCTCTCCAATGTAAAGTAACCCACATGGACATTTTATTGCATATATTACATATGATGATTGGCAAGTGTAGTAACCTTTGATTTTAATATCATACCCCTTATGTGGATGGGGTATACTCTTGCCTTTTATCATGGAGTTACACTGTATACACGATAGACATGGGTATGACCCTGTTTTATGGGATCCGAAAAAAGTTACTAATGGGCTAGGAGGGGTATATTGGTCAGATCTGACCAATCGATCCCTCATGCCGCGTACACACGAGCCGCGAGTCCGGCGGACAATTCCACCGTGTGAGGCCTTCATCGGACCTGCAGCGGTCGAAAATCTGACAGACTTTAGATTTGGAACATGTTTCAAATCTTTATGTCGGAACTCCGCCGGACCCAGTTCCTATCGAAAAGTCCGCTCGTCTGTATGCTAGTCCGACGTACGAAAACCGACACTAGGGCAACTATTGGCTACTGGCTATCAACTGGCTTATTTTAGTCCGGTCATACGTCATCACATATGAATCCGTCGGACTTTGGTGTGATCGTGTATAGGCAAGTCCGTTCGTTGGGAAAGTCCGTTGGAAGTCCACCGAAAGTCTGTCGAATAGTCCGTCAGACCAGTCCGGTCGAAAAGTCCGCTCGTGTGTACGCGGCATTAGTATTCGACCTTTTCTATATGAGGATAAGGGGGGAGCTTGGAATTTACTAATGTTCGGATAATTCTCTCCTAATAAACCCCAATGTTTCTTAAGGATTTTATGGATAAGAAGTGAATATGGATGATACAGTGACACAAATGGAATTCTCCTATCATTTCTATGGTGATGCCTACTATCTGCTAAATGTGTACGTTCCCTTTTAACTAACGAAGCTGGATAACCCCGCTTAACAAGCCTGGTTTCCATTTCATTTAGTCTTACTTCACATTGTCGTGGATCACTAACAACTCTTTTAACCCTATACAGCTGGCTCCTGAGCATCGAATTAAACACCCCATGGGGGTGAAAACTTATAGTGTAATAATTGATTACGATCAGTATTTTTTATAAACAGATCACTCTCTATGTTCGTACCATTTATTTTCAGCTCATTTGTCCAAAAATGAGATCTCCCTATTACTATACAAGACATTAAATTTCAGACCTGGGACTAAATAATTGATATACTGATCAAACAATACTTGATTTGATTGTAGCCGTATTAGTGCAATTGTGACAGAGAAAATTGAGTACTGTCCGTGATACTTTTTTTAGTACTGCTTGGACCTTGAAGAAGGGGACATACCCCGAAAGCTTGTCCTGAAAAATTGTATGTTAGTGCAAATAAAAAAAGTATCACGGACAGTACTCAATTTTCTCTGATCAAACAATAAAAGGGTTCCACTGTCGCCATCCCACACCGCTAAAACATCATCAATAAATCTGAAACATTTTATTATTATAAATAAATGAGGTCTCAATCATATTCATAAATATATTTGCGTACGGGGGTATGGCATTGTAACCCATTGCTGCGCCTTTAAGCTGCAAATAATGGGTCTCTTTAAGTAAAAAAAAAATAATTCTCTTCAAGAACAATTTTAAGCAATGCAAGCAATTACAGCACTGTGACTGTATCATTGATAAAGTAAATGCAGACAATGATTCATTTTTAGGTGATAGGTCTAAATTGGACCATATACCAAACAACTTTAGTCACAAAGAAAGTGAAGCTCTGTCCTCCTTGTCGGCTCGGAAAGATATTGTTATCAAACCGGCCGACAAGGGGGGAGCAATTGTGGTTATGGACACCCTAGTGGTATTTAATCACTACTGGGTTTTTTATTTTTTGCTATATAAATTTAAAAAAAAAATTTGAATAAAAAAACAAATTTCTCAGTTTCTGTCATAACATTTTGCAAACAAATACCGTAATCTTTCTTCATAAATGTAGGTCAAAATGGCAAGTGGGGGGCGTGGCCTGACTCTGCATGGCGTAGGACGCATCTTCCCTGAGCTCCGGTGTATACTCCTGCTATATCTATTATCCTGCGACTCCAAAGCAAGATTTTACCCCCAGTCTGGTGTGGAAAGGTGCCCCTGTTTCTGGACAGTATGTCACCACCGAAATCCAACAAAGCAGCGGTGGCTAAGCTAGCACAATACTGCCGGCAGGACAGAGAGGAGGGAGAGGAAGATGGAGGCGCCAAGAGGGAGACAGGAGAACGTGGCATGAGGGACACAGACAGACTGCTGGAAGCCATCACACTGTGCCGCACATCTCTCACTGCACAAATTGAAGAGGTTAAAACTGATATCTCCTTGATAAGGCAAGACTTTCAAAAACTAAGGGAAAGGGTCAAGGAGACGGAGACCCGAATCAGTGCTGCTGAAGACGCCATCCCGCCACTACAGACAGGATCAGAACGCATGCAGCGACAGATCACCCAACTGACTGCCAAACAAGACGAAATGGAGAATCGAATGAGGAGGTGTAACATTCGCTTAATGGGTCTCCCGGAGGGAGTTGAAGGTAAGGATCCATCAATTTACCTGGAACAGTTGCTTATACATAGCTATGGCCGTGAGGCTTTCTCCCCCATGCTGACGGTTGAGAGAGCACACCACATGCCGGCCCGACCTACTACCCAGGTAGCCCCCCCGTACCTTTATCGCTAAGCTGTTAAATTATAAGGATCAGGATGCAGCTCTTCGGATGGCCAGAGAAAAGGAAAACATCCCCGTGGGAAACAATAAAGTGGTAATCTTCCCCGATTTTTCTGCTGACATACAGAAACATCGCCAAGGATTCATGGAGGCAAAGCGGCTGCTTCGCACCCAAAACCTGAAGTACTCCATGTTGTATCCTGCCCGCCTGAGAGTAGAAAGTGGCGATCGTGTCCTCTTTTTTGAAGATCCTCTGGAAGTTACCTCATGGTTGGAACGCAGGATGGATCCCAATAGAGCTGATTTACCAAGTAACTTAAGAGATATGAGGTGAGATAACCTTTTTCTTTTTTCTCTGGCTGCACTGTGGCTCTGGTTCTACAAAAATAAAAAACCCTTCTTTATCTGATCTGAATGATTTACGGCCAATTGATGCCTTTTCTAAGCTGACTAGAACTCAATATATTGGCCCGTGGAGACACTGATCCAAACTAGTGACTACATCACTTGCACTGCCCACGCAGAACCAGGAGAGCGCAGTTTAGCATCAGCTTATTCCAATAATTGTGAGTCAGCTTGATAAACCTCATTATTCTCCTTTTAGGGGATTTACTTCGTTCCATACCCCTGTCTTTCTCCTTCCTATATGACGGAATAGGGGAGTATGTTTGTCCTACAAATTGCCTGCACAGTGCAGCAAATTTTTGCTCCATTAACCACTGGGACTGTACCTCTCTGTTCTGTTGACGAGGGGAAACATTGGGACTTGATATTCATACCCTGCTGGGTACTTCAGAGATTTGAGACTCAGCCTCATCCCATACAATGCTACAGGTCCGGAGTTCTATACCAAGCCCTGAGGTTGAGCCACTTCTGTTTATTCTTGTCCCTTTTGCTTATATGCCTAAAAATATTGTTGTTCCCAGATGGAAGTTCACAAAAGTTGAGGGATAATGCCAGCACATGTTGGGGTGGGTGCAGGGCAGGGAGGGGGGAGGGGATACTTTTTACAGTTATGTTTGCTAGTCCATAATGCAATGAAAAAGATATGGAAAGGGAAAATACATGTGTGCAAATATTTATCGAATGGCTATCACATACATAGTTAATCTCATTTGTGCTCCTGATGTTATACATGTTTTGGGTTCAGTGTGTCCTCTCACTGGACCAAGCAACACCTGTTAGTATTATGAGGGGCTGTTTACTTAATGTACTGATATGGCATCTATAAAATTCCTTACCTGGAATGTAAGGGGCATACGCGTCAAAATTAAGCAGTCGGCAGCCCTTTCATTCCTACAAAAACAAAGGGCAGATATAATTGCTTTAGTAGAAACACATATAGAGGGACGGCTCCAGATGGCCTTACGCAGACCATGGGTGGGATGGGCCTACCACTCCACCCACACAACTCATGCTAGAGGAGTCTCACTTCTAATAGCCAAATTGGTACATTTTGAAATGTGTGAAGTACTTACAGATCCGCAGGGTCAATATGTGTTTATGCATGCCAAACTATATGGAGAACCGTTTCTCCTGATGGCTTTCTACATACCGCCCCCGTTCTGCATAACTGTAGTAATACAGGGATTCACCTTCATGACCCGTTACCCCAACATACCAGTGGTGTGGATGGGGGATTTTAATACCACCCTTTGTCCAGCCCTGGACAGGCTTCAAACTACACAGTCTTCAAGGTCCGTTACTGAAAAGACAACACTCTCCAAAATGATATCCGCCTTCCACTTGGTAGACACATGGCGCCATAAGTTTCCAGAGGCTAAGGCCTATTCCTGCTTCTCCTCCACCCACAATTCCATGTCACGTATTGACTTTATCCTTCTATCGCGTTCCCTAACACCACGTATTCTTGACACCGCTTTTTGCCCCAGACTATTATCTGACCATAGTCCATATTGGACTACCCTAAGTATCCCCACAGATAAACCTATGAGGCCCTGGCGCCTGAACCCGTTCTGGCTGTCCCTATTGCCGGAAGATAATGAACTCCAAAACCTTTGGGAACGTTACTTTGTGGAAAATGATCAAACAACTTCTTTCTCAGCAATTTGGGACTCCTTTAAGATATATGCCCGCACGACTTTATCTTCTCTGATAAATAAAATTAAGTCAGACTCAGCTGGCAATTTTAATAGGGCAGTTGCGGAATTAAATTCCACAGAACAGGAATATGTCTCCAATCCCACTCCAGACACAGCTGCCCATCTTAAAATGCAATCTAGAATAGTGACTCAAATCCAATTCTCAAAAGCTAGACAAAAGCTCTTTTTCACCAAACAAAAACTATTTGAACATGGAGAAAAAGCAGGAAACTTTTTGGCGTACCTGGTGCACAGTGAGGACAGACCCCCAGTGGTTATTACCTTGCATGGTCCGGAGGGCCAACAAATTACGGATCCATATGTGGTGACAACTAGGTTCAGGGATTTCCTTGCGGATTTGTATAAGACAAAAATGACAGGCTCCACAGAGCTGAGAGAGGACTTCTTCCACAAAATAACTCTTCCCCAATTGACAAGTGAACAAATTGACCTCCTAGAAGCACCTATAAATATAGATGAAATAGCTACCGCTATGGCGAGTTTTGCTAGATCCAAATCCCCAGGCTCGGATGGTCTTCCTATCGAGTTTTATTCCCAGTTTAGTGAACTAATTACCCCCAAGCTACTCAAGTTATACAACCACTTATTTGAGACATTTACTCTTGCACCGTCCATGAGAGAGGCCACGATAGTTCTCCTTCGTAAGTCAGCTGACTGTGTCCATACACAAAGGAAGGAGGAGGGGGACGGAGGAACGGAGGGGGAGAACGCAGGGGACAGATAAGGAGAGAGGAACTGAGGGGACAGCTGAGAGGGACAGATAAGGAGAGAGGAACGGAGGGGACAGCGGAGGAGGACAGATAAGGAGAGAGGAACGGAGGGGACAGCGGAGGGGGACAGATAAGGAGAGAGGAACGGAGGGGACAGCGGAGGGGGACAGATAAGGAGAGAGGAACAGAGGGGACAGCGGAGGGGGACAGAAAAGGAGAGAGGAACGGAGGGGGAGAACGGAGAGGCACAGATAAGGAGAGAGGAACGGAGGGGACAGCGGAGAGACACAGATAAGGAGAGAGGAACGGAGGGGGACAGCGGAGAGGCACAGAGGAACGGAGGGGGCATGGAGGAGGATGCAGTGACAGTCAGCTGTGAGCGATCACCGCTGTATGTCACTAAAGCTGATGAAAGCCGCTGGGGGAGAATCTTGTAACTCCCCCATGCGCCGATCACAGCTGTCTTCCAGGTATCGGGGGAAGCATCGGGTGCATTTGCCCGAGTACAAGTACTTGGGCAAATGCTCGGTATCGGTGCTGATACCGATACTAGTATCGGTATCGGGACAACCCTAATAAAAATCCTGGCTAAGATACTATCCTTACGACTAAATCAGGTTATATTTTCACTGATACATCTTTTAATCTCCGTAAATTATATATCAATTTACAAGCCAAACATGCAGAGGTTGGTTTAAGAGTGATTGTGACCTTAGATACGGCCAAGGCGTTTGATTCGGTGGAGTGGGAGTATTTGTGGAGCTGCCTAGAGAGATATGGCTTTGGACCAAAATTCATTAAATGGGTACAACTGCTATACCAGTCACCCACGGCCAAGGTTGTAGCTAACGGCTGGACCTCCGAGCAGTTTAATCTCAGTAGAGGCACAAGACAGGGCTGCCCTCTGTCTCCGCTTCTTTACGCCTTGGCCGCAGAACCTTTGGCCATTTCCATTCGGGCAGATCCGGAAATACAGGGTCTAGAATCAGGTACCCTTACAGAAAAAATCAGTATGTATGCGGATGATACGCTACTATACTTAGCGGATTCGGGCCCTTCCTTACAGACAGCATTGCAAACCATTGAACAATTTGGAACCTTCTTTGGTTTGAAGATTAACTGGGAAAAATCCCAAATCTTGTCAATAGATAGTTTCCCGCCGTCTGAGTTGCAGGCCAATTTACCACTCCAAGGGGTTAGCACTGTAAAATACCTAGGGATACATGTCTCTAGAACACCAGCTGAATATATTCAATTAAATATAGAACCTCTAATATCCCATATAAAATCCAAACTTAGGATCTGGGCTCGCCTCCCATTAGGGGAATGGGGCCGTATAAATCTAATCAAAATGATCCTTTTAACTAAAATACTATATGTAATCTGGCATACTCCAATATACTTACCCCTAAAATACTTCAAAATTATTGAGGCCCTCCTTAAACCGTTCGTCTGGGGGTCCAGCAGACATAAATTGGCATGGCAGGCACTCAAAACCCCAACAGATCTTGGAGGCACTGCATTACCTGACTTTAACCTGTATTATGTAGTGTCCCAAATGTCCCAACTTTATCATATTGACAAGACAGATAGAGACAGATTTCTTCAACTACTTTGTCCTAAGCGAACTAGACGTACTAATGATCCAATATACGCGATAGTGGTAGACTCCAGTAGTACAGAACCACACAGCCACACTAAAACTCTATTACACCATTATAGCAAAATATGGGATATAGCTTCGAGGAAACTGAGGATCCCTCAATATAATGATTATACCCCATTATGGCTTAATAAGAACATGCCTGAGCTCATGCAGCTACCAGATGTGGATCTGTGGACCACCCATGGTATCCTCTACTTCCATCATCTTGTTACAAATGGTACTCTTAAATCCTTCGATAATCTTGCAGAAGAATTCTCACTCCCTGTCCATATATTGTATAGATATTTAAAAGTCAAACATGCGGTTCGAACGCAATTCCCAGTCTCCCTTCCCCAACCCACTCTTAATGTCCTTATGGCAATAGTAAAGGATACAGACCCCCGAAAATTAATTTCAGCGTTCTACAATATCCTTCTTACCCCCACAGCTTCTAAACTTGCATACGGTCTCAAGTCCCGCTGGGTAAGAGCGATAGGATCTTTAGAGGATGAGGATTGGGAAGAGGCCATGGAATCCCCCAAGGCAACTTCACCCAAACTATCTGATAGATTGATACAAATTTATATACTTCATCAAGCATACCTCACCCCCCTTAGGGTAGCTAGATATAGAAGTTCCCAATCTGTTCTATGCCCAATGTGTGGGAAAGAGACGGGCACATTTATTCACTTATTGTGGTCGTGCCCCCAAATACAGGGACTATGGGCACAGGTGGTGACGTTCCTACACGACAATATGGGATCGACAGCAACACTAGACCCCAAATTGTGTCTCCTTGGGATACTACCCGACTCTATTGACAAATATACTAAGACGTTTTTACACGAGACTATGTTCTCAGTGCGAAACGTGACAGCCAGAAAGTGGATGAGAACCTTGCCCCCGAGATTCTCTGAGTGGAAGGTGGAAATAAATAATTCATTACCAAAAATTCATATATACCAATAGAGGATGCCCCATGAAATATAACAAAATTTGGGATAGATGGTTACAAGACTCTGATACCTGTTCATAATACAACCTATGCATTGCAAGATGGATAGATTTAAAGTTATAGATGGCCATTATTGCAGGATATATGCACAAAACATATAGTCACACCTCTGTACAAACCTTTATTCTGTATTTGTAAAGTACATGCTCCGGCAAATATATGATAGGAATTCAATTGTTATTTACATATACTCGGATTGTATACTATACCCGGAACAGTATGTCATAACATGTATGCACCATGGACAAATTAATAAAAATCTTTTTTGTTTAAAAAAAAAAATGTAGGTCAAAATGTATTCTGCTACATTTCTTTGGGAAAAATAACCCAAATCACTCTATATTATTTAGTCTGTGTGAAAGCGTCTACAAACTATTGTATATACACTATATTGTAACAAAAAAGGTGCAGCGCTCTCCATCAATAAAGTGCATTCAAATTATAATACATAAATAATACCTGTAAACTGTGTAATAATCATCTATATATAATATATAAATGTATGCAAGTCCATCTTTTCTTTTAATTATATATATACAGTCCATAAATAAATGATTCAATGTCCATGAAAACAAGTTCCATACACGAAAAGCTCTTCTGTATTAAATTATTAACCACTTAAGGACCAGAAGGATTTTCCCCTTAATGACCAGGCCATTTTTTGCGACACAGCACTGCGTCGCTTTAACTGACAATTGCACGGTCGTATGACGCTGTACCCAAACAAAATTGATGTCTTTTTTCTCCACAAATAGAGCTTCTTTTGGAGGTATTTGATCACCTCTGCGTTTTTTCTTTTTTGCGCTATAAACATAAAAAGAGCGACAAATATGAAAAAAAAAAACATATTTTTTGCTATAATGAATATCCCAAAAGAAAATGTAAAAAAAATAATTTCTTCATCAGTTTAGCCCGATATGTATTCTTCTACATATTTTTGGTAAAAAAAAATCCCAATAAACGTATATTGATTGGTTTGCGCAAAAGTTATAGCGTCTACAAAATAGGGAATAGATTTATGGCATTTTTTATTATTTTTTTTTTTTACTAGTAATGGCGGCGATCTGCAATTTTTAGCGGGACTGCGACATTGCGGCGGACAGATTGGACACT
This sequence comes from Aquarana catesbeiana, assembly GCF_042186555.1. Classification (NCBI taxonomy): domain Eukaryota; kingdom Metazoa; phylum Chordata; class Amphibia; order Anura; family Ranidae; genus Aquarana; species Aquarana catesbeiana. The sequence goes on from NC_133326.1 coordinate 572,463,184, forward strand.
TTTGACACTTTTTTGGGACCATTGAAATTTATACAGCGATCAGTGTTATACAAATGCACTGCTTGCTGTGTAAATGTCACTGGCAGGGAAGGGGTTAACACTAGGGGGCAATCAAGGGGTTAAATGTGTTCCCTCATGTGTGTTTCTAACTGTATGGGGATGGGATTGACTAGAGGAGGAGACAGGTCGCTGTTCCTAATTACTAGGAACAGACAATCCGTCTCTCCTCTCCTGTCAGAATGGGGATTTGTGTGTTTACACACACAAATCCCCATTCTGGCTCCCGTGCCCGTGATCGCGGGTGCCTGGCGGGCATCGCTGTGCAGCGGGCATGCGTGCGCGCCTGCTATGGCTCTTAAAGGAGCCGCTGTACAGCTACGGTGATTTGCGGGAACGCGCCGACCTGTAGCCGTATAATGACAGCGGCAGGTCGGCAAGTGGTTAAAGGAGGTCTATATGCACTTTGCAGTGTTATAAGTGGCACCACTTCCACTGGCTGTACACTCCAAATCTGTAGCTCTCAGCAGCTTTCAGCATGGTGTCAATGATATAGGAGGCAAGAGGAAAGAACCATAGTGCAAATCGCTAATAAAAAGTATTTATTTCCATATAAGAATCCATTCACATTTCAGAAGTAAAAAATGGGCATTTCACAATACAATCATCGGCATACACAGTATATAGAGTTGACTAATAGGTGGTTAATACACAGTTAATGTCGTGGAAAGTTTTTTCACATTTATATACACTATATTACCAAAAGTATTGGGACGCCTGCCTTTATACGTACGTGAACTTTAATGGCATCCCAGCCTTAGTCCGTATGGTTCAATATTGAGTTGGATAATAATTCTATAAAAGTGTAAATAAACGAATGTGCAAACCAGTGTAGTGTATGTTCAATGAGTAGCTGCCAACATAACATAGGTGTCCCCACACAGTAACAATATATAAAGCAAATAATGTGGCGCTTCCGCAATACAATAAATAAATTAAAATGCATTACCTAAAATAAATATACGCGTATACAATATATTGAAAGAGATCAAATGAAATGTCTGTGTACACAATTCCAATGAAATACAAAATGTGCTCTGTGCAAAAAAAGCTTCTAGTACAATATTAAAGTGCTCCGTGCAAAAGTCTTCAGTGCAAAAATAAATGTTCCTATAGTGATGTCACCATCCATCACCATGTTTCTAATGCAAGCTTTTTTCTGCTATTCCCAGACATCCTGTTTTAGCGTGGATAAGTTTGTTCTTCATGCCCCATTGTGTATGTGTATGTAGCCACCCTCCCCCGCTTGCCCCCAAAATGAATGGCACTATGCAGACAAATTCAGCTCTATGTGAATTGTAGTATACATAGAGCAGAGCATGTGACCAAAAATAATGGCTCTGCTCGCAGGTGAGACCCTCAGAAACAGACTTCTCTCTCCCTGTAAAAAGCACTCAGTGGCAATTTTAACTAAAGACAGATGAATCCACCCCCTCTTAGTACTTTGGATGTGCCTCCTGGAACAAGTGACAGGAATTTCCCAGGATGCAGTGGTGAGGCCAGGGTTACATCATCAGTGCCTCACTCAACCAGGAAGTGGAAAACAAAGTTATTATAACAGACCAAGGATCCCTATTGCCAACCCACATGTCCCTACAGCAGGGGTCTCCAAAGTACGGCCCGCGGGCCGCATCTGGCCCGCTAGGACATTTCTTCTGGCTCGCAGCTAGAGTCATCTGACTCACTGTAGGGACGGTCTCTGCTAGGGTTGCGGGGCTTGCTCTGCATACTGACAGGCAGTGGGGGCTGTGCAGCGCAAGTCTCGCTACTTGAGAAACCCGAGAAAGTTCAGATTCATTCAGTGCAGACCAGCTGCACCTCTCGCCCTCAGTTAAATTCAGTGCCCTTAACGATGTCATGTCACATACAGCGTGCCCATGTAACAGCCGGGCGGGAGCCAGGAAATGCAGTAGATCTGCTCTACAGCTAGCCCTTCAGAGGAGTACCACAGCGGTAACATACACAGATCTACAGAGGAAATATAGGATGGTACAGGGAGACTGATGGAGAAAGAAATGTGCTCTGGTGGGGACGCAAGAGAAGGTGGGGCTATGATGGGGGACAAAAGTGTGGAGGGAGGGGGCTGTAATGGAGGACACAAGTGTGAAGGGGGGGCTCTGATGGGGACACATATTCAGGGGGGATTATGATAGGGACACAATTGTTCAGGGGGTCTCTGATGGGGGCACAAGTGTGGGGGGGGGGCTCTGATGGAGACACATATTCAGGGGGATTATGATAGGGACACAATTGTTCAGGGGGTCTCTGATGGTGGCACAAGTGTGGGGGGGCTCTAATGGGGACACATATTATGGGGGAATTATGATGGGGACACAATTGTTCAGGGGGTCTCTGATGGGGGCACAAATGTGGGAGGGGGGACTCTGATAGGGGACACAAGTGTTTGGGGGGGGCTCTGATGGGGACACATATTCAGGGGGGATTATGATGTGGACACAGTTGTTCAGGGAGTCTCTGGTGGGGACACAAATGTGGGAGGGGGACTCTGATAGGGGACACAAAACTTTTTTTGCATTGATACATGTCCCCTGGGGCAGGACCCAGGTCCCCAAACACTTTTTATGAAAATAACTTGCCTATTAACCCTTAAAATTAGCACTTTTGATTTTTCACGTTCGTGTCCCATAGACTTTAACGGTGTTCACGTGTTCAAACAAATTTTTTGCCTGTTCGCATGTTCTGCTGCGAACCGAACCGGGGGGTGTTCAGCTCATCCCTAGTCCTCAAGAGTCTTCCACTGTTGGATTACAAGAGCAATTAGATTGGAATATAGGAAGTAGGCCCTTCTACTCTGGAGCAGCTGCAAGCTTCTTCAACCAAAGGGGTGGCAGCCTTTAGGGCAGTTATGCCAGTATTTTGGTGGAAGATACAGTACCTTGATAAAGTATTTACACCCATTTTTTTCCATATTTTGTCATGTTACAACCAAAAACGTGAATATATTTTATAGGACTTTTATGTGATAGACCAACACAAAGTGGCACATAATTGTGAAGTGGAAGGAAAATCATAAAAGGTTTTCAAAATTTTTTACAAATAAATATCTGAAAAGTGTGGGGTGCATTTGAATTCAGCCCCCTTTACTGTAATACCCCTAACTATAATCTAGTGGTACCAATTGCCTTCAGAAGTCAACTAATTAGTCTAGCAATAACTCACGGTGGAGCTGCTGGTTTAAGCGGGCCTGTTACCTTCACTTTGCTTCCCTCTGTTTCACCAGCACTGGGTCTAGGGGTTCCGTTGAGCTTACTGCTGGACGACACACGCACCAACACTGGAGTACGTTTTCAATGCTTTATTAAACAGTCAAACTTTAGGAAGTAGCAGGAAAGAGGTGGAAAGGGAAACTTTCAGGAGAAACTCAAATATCTTCTTCTAATATCTTAGCAACAAATGTCCCGATAGATTTCAGATAACTGGATGGAATGAGCTCCCCTTGTGGGACACACTCTTTGCTTGTCTGGATAGGCCTCTCTCACCGGTCTAGCAGAAGTGCTGGCAACAGGGCAGAGTGCTACCAACCTCTGCCCAGCACCGGCAACAACTACAGAGTTCCAGGGAGGCGGGGCAGTCGGCCTCCCTCTCCAACAGTTAGCCGGAACAGATGGTGTGGGGTTTCCAGCAGAAGGGCTGGCAACAGGGCCGAGGACTGCTGGACTCTGCCCTCAACTAACAGAGGATGGATTTCCTGTGAAGGTGGATGGGACTTCAGTCTCCACCTGTATACCCCAGGGATGGTGGGCAGTGGGCCCCGATCCCCAACAGCATGACAGAGTGAGCCCAGACACCCTGTCTTCTCTCCAGCGGCAGAAAGGATTTCAGGGAGAAGAGCCAGTCCAGGCCTCTCCCCAGCGGCAGATATGTTCTCTGAGAGAGGCAGAGGTTGGCTGGGTGAGTAATACTCTGTTTGGAACAATTTGTTTGGGGTACTGTGTGGGTACAGGCAGTAGAGGACTGGAACTACTTACTAACTTCGGAGTCAACCCATCTGGGGTCTCCTCCTGTGTTTGTCTCCTGCCGAAAGGGGAGAAATGTCACAGACCTAGCCAGAACAGAGGCTGTTGGAGAGGACTGTATGCAAGCCTGTTGCAATGGATTCATTCTGTTGGGACACATCCTGTGAGGAGATGCTGGTGTCATCAACCTGTGTTTCTGTTAATTGAATGAGCTAATGACATTGTCCTCTATACAATGTAGGAGACGGGACGACTGCTATTGTGTTAATTAACTGTGTGAAGCTCGGGGACCACAAGTCTGGGCGAAAGGTCATGTCTCAGTCACCTAGGCTGTATAAAGGATTAGATAATTAGCTCATGTTAATTAGGTTACATTTGTATTGTTAGAGTAATCTTCTCCTGTGTATATAAGACTGTATTCTGGTTCTGAATAAAGTCAGTTCTTGGTAGCAACAAGCAAGTGTCGCCTTGTTTGTGCTCAGAGAGGTTGGGATATCTGTATACAGACTGGGAGGAAGTGGTATATGAAGGAAGCACTCAAGCGGAGTGTGGGACGTTCCGTGACATATGGATTCTGACCAAATCCTTTTGGGATAGGAGCACCCTATTCCCTCATTAAGTACCTCTCATTAGTGTCCACTTGTGTCATAGGTATAGACCTTAAAATTCTCCCATTTAGAAGAATGTAGCTCTCATGGTTCAGAGAAGCAGGATCTCACAAATCTATGGATAGTGTAGGACCCACTAATCATGGGGTACTTTGTCGCAGTAAGTGGGCTTAGCACCATATAGCAATATGGTGTGACCAAATCCCCATATTTTTGAAAATGTCTTTTTGAGAATGTTTAGGTGTTTTTAAACTAGCCTTGCTGGAGGTGAATGTTTTTTTGCATGTGTGTGCTGTAATATTTTTCTTCTATTGTATGGTCTTATGGCTGCACCAGCTTTAATGTGAAGGTGTACCCCCCAAATATCTTGTTTATGGTTTCGAACAAGTCATCATCCTCGGAAAGATCTGACATGGATTCTATTTCCGAGTATCTCAATTCTTCTGCTGGCAAATACTTATTTACAGTCCCCAACAATGGCTTACCCATTCCAGACGTAGGCTCTGGTAGCTCCGGCTCAGGTAACCTCTGGGGTAGGCCTCGACCACGGACGGGAGAAGCTTTCACATAGCCCACCTTCTTCTGAGTAGGCACTACAGGAACAGGCGTAGTGGACTCAGGAATCACAGTAATGTCTCCTGATGAGACGGCAGCAGCAGTGTCTCTCTCCGAAACATTATCGACAGCAACAGGCGAAGTGGCGGCCCGTCGCTCTTTTTCTATAGCGGTAGCAGCTTCCACTATAGCGATACCTGTCACCCAGTCCATCCGATAGGCACGGGGTGGCATAGTAGGTGGCTCCACTGCAAACAAATATTCTCCACACTGCGGACATCGGCCGAATGGACGAAGATGCATGGCCAATCCTCCACATCGATGGCAGGTCATGCCCAGTCCCTCAACATCTCCCGAGGTATACAGGACAAACTTCCCCTGCGGTTTCATTCGAACTCCAGTATCCGTGAGCAGAGTTCCAGATTGCACAGTATTTATCACGGTGCTTGCCGGGAACACTCTGGGTCCCACAACCGATTGCAACGCCGGAAAAGACATGGCCACACTCTGATCTTTTCAGCACGATCACGAGGCTTCTCTTCTCCTCTGGAGCCAAGCACACTACACGCGTCCCACGCGGTAGCAAGTAGGGTAACTCCTCCCACTTGTTCTTTCAGTCACGTAGCTCACGGGCCTCTTCTGGCGCCCAGCGTCTATGCACCAAAAACAAAGTCCTGTAGTTTAACCTTTCCTCTTCCTGAAAAGATTTTTTTTTTTAAGTCCAGCTCTCTCTGTAAACTCCCGGTAAAACACTCCACTGGGTTGCAATAATTGTCGGTCAACAAATCCCGGACGACGCACCCACATGTAGCAATAACTCACGGTGGAGCTGCTGGTTTAAGCGGGCCTGTTACCTTCACTTTGCTTCCCTCTGTTTCACCAGCACCGGGTCTAGGGGTTCCGTTGAGCTTACTGCTGGACGACACACGCACCAACACTGGAGTACGTTTTCAGTGCTTTATTAAACAGTCAAACTTTAGGAAGTAGCAGGAAAGAGGTGGAAAGGGAAACTTTCAGGAGAAACTCAAATATCTTCTTCTAATATCTTAGCAACAAATGTCCCGATAGATTTCAGATAACTGGATGGAATGAGCTCCCCTTGTGGGACACACTCTTTGCTCGTCTGGATAGGCCTCTCTCACCGGTCTAGCAGCCAGTACGCAGCACGAATCTAAAGTCTCTGCCACAGACTTACTTTGGGGGTAAATCTGCACGATCCTCTGCCACGGGATGTATCAGATCTTCTGCAGTGAACAGTCAGTCACAGTGCCTGAACCTTTAAGCCGAACCGGCGACACTATGCTGGATAATTACTTCTTTTGGGATACGTCATGCAACCGAGTCACCAGGCCCCTCTATAGACCAGCACGCTGCGTGATCTCTCCAAGACGGGTCCTCCCCTGTGATCTCCTCGGCTGTCCAGCTTCATCACACAGGACTGACAGCTCCGGACCATTCCTCGGCCGCGGTGGTAGGCGCCAGACAAGCCTCTGGACCCACCCCTGCGCAGCAGCATCGTGGGCCCCCCAAATATCTTGTTTGTGTATTGTGTGGATTCTGACCAAATCCTTTTGGGATAGGAGCACCCTATTCCCTCATTAAGTACCTCTCATTAGTGTCCACTTGTGTCATAGGTGTAGACCTTAAAATTCTCCCATTTAGAAGAGTGTAGCTCTCATGGTTCAGAGAAGCAGGATCTCACAAATCTATGGATAGTGTAGGACCCACTAATCATGGGGTACTTTGTCGCAGTAAGTGGGCTTAGCACCATATAGCAATATGGTGTGACCAAATCCCCATATTTTTGAAAATGTCTTTTTGAGAATGTTTAGGCGTTTTTAAACTAGCCTTGCTGGAGGTGAATGTTTTTTTGCATGTGTGCGCTGTAATATTTTTCTTCTATTGTATGGTCTTAAGGCTGCACCAGCTTTAATGTGAAGGTGTTCCCCCCAAATATCTTGTTTGTGTATTGTATGGATTCTGACCAAATCCTTTTGGGATAGGAGCACCCTATTCCCTCATTAAGTACCTCTCATTAGTGTCCACTTGTGTCATAGGTGTAGACCTTAAAATTCTCCCATTTAGAAGAATGTAGCTCCCATGGTTCAGAGAAGCAGGATCTCACAAATCTATGGATAGTGTAGGACCCACTAATCATGGGGTACTTTGTCGCAGTAAGTGGGCTTAGCATCATATAGCAATATGGTGTGACCAAATCCCCATATTTTTGAAAATGTCTTTTTGAGAATGTTTAGGTGTTTTTAAACTAGCCTTGCTGGAGGTGAATGTTTTTTTGCATGTGTGTGCTGTAATATTTTTCTTCTATTGTATGGTCTTATGGCTGCACCAGCTTTAATGTGAAGGTGTGCCCCCCAAATATCTTGTTTATGGTTTCGAACAAGTCATCATCCCCGGAAAGATCTGACATGGATTCTATTTCCGAGTATCTCAATTTTTCTGCTGGCAAATACTTATTTACAGTCCCCAACAATTGCTTACCCATTCCAGACGTAGGCTCTGGTAGCTCCGGCTCAGGTAACCTCTGGGGTAGGCCTCGACCACGGCCGGGAGAAGCTTTCACATAGCCCACCTTCTTCTGAGTAGGCACTACAGGAACAGGCGTAGTGGACTCAGGAATCACAGTAATGTCTCCTGATGAGACGGCAGCAGCAGTGTCTCTCTCCGAAACATTATCGACAGCAACAGGCGAAGTGGCGGCCCGTCGCTCTTTCTCTATAGCGGTAGCAGCTTCCACTATAACGATACCTGTCACCCAGTCCATCCGATAGGCACGGGGTGGCATAGTAGGTGGCTTCACTGCAAACAAATATTCTCCACACTGCGGACATCGGCCGAATAGATGAAGATGCACGGCCAATCCTCCACATCGATGGCAGGTCATGCCCAGTCCCTCAACATCTCCCGAGGTATACAGGACAAACTTCCCCTGCGGTTTCATTCGAACTCTAGTATCGGTGAGCAGAGTTCCAGATTGCACAGTATTTATCACGGTGCTTGCCGGGAACACTCTGGGTCCCACAACCGATTGCAACGCCGGAAAAGACATGGCCACACTCTGATCTTTTCAGCACGATCACGAGGCTTCTCTTCTCCTCTGGCGCCAAGCACACTATACGCGTCTCACGCGGTAGCAAGTAGGGTAACTCCTCCCACTTGTTCTTTCAGTCACGTAGCTCACGGGCCTCTTCTGGCGCCCAGCGTCTATGCACCAAAAACAAAGTCCTGTAGTTTAACCTTTCCTCTTCCTGAAAAGATTTTTTTTTTTTAAGTCCAGCTCACTCTGTAAACTCCCGGTAAAACACTCCACTGGGTTGCAATAATTGTCGGTCAACAAATCCCGGACGACGCCCCCACATGTAGCAATAACTCACGGTGGAGCTGCTGGTTTAAGCGGGCCTGTTACCTTCACTTTGCTTCCCTCTGTTTCACCAGCACCGGGTCTAGGGGTTCCGTTGAGCTTACTGCTGGACGACACACGCACCAACACTGGAGTACGTTTTCAATGCTTTATTAAACAGTCAAACTTTAGGAAGTAGCAGGAAAGAGGTGGAAAAGGAAACTTTCAGGAGAAACTCAAATATCTTCTTCTAATATCTTAGCAACAAATGTCCCGATAGATTTCAGATAAATGGATGGAATGCGCTCCCCTTGTGGGACACACTCTTTGCTCGTCTGGATAGGCCTCTCTCACCGGTCTAGCAGCCAGTACGCAGAACGAATCTAAAGTCTCTGCCACAGACTTACTTGGGGGGTAAATCTGCACGATCCTCTGCCACAGGATGTATCAGATCTTCTGCAGTGAACAGTCAGTCACAGTGCCTGAACCTTTAAGCTGAACTGGCAACACTATGCTGGATAATTACTTCTTTTGAGATACGTCCTGCAACCGAGTCACCAGGCCCCTCTATAGACCAGCACGCTGCGTGATCTCTCCAAGACGGGTCCTCCCCTGGGATCTCCTCGGCTGTCCAGCTTCGTCACACAGGACCAACAGCTCAGGACTATTCCTCGGCCGCGGTGGTAGGCTCCAGACAAGCCTCTGGACCCACCCCTGCACCGCAGCATCGTGGGCCTCCCGATCAAGGCACCACGAGGTAGCTCCTTAACGCATACCTGTCGGCCAGGAGGGCCAGCAGGTGGCTGTAAAACGACACTAAAACATGGCGTCTGTCCCATAAATACCCCCTTCCCAGAATGCAACTCGGAGGACCACCTCCACTGAGCTAGTCTCCGAGACAGAGGAGCATCTATACACTTCGACACGTTGCCTTTCCAACACTGACTAGTGGTAACAGCGACACCCACCTGTCAGCACGGAAGCACACACAACGTCAGCCAAGCTGGAACAGAGGCGAACTTTTAACCTTCCTAACACACAATTTACTAAATTTACCTAATCTGCGGTAGATTGTAAATCTACCAGCGCTACATTAGTAACACCTGTGTGTAATTTAATCTATGTATAAATACAGCTGTTCTGTAAAGCCCTCCGAGGTCTGTTAGAGAGCCTTAGTGAAAAAACAGCATCATGAAGGCCAAGGAACACACCAGACAGGTCAGGCATAAAGTTGTGGAGAAGTTTAAAGCAGGGTTAGGTTATAAAAAAATATCCCAAGCTTTGAACATCTCACAGAGCACTGTTCAATCCATCATTCAAAAAAAGAAAGAGTATGGCACAACTGCAACCCTACCAAGACATGGCCATCCACTTAAACTGACAGGCTGGGCAAGGATAGCATTAATCAGAGAAGCAGCCAAGAGGCCCATGGTAACTCTGGAGGAGCTGCAGAGATCCACAGAATCAGTCCATAGGATAACTATTAGTCGTGCACTCCACAAATCTGGCCTTTATGGAAAAGTGGCAAGAAGAAATTGTTAAAAGAAAGCCATAAGAAGTCCCATTTGCAGTTTGCGAGAAGCCATGTGGGGGAACAGCAAACATGTGGAAGAAGGTGCTCTGGTCAGATAAGACCAAAATTGAACTTTTTGGCCTAAAAGCAAAACGCTATGTGTAGCGGAAAACTAAAACTGCACATCACCCTGAACACACCATCCCCACCATGAAACATGCTGGTGGCAGCATCATGTTGTGGGGATACTTTTCTTCAGCAGGGACAGGGAAGATGGATGGAGTTGATGGGAAGATGGATGGAGCCAAATACAGGCCAATCTTAAAAGAAAACCTGTTAGAGTCTGCAAAAGACTTGAGACTGGGGAGGAGTTTTACCTTCCAGCAGGACAACGACCCTAAACATACAGCCAGAGCTACAATGGAATGGTTTAGATCAAAGCATATTCATGCGTTAGAATGGCCCAGTCAAAGTTAAGACCTAAATCTAATTGAGAATCTGTGTCAAGACTTGAAAATTGCTGTTCATGGAGGCGCTTGGGTGGAACTTGACTGAGCAGACATGTCAGCTTGAGCTCAGCTCCTGAAGGGACGTTTCTGCCGTATTATACCAAGACTCAGCTCAGCTTCACCCAGTAAATGTCGTTACGCCATCTGCTAATAACCCCCGCCACTTAATGTAATGGTTCTTGGGAGCAAAGAAGCGCTGCCTCGGGCTTCAGTCAGAATTGCACTAGCTTCATTCCCTCCCCCTGTTACCTCATACTCAGTGAAATCCTCTCAGCGCTCTAAGGTATCTGTGGCAACACAGGGGGAATATGACTCAGATTAATTTATACAAACTTCACAAATGACATCCTTTACAGAACCTGCTCATTATTTAGTTCTGAGGCAATTTGAAAAAATGATTCATAAAGCAGTTAAACAGACCTCAGATCATATTACAGACAGTCTGACTAGGAAAATCAGAGAACTGGGCCAACGTACTGCAAATCTTGAACTGAGGGTTGATGAACTTGAAAATAACACCCAGACTAATGCAGTTGAATTTGAAAACCTCTAAGAGGAAAACTTAGTCCTTCTATCTTGTTTAGAAGATTACGAAAATAGGGTACGGCGTTTCAATATACGTATACATGGAATACCTGAATCTGTCACTGATTTGCAAGCCACTATGCTATCCCTATTTCAAGATCTACAGCCTTCCATACGAGTCGAATGAATGGAGATGGCCGGGGTTCATAGAGCCCTCACACCTCGCAAAGCTGATGGACCACCACGTGATATTATCGCCAAATTTCACTATTTCCGTACCAAGGAGCAACTTCGCTGATTTTCCAGGGACATACCTATCAACTTTTTGCTGATCTATCTCAGCTCACCATCTCTAAGCATCAGGCTTTGAAGCCACTTCAAGTTTTACAACAACATCACATCACGTATAAATGGGGCTTTCCATTTTCAATTTGCTTCACTTACCAAGGATATAAATATGTCTGCCGTTCTGCTGAAGAACTCCAATCTTCTCTACAAAACATCCAGCTTCTAGAATGCCCTCTCAACCAAAGCAACGCACAAAGTCACATGGTTCCCCATTCCCTGCAAAAATCAGCTGGTGATGAAGGAAATAAAAGTTGCCAGGGGCAATCAAAATGTGATAATTTTTCTTCTCCTATGCCAACTTCTGAAGACTCTATGGACTGACTTTTTTCTTTTTGTTTGACTCGACGTCAGGTATTCTTATATCTTTAACTTCCAACTAACCAGATGTTTGGTAAACATTTTTTTTTGTCTTACCAGTTTAGAACTCACTTGATGCAAACTTTTTTTCTATTGTTTAACCCCTTACTTTTCAGCTGGTCTATTTTTTTAAATACTGAAGTGCGAAAATGGGAGTTTTAAGGTGCCAAATTAATCAATTGAAACAAAATAAAAAATGTAACAAAATTTTATTAAATAAACATTAAACATTGTTAAAATCGACATATGAAAATTCATACGATCGTGGTACATGGTATTTTCAGCTGGTCTATTTTTTTACTGACAGCAGCAAGTTGTTCGCTATATTTCTTTACAAAGCCTTGAGCTATTATTCGTTTTTTGAATACTTTCTGTGATGTTTTTGGTTATTTGTATACACCTTACCCAATCCCTCCCATTCCTCTTCATACGCTTTCTCATGACACATTGGTGGGTATGGAACTTTTTGGGATAATGGGACAATGGTATCATTTCTATTTATGTATTAATTTTCATTGTTGGCAGAGTTCCCTTTGGTGGTGTTTTTGTGCCTCCAGTTTGCTACCCTCGGATCCCCATTACTATGTGGGCTTCTTATGGTAGCTCTTTGGCCTCTGGTGGACCGCTTGTCGCTCCCCTAGGACGTTGTTTTGTTGCGCCATTAGCTCTCTTTATTATTTTACATATCTTAGTTATGTCTGCTCAACGAGAGACAATTCTTTTCCTTTTCTTCCAGCCTTTGCTTTCTCCTACCCCCTATACTGAATTGTATGTGATCCTACTGTCAGAACTTAATGTTTTTTTTATTATGCAACTCCTTACATTACCAATGTAATCCCTTAAACATTTGACCTTAAATGTCCAAGGTCTTAATGTAACACAAAAAGCACTAAAACATTCTGTTCATTTGCTGCAGCTAAAATCCACATTCTTTACCTACAGGAGACGCATTTTACTGAACAATCAGCTTCTGCAGCTACTAAACAACGAGGTGTTCTTATAGCTATTCACCGTACAACCCCATTTGTACTTTTATCTAAAATTAAAGATCCTAAAGGCTGCTAACTCATTCTTATTGTGCACATTTCCGATGTTGCTGTAACCATTGTATCATATTATGCTTCTAATAAACATCCATTATCATTCCTTTCCCATATTTTTCATGTAACTGATTCACACAGGTTGGGTACAGTGATATTATGTGGAGAGTCGAACCAAGTCCTTTTTCCCTTCTTGGATAAATCCCCCCCTTCTCCCTCCTCCTGATCCCCTAAGCTTTAATTTCAGCAACTTATCTCTAAGCATGACATGTTAGACTCTTGGCATGAGCTAGATCCAGCCTGTAAATGCTTTACATATCACTCCCATCCACACAAATCGTTTTCTAGAATTGATCATATTTTCCTGTTGGCAAGGCCCCAGAAATCCTATCATCAGTTATTACGCCCTTTACTTGGTCCGATCATAGTTCAGTTTGTACTACTCCTCCCCTATCCCGAGATCCCAGGATTCGTCTTGGTGCATTAACGATTCCATTCTAATTCACCCGTCCCATTGTCTAGACATTAAACATGCTCTCAATGATTATCTCATTAATAACACTTCTGCAAATATTTCCCCTCTCACTCTTTGGGAAGTCCATAAACTTGTAATTCGAGGTACACTTATCCGCCAAGCATCATTTCTCAAACGCGAGAGTAAAACCAAAAATCTGAAAATTATTTCAATCTGTGTCACGATACATTCCAAAATTCTCCCTCCCCTTCTACTAAAGCTAAGCTTGATAAAGCCCGCTTAGAATTTGACCTGTTTCTCACTGACTCTGCAGATAAATTATTATGTAAATCACAACACCTTTATTACCTCAAAGTAAAGAAATCAGATACCCTATTAGCTCGAATCTTACGCTCACTGCAAAAACCTACGACATTTGTGCAACTCAAACAAAACCGTGATTGATACACAAGTAACCCTGTCAAAATTTTACACACACTACGCTCAAATCTTTCTAAATTATATTTGCCCAACCATAATTTTGATCATGCTGCTGCTGATTCCCTTTTTTCACAAATTACCCTTCCAGTACTCTCACAAGCCCACCGTGAACGACTCGAGTGTCCCATCTCTGCAACAGAAGTCATCGTGGCTATTAAGGTTTTAAAATGTAATAAACGTCCTGGCCCAGATGGATTTTCTGCTTTCTACTACCAGAAATTTTTTGATATATTATCTCCTATCCTAACTGAGGCCTTCAATACAATGTTAAAGGGTCACTCTTTTCCTTCAGAATCCTTAATGGCCATAATTTCCATGATTCCCAAATCTAAATCTGATACAACCTCTTGAACAAATTACCATCCTATTTTGCTTCTTGATATTGACATTAAAGTTTTAGTTAAAATACTTGCGACCCGCTTGAATCAAGTAATAGGCAAACTTGTTCATGGAAATCAGGTTGGGTTTATCCCCTCGTGCCAAGTAAGTGATAATATTCATAGAGCTTATTCAGACATCTACCTGCGTGTTTTTTATCGCTCCATATAAGAAAAGCATTTGACACTGTCTCATAGCCATACTTACAATATATTCTTCAAAAAATTGCACCACATTTTTTGAAGTGGACTTCATCCTTATACGACAAGCCAAATGCATTTATTAAATACGCTGGTTTTAAATCAGACCCTTTCCCTATTGGAAGAGACACCCATCAAGGATGTCCTCTCTCCCCCCTCCTATTTGCACACCTTATTGAACCCTTGGCCCATTTAATTAGACCTGATCCAAACATAAAAGTTATTGAATTGGCTGGATGTCATCATAAAGTATGTCATTTTGCAGATTACTTCTTATTTCTTCTTACTCTTCATGTCATCTCACCATATCACAGCACCTAATCTCCTCTCTGTCCTAAACCATTTTGCACACATTTCAGGCTTAACAGTAAACTATAAAAAATTGACTATACTCCACATTTCCTTGCCTCCTTCAGACCTTCAGCTTGCTAAAGACTCACTTCCCTTCTCTTGGACACCTCATAGACTTCCATACTTAGGAATACAACTCAATCCTAAGATAACTGACTTATACTCAGCTAACTTCCCTCCATTAAACTGAATTACTGAATTATTATCACAACGGTCCTCTATCCTGGCTAGGCAAAATGAATGTAATTAATATGGCTATATTGCCCAAGTTTTTATATATTGCTCATCCCAATTCCATCTAATTTTTTCAGCTTATACAGCGCAGAATTATCTCCTTTATCTGGGGTAAAACGAAACCTTGAACCTCGAAATCCACTCTCTGTCTCCCACAATGCTGCGGAGGTTTAGGTCTCCCAAATATTTCTGCTTACTATCATGCTGCACACCTTGCATATTTACCAAAATACCATGCAATCAAACAAATTCCTTTATGGGTAACAATTGAGTCTATTGACTGAGACCCTATTTCAGTATCTAACATGTTATGGTTAAGACCAACTGATCGTACATTTATTCGCAATCCTATCACAAAACATTCTTTATCCATCTGGGACAGATTCAAAACTTCTCTCTGCCTTCAATCTCTTCATTTATCGTTCTTTTCTTTTGTTAAACATCCCACTTTTTACCCTTCCTGGATCGCTCCTAATTCTTTCAAAACATGGAATACAGCTAATTTATCCTGTTTATATAACCTGATATCTGCCTCCTCCATACATTCCTTTCCTACTTTGTGTGATACATTTGGACTTCCTCAATTGGAACTGTTCCGATATTTGCAAATAAAAATTTTTTTCCAACCTTATCTCAATTCCAACTGCCAACTATACCAGATGTCGCGTTTTCAATGCATATGTATTTCTGACCCTCATGCTAGAGGACTTGTTTCATTTCTCTATAAGCAAATTTTAGCTAGTACTAACACTGGTCCCCCATCATATCCCCAAATGAGAACTAGACCTTAATCGCTCATTTACTGCGAATTGTCTAGCATATGGTCCTCCACTAAGTCTGCTTCTTCTAATGTTGTTTCTGTGGAAACTAACTTTAAGGTGCTAACCCGTTGTTATTTGGTCCCTGCTAGAATATCGAAATATGCTTCTGATTACCCTGAAGCTTGTTTTCGTGGCTTTTCAGAGTCTGGCACTCAACTTCATGTTTGGTGGGATTACCCAATTGCCCAAAAATTCTGGAAGGCAGTTTTTGACTTTGCCTCCAAAATCTTTGATACACCTATACAGCCCAATTCTGCTACAGCACTATTAAACCTGAAACCTGATGGGATCAC
The DNA here is from genome assembly GCF_042186555.1 of Aquarana catesbeiana. Classification (NCBI taxonomy): domain Eukaryota; kingdom Metazoa; phylum Chordata; class Amphibia; order Anura; family Ranidae; genus Aquarana; species Aquarana catesbeiana. The sequence goes on from NC_133326.1 coordinate 572,479,263, forward strand.
ACAGAATCAACTTTGCCTTCTTTTACAGCTCCTAACAGCCGCAAAACAAACCATTGCTAAGGCATGGAAAACTCAATATTTAACTCTAGCTGAAACCATACACAGAACTAATAAAGCTCTTTTTCATGCTAAAATGGAATCAATCGAAAGAGATCGAATTGGTCAATTTGAGAAACTCTGGCTTCCTTGGGTTAAGCATTACACCTTTCTTTTAATTGTGTGTGGTACTTATAACCACATTATCTCTTCTGTTTTTAATATATACCTATTAGATTGATCTCCTAATTACTGCTCTTGCAATATGAACCAATAGTCACTAGCTTACTGTTTTCCTTCTGATGGAATTTTCTAATTCTTTCGATGTAATACTTTACTGGTTTATTCGTTGTTCTACTTGTTACATCGTTATGTACTTATCCTGTTCATAAATCAATATATTTAGCTTTATTGCTATTTGAATATTACCTCATTGTATTTGAATGAGTACCACCATTCTTGTAATGTACTCAGTTTGTCAATCTTTGTTATATTTAAAAAATAATAAACAAATTTGATGAGAAAATTGCTGTTCACAGACGCTCTCCATCCAATCTAACAGAGCTTGAGCTATTTTGCAAAGAACAGGCAAAAATGTCACTCTCTAGATGTGCAAAGCTGGTAGAGACATCCCCAAAAAGAATTGCAGCTGTAATTGTAGCGAAAGGTGGTTCTACAAAGTATTGACTCGGGGGGGGGGGGGCTGAATACAAATGCACGCCGCACTTTTCACATATTTATTTGTAAAAAAATGTATCATTTTCCTTCCACTTCACAATTATGTGACACTTTGTGTTGGTCTATCCCATAAAACCCCAATAAAATACATTTAAGTTTTTGGTTGTAACATGACAAAATGTGGAAAAATTCAAGGGCTATGAATACTTTTTCAAGGCACTGTATGTGTGAGATGGCTAGCTCAAAGCGTTTGTTACCCCAACATTTCATATTCCTGATATGAGCTTGCTGTACCATGTGCTTGTATGAGAAAGTATCCTGTTCTCTTTGCACTACTTCCTTTGTGTGAAATCCCTGGTGTTCCTGCCAGTCCCTCTGCTTTCCTAATAAAAACTGATCACAGTAAGCAGGAGAGCACATCGAGGTCAGTTCTGTAGCTATGCTGGGAACTCAGCGTACTCTCCTCCAATGACCAGACATGTCCTGACACCCCTCCTGCACAGCCTGTCACTGGGAAGCTCAGTGTGCTGCTGTTTCTCCTCCCCTCAGCCCATATGCAGCTGAGAACAAAGGGAATGTGATAACCTATAGAAAAAAGGGGAAGGTATTTATAATGTTTTTTTATTATATCTATACAAAAATGTTTTGCCTTTCATTTCTATTTTGAACTGAATGACTTGTTTTACACGATGATCGTTTACAATCATTTTAAAGTGTTACTAAACCCAGGACCCTGCATTCACTATATCTGGTCTCCCATAGTACACAGAACATGGAAATGCAATTATTTTAGTAAATGTAAAAAGTGTCCAACCAAGCACTGGTTAAAGCTTGTAGGAAGAGTTTTCTGACTGCCCTATGACACTGCATGACCCCTGACCCTCTGTCTGGACAGTGCTGATTGGCCCTGTGCTGATCACATCTCCCAAGAAAAAAAAACTCTATAGCTATACAAACCAAACTGAGCATGTGCAGCCATAGAATCTGTGTTATCAGGAAATTATCAGGGGACAGTGGAAGGAGGGGAGGATCGGAGAAGACAGGATCAAACAGTCTTTTTACACAATGCGGAGGGTTAACCCCTTAGGTTCCACAGTGAGTATAGCAAGCATGCTTTACTGCATATACAGACTGATTTTACCGTGAGTTTAGTAACACTCTTTAAGTTCTTGTGTGGCCTTCATTCGACTTTACAAGCTAGATGTGTGGTCAGCAAGTTATGCAAAGTTTGGGATAAGGGGCATAAATTATTTTTGTTTTTAGCAGCTTTTCTTTGATTGTCAGTGTTTCTTTCCATGTGTTCTCTCCCGTCCATATATTTAGCTAGTTATATCCCAATGTGCATTGTGCATTATTTTGGCTAAAACCCTCATGTAACCAGCTCTACGTAACCACTGTGTTGGAGAACCTAAAGACTAACCGTATTACCCTGGTGCACAAAACTCTTCTCCTGAGCATGCAGCAAAGCGAGGAAACCTTTCAAATGATTTGTTGCACTCAATAAGCTCATTGTAATGTATTTCATGTTACTTTCCTCATTCTTAAAATTTTCTGTTAAAATGTGTGGGGGGGGGGGCGGGGGGGATACATGACTCGTGCCCTGAGTGAGATAGTGGAAGAAATGTTAAATGTTTTTTGTAGTTTTCAGTGTGAAATATTTCTGGTCTGTGAATCTGTCAAAACATTTTTTGTCGTTCAGGTTGGAACTTGTCTGCCATCCACGAGCACACAACACATTTACAGGTAGAATTTCACCACTTCACATTCACAGACGCTCTTACCATCTTATGTCATTAGCACGCAGCTCTTAAAGCCGAACTTCAGGTATAGATGTAAAAATAACACTAATGCAGTTATTCTTTAAAAAAAAAAAAAAAATTCTATGTTTTTTTAAAGGGAACTTCTGTAAGTACATGAATCTGTCACATAAACGCAGGACCAATCAGATGTCCTGTCAGTAAACATACTGACAGGAGGAGAGAGCAGAGGAATGAGCTGATCAGTCTGCTGCTTCTGCACTGTAAAATCACAGACAGGGAAAGATGTGAAAGCTACATTGGTTAACTTCTGTGGATAAAATTCAGGACACCAGCTTGGCTGTGTAAATATCAGTAATGGATAGACAGAATTACAAATTCTTTGACAGATTTAACAAGTCCTCTTTTACGTATTTAAACCGTGTTTATCCTTGTTTGCTTGTAGTTACCCTTAAGTTACTGAGGAGAATAATTGGGTTTAGAGGAGAGGGTGCTTAGCTCTAAGTAAGATGAATGTGATCCCCTGGGAGCAGTGTGTGCCTTGGATCCAGGGGCTCCTTTGGTGTACAGAACCTGAAGATTACTTGTACTTGCACTAAATTGTTAGTTTGATATACATGACAAGTTCACAATGGGCTGATCACTTTCAAATGTTTTAATAGACAAAAAATAAATAGGTCATCATTTTCCTTATATATAGCCTGGAGTGTTTTATGAGCTTTCTTTACACTGCAGCAACAAACAGCCTACGCCGGAGTTTGACATTCATTCTGCAGAAGCATTCAAACATCTATTACATGTTACAGTGGAAATTCAGTCAAATGCTTTCACGCTGCTCCATTGAAAAAAATGCATATGCATTTTGATGCGTTTCTGGTTGTCTGACTCCCAGCATGCACCTGTGAAACATGGACATGTGACTGAAAAAATGCACCAAAAATGCAAAAGCGTTGAATTTTTGACACGTTTCTATTCACTCCAATGGGGAGGTGTGGTTTCGAAAAGTGTCCCAAAAATGCAGCAAGCAGGACTTTTAAAAATGCAACTGACCAGTGTGAAGCGTTCCATAGGATTTAAAGAGGAAGTGAGTTTCACTTCCTCTTCGTTCCCCGGCAAACCCTGCAAAGTAAAAGCATAATGGGCTAGTATGCATTGCATATGTGCCACTAACCTGCAAACAAAGCCCGCTGGTGGCCCCATCCATCTTCTGCCCCCTGCCTTCTGGGGCTGCGGACACCGGCTCTGTGACTGGCCGGAGCCGCGTAACTTCACTCCCGCGCTTGCGCACGGGAGCCGTCAGTCACGGCACATACAAGTGAAGAAACGGCATGGAGGTCCGTTTCTTCACAGCGCATGCGCTGATGACATCATTGGTGCAGTGTACAGGAAATATCTCCTAAATAGCGCGCGTTTAGGAGATATTTCCACTACCTACAGGCAAGCCTTATTTTAGGCTTACCTATAGGTAAAGCTTACAAATGTCGGTTTATAACCACTTTAACCACTTCAGCCCCGGGAGGATTTACCCCCTTAATGACCAGAGCATTTTTTGCGATATGGGACTGCGTCGCTTTAACTGACAATTGCACGGTCGTGCGACGTTGTACCCAAACAAAACTGACGTCCTTTTTTCCCACAAATAAAGCTTTCTTTTGGTGGTATTTGATCAACTCTGCCGTTTTTATTTGTTTTGCTATAAACAAAAAAATAGCCACAATTTTGAAAGAAAAGCAATATTTTTTACTTTTTGATATAATAAATATCCCCCCAAAAAATATTAAAAAAAATAATTTCTTCCTCAGTTTAGGCCGATATGTATTCCTCTTCATATTTTTGGTAAAAAAAAATTGCAATAAGTAATAAGTGTATATTGATTGGCTTGCGCAAAAGTTATAGTGTCTACAAAATAGGGGATATATTTATGCCATTTTTATTATAATTTTTTTTTTACTAGTAATGGCGGCGATCTGCGATTTTTATTGGGACTGCGACATTGAGACAGACAGATTGGACACTTTTGACACTTTTTTGGAACCAGTGACATTTATATAGTGATCAGAGCTATAGCCACTGATTACTGTATAAATGACACTGGCAGGGAAGGGGTCAACACAATGGGGGCGATCAAAGGGTTTAATGTGTGTCCTAGAAGCGATTCTAACTGTGGGGGGATGGGACTGCCTGGAAAAAGAGACCTATAGCTGTTCATACTTAGTATGAACAACAGATCAGTCTCCTCACCCCTGACATAACGGAGATCTGTCTGTTTACATTGACAGACCTAAATTCTGTCTCTCTCAGGAGCAATTGCAGGTGCCCGGAGGACATCGAGGATGAAGGGCACACGCATCGGCTCCGTTGACGCACCTGTTGTCGCGTGCGTGCGCCTCTGGCAGTGCGCACGTGCCCCCTAGTGATCTTAAAGCGGCTGACATATAGCTACGGTGATTTGCCCAGGAGAGCCAACCTGCTGCAGTATAACTGCAGTAGCTGGTTGTCTAGTGGTTAAAGGATGCATTTTTCTTCTGCTTTTTTAACTGAAAAACAAATTAGTGTGAAAGGGCCCTAACTATACATACCTACTCCCACCCCCATTCTAATCCTAGTCTATCAACCCTGTGAAATGAGAAATCTGTATACCTACCCATTGTGAGGGCACTCCAGTCCGGTCACATGATCAGGTCCCAGCATCGGCCTCAATGTAGGGGAGGGCTAGCCAACAACTGATGTTCCATAGTAAGTCTATGGGTGACGTCATCCTACAGGCATTACGGCCATTGTCAGCAATCTCTCCGGCCAACATTCGGCCCATATGTATGGCAGTTGGTCTGACAGAAGCTGTTCGGCTGGCTTCTGTCGAAGGAGCATGACCAAAAAAGATCTGCGGATTGGCATTAGATCAGCTCTCTCAGCCAATGGCTGAGAGCACTGACTGGTGTGTTCTGGCGGGGGGGTTTAGTCCCCCTGTCAGAACATAGTTGCTCAACAGGGGATATCACTGTACTAGCATCACATAGTTAGTACAGTGGCTCCTCCAGAGCTCTTCAGTTTTTACTGTGTACTAGGCTTTAGGATGGCCATACATGATTGGTGATCAAAACTCGTCTGGTCCCATCTGGTCTAGGAGGGACCAGCTGAATTTAGATCCGTGTGTGGCCAGCGCAGCACAGATTATTCCTCCTCCTGCCCCCCTATCTTGTGACTACCATATTATACTGAACACAATGATCTCTTAGGACAAGGGGTGATTGTGAAAATGCTTTTTCCTGCCTGCAGCAAACTAATATTATTCTCCCAGAATGCTCCTCCCAGGCAGACCTTTTAAAGAGTTTGCCTAGGCCTGATTTTTCGTGAATCTGTTTCTTTTAGAAAATTATACTGTTGCTGTATGTCAGGATTTTGTCAGTGTGGACCTGTAAAGACACTGAAAGATCCACTTCAATTCAAAGAAGATGCCTTCTTATTTCCTGATCTGGTATCTTCCAATTATTGTTTGTCTTTTGTCTGAATGAGGCTCCCATTTCTCTTTATCTCCAATCTGGTGGCTTCTTTGAAGCCACCATTCATGTGGGACATCAAGGCATGACACAAGACTTACTCTTCAGATTAGTATCTGGTAGATGCTTGACAATGGACTTGTTTTGGGTGTCTCATCATAGCCCACCCCTATGTAATCCACACCTGAACTCCAGCCCCAATACTCTGTTCCTTTTTTTATTATTTTATTTTACTTTACTTCTTTGAAGATTCAAGGTTTCTATGGAGCTGGGAAATGTGAAGATCTGCTAATTTCCCTTTAATGTGGTTAATGTCTCCTGCACAGATACAAGCCCAGATAGTTTCACATATACACTTGTACAAAAACATATACCTTCTGTGTGTGGGTAAAACAAGTTATTTCTTTTGTGATAAATGCTTTCATTGTTAGCCCTTTAAATACAATAAAACTTCTTGTATTCTGGAATATCATTTCAGCGTATGATATGGTTTTGGATGTACAGTGTATGGGCTGCTTTATCTTTCCCCCCCAAAAAAAGGTTGTAGTTGGGCTTAACTCTTTGTTTGAGGCCAGATTCCATACATATATGCTTACAAAACATTAACACTTGGTTGGCTGGCCATAGCTTAATTTCTAATGATCGACTTCTGTTGAACGAGACTGTTGCAAAACTTCCATTCAATCAGCGGCTGCAGCCAATTGGGTACAGGGCTGATCAGTTTATTCTGACAGCCGAGGAGTCCCCACTGTCTGAATACAATAGTACAGTGGGGAGTATTCTTCCATTTACCTCGTCAGAATCATCTATGTCCAGCCTAAGGTAGGTCATACATTATATATTTTTTTTTCATTCAACCAGTGGTTTGAATGAAAAAAAAAATGTGCCGATTCCCTCATTCACCTTGAATGTCTGGATGGGCGAAATGGGCACTTTTTTTTTTGTTCAATCATTGCCACTGAGCTATTGTGTTCTCCCGGCATGGAGCCTTCCCCACCATGAGAACATAATGATCAGTATTGCCAGCTATAGTGGAGGCACTGATCTTCAGAAAAAAAATGATAGTTCAACTTCTGTATAACCAAGCCCATACACGGATCGAAATTTGTCCAGTCCCTGCTTAACTGGCTGAATATCAATCTATGTATGGCCAGCTTACAGAGGAAGTAAACCCTGATGGGTTTTACTTCCTTTCTTTTACCCTGCAAAGTAAATGCATAATGTGCTAGTATGTATCACATACTAGCACATTATGTGACACTTACCTGCAAAAGAAACCCGCTCCGTCCCCGCGGGGGGCCATAACCATCTTCGCCTCTCTTCCTTCCAGGGCCTGGCTCTGTGACTGGCCGGAGCTGTGTGACATCACTCCCCCCCGGTCACAGCACTCGCTTGTGAAAAAACAGCAAGGGGGGCTGTTTCTTCACAGCGCATGTGCCGATTACATCATTGGCGCAGTATAAAGTAAATATCTCATAAATGGCACACGTTTAGGAGATTTTTACAGTACCTATTGGTAAGCCTTATTCTAGGCTTACCTATAGGTACATCTTGCAAAGGGAGGTTTACAACCTCTTTAAGAGTTAAAGGAGAAGTATGGCCAAAGCTATTTTGGCCACACTCCTCCTATGGATCACAGGAGTGCACTCCTGTGTTCTCTTTTTTTAACTGACATCACTCCAGGCTATGGAAAGATCCCGATTTTACAGTTGGGATCTACCCAGATGCCTGGGCCAGCAGCCGGCTCAGCCTCTCAACGAACCACTGGGAGTCTGACCAGCCAGTTTCACCCCCTCCACACCGCAGCTCTCCAGTGAGCACTGGAGGGGCATAGCAAAGAGCCATTGACTGACAGTCACGGCTTTCTGCTTAACCCGATCGTCAGTCTTAGAAACAGTAGGGAACAGATTCAGCTTTGGATTGATGCTCCATATATTTTTTTTTTTTATTAACAGTATACAGGTGGTCCCTCGGTTACAAACACTACAGGGACTGTAGATTTGTTCTTAAGTCAAATTTGTTGGTAAATTGGAACAATAGCTCTTTTGAGTGTAAAAAAAATTATAGGAGTGAATTTTCCTTCCTAAGGGTAGATTTCCTCTCACTTCCTGTTGTCTCAGGGATGGGAAGTGAGATTAAATCCTTCTAATGAGGATACAGACAGCAGTAAAAACCTCACAGTGACTCTAACCCCACACCATACAGTACTGTACTAGTCAACACGAATAAATAAATAAATGCAACATGGACAGATGTTTGCTAACATACTGTGTTTCCCCGAAAATAACACCTTTCTAGGATGGCTGCAATATATGCCCTACCCCAAAATTAGAGAGGGGTAGAGAAGGAAGTGCCACCTGAGTGTAGTATTAACAAATGATGTTTAATGACACCAGGTAAAAACACACTTACAGGATAAAAACATATAAAAGGCTCATCTGTATAGGTATGTGGTCCTCGGTGTTCCCTCTGATCCTGTGGTGGTGATGCTGCAGGGATGCTGGGCTGCAGAAGGTGGATTACCAGCCGGGAGCTCCGTCTGTGGCCATCAGGAAGAGACTAGGGGCCGGCGTGGAGCACACGTGGAGCGTGCATGACGTCACAGGTTGTCCGTCTGCTTCCGGGTTCGGTATCCAGGGGAGGGATCGTCCAGGGAGGAGGGCTAGCAGGAAGGTTGAGAGAAAGCTACACGCTCAGAGCCACTGCTCCTTCAATAGGCCTAATGTTTACTACCATGCACTTCTTCATATATATGTTTCCATGACACTGACTATTATATAACCTCCTTTTTTTCTCTGTGTATATTATGTTACCTTGTAGTTCTCCTCCCGCCCACAGGTGGCGCTGTGTTTTCTTTTGACAGATGCTGGGACCTGTTATCCCACAGCACTGCCATAGAAAAGCACATTGCAGACACCTCCCTATTAGGCCTATCGAAGGAGCAGTGGCTCTGAGCGTGTAGCCTTCTCTCAACCTCCCTGCTAGCCCTCCTCCCTGGACGATCCCTCCCCTGGATACTGAAGCGGACGGACGACCTGTGACGTCATGCACGCTCCACGTGTGCTCCACACCGGCACCTAGTCTCTTCCTGATGGCCACAGAAGGAGCTCCCGGCTGGTAATCCACCTTCTGCAGCCCAGCATCCCTGCAGCGTCACCACCACAGGATCAGAGGGAACACCGAGGACCACATACCTATACAGATGAGCCTTTTATATGTTTTTATCCTGTAAATGTGTTTTTACCTGGTGTCATTAAACATCATTTGTTAATATTACACTCAGGTGGCGCTTCCTTCTCTACCCCTCTCTCATCCATCACAGAGCCAGCTCTCTAAGGACAGCAGCCGCCTAGCCTACCAGCCTACTTTAACCATTACATTACCGGTTACCACTTAACCCTTGAACTTCCAGCCTGTCCCCTATGGACTAAGTTGCTCAGCCCTTTATATCTCCTGTTATATATGGACTTGTGTGTTTGTGCTTACAGTTACCAATACTCTGTCTACCCCGAAATTAAGCCCTAGTTAAAGTCCTTGTAAAATCATGTAATCCGAGCTGTAAAATGATTATATAATGCCCAGTGTGTGTTTTCAGGGAAACACGGTATTATTTATGTTTACCTGTGCATGTAGATGCAGATGCATGTAAATGCCTAAACATTTTCAAATACTGTACAGTACAGTACAACCTTAAACAATCTTGGTAGAGGATGATGAACAGATGGTATACAAACACACAGAATTGAATGGGAGCTCCACATAGGCAGATGACATGAGCGCATGTTGGAACACAGGTAGATATACTGTACAGTAACATAGTCCTGCTATCATAGAAGTTACAGGTACAAGTACAGGGCATACTCACAATAGTAGTTGGCACAGAGTAAAGTACTGTATTCTCACCAGCTCCACAGGTTCCAGAAGCATCTGGCTGTGCAGTGATGTGGGGTGTTCTGGGTGCTGCTTCTGGGTGTGCAGTAATGTGGGATGTTCCGGGTGCTTTTGGGTGTGCAGTAATGTGGGATGTTCCGGGTGCTTCTGGGTGTGCAGTAATGTGGGATGTTCTGGGTGCTTCTGCGTGTGCAGTAACGTGGGATGTTCTGGGTGCTTCTGGGTGTGCAGTAATGTGGGATGTTCTGGGTGCTTCTGGGTGTGCAGTAATGTGGGATGTTCTGGGTGCTTCTGGGTGTGCAGTAATGTGGGATGTTCTGGGTGCTTCTGGGTGTGCAGTAATGTGGGATGTTCTGGGTGCTTCTGGGTGTGCAGTAATGTGGGATGTTCTGGGTGCTGCTTCTGGGTGTGCAGTGATGTGGGATGTTTCGGGTGCTTCTGAGTGTGCAGTGATGTGGGATGTTCTGGGTGTGCAGTGATGTGGGATGTTCCAGTGCTTCTGGGTGTGCAGTGATGTGGGAAGTTCCGGGTGCTTCTGGGTGTGCAGTGATGTGGGATGTTCTGGGTGTGCAGTGATGTGGGATGTTCTGGATGTGCAGTGATGTAGGATGTTCCAGGTGCTTCTGGGTGTGCAGTGATCTGGGATGTTTTTGGGTGCTTCTGGGTGTACAGTGATTGGGATGTTCCCAGTGCTTCTGGGTGTGCAGTAATGTGGGATGTTCTGGGTGTGCAGTACTGTGGGATGTTCTGGGTGCTGCTTCTGGGTGTGCAGTGATGTGGGATGTTCCGGGTGCTTCTGGGTGTGCAGTGATGTGGGAAGTTCCGGGTGCTTCTGGGTGTGCAGTGATGTGGGATGTTCCGGTTGCTTCTGAGTGTGCAGTGATGTGGGATGTTCTGGGTGTGCAGTAATGTGGGATGTTCCGGGTGCTTCAGGGTGTGCAGTGATGTGGGATGTTCCGGGTGCTTCAGGGTTTGCAGTGATGTGGGATGTTCTGGGTGCTTCTAGGTGTACAGTGATGTGGGATGTTCTGGGTGTGTAGTGAAGTGGGATGTTCCGGGTGCTTCTGGGTGTGCAGTGATCTGGGATGTTTCCGAGTGCTTCTGGGTGTGCAGTGATGTGGAATATTCCAGGTGCTTCTGGATGTGCAGTGATGTGGGATGTTCTGGGTGCTTCTGGATGTGCAGTGATGTAGGATGTTCTGGGTGCTTCTGGGTGTGCCGTTATGTGGGATGTTCTGGGTGTGCAGTGATGTGGGATGTTCTGGGTGTGCAGTGATGTGGGATGTTCTGGGTGTGCAGTGATGTGGGATGTTCTGGGTGCTTCTGGGTGTGCCGTTATGTGGGATGTTCTGGGTGTGCAGTCATGCGGGTTTATTTAGGGCGCTTGTAGCCATGGAGTACTGCAGCGTGGGATGGGTCCAGTGCTGCAAGATGGCTGCTCCACAATAACCGGGACCGACGTGGAGCGCAAGTGGCCAGCAGTGACGTCACGCCGCCTCCATCCGTAAGTAGGAGTCATTCGCAACTTGGATGTTCGTAACTCGGGGACTGCCTGTACTTTTCTTTTAACAGTGATTTCAGTGACATTTCGCCAATACAATTTGACTCACTTGACTGCTTAGGAAATATTATTTTTCTTTATTTCAATGGTGTCTTTTTTTTTTTTTTTTTTTTGTGGTGTGGTGGGGGTGTATATAAAGTGTATCTAAACCGAAAAATGTAATACATTGCTGCTTTCCAGTCCAGATTTTTGCTTTATTTGGATTTTTTAGGCATTTTTTTTCATTTATTTTAAGTTGTAATCCTGCCAGTAACACCAAAAGTGACAATCCCCTCAAAGGGATTTGTGTCCACAGCTGATTACCTCCAAGTCCGTCAATGTTAAAAAAGGAAGGAGAGAGTCAATGCTGAAGGATGTAAATAGTTCTCTTTTTTTTTTTTTTTTTGTGTGTGGCCCATTGGGTCTTGTGTTTAATTGTAATTGTTATGTTATAAAAGCAATAAACAAAACTTTTAAAAAAAAGTTAAAGGAAAAAATTTGCGTTGCTCTATAGCAGCCCGGAAGCTAGGGTTAAAGTAAATGGTATCCTTTCGGACCCGTTCCCTATCCATAATGGGACAAAACAGGGGTGCCCCCTGTCCCCTCTCATATTTGCCCTCATCCTTGAGCCACTGCTTAATAAAATAAGCCTGAGTCCAGACATTAAAGGGTTTACTGTGGGACCAACGGAACATAAATTGTCTGCCTACGCAGATGACGTTCTGTTTTACATGTCTGACCCCTTGATTTCTCTCCCCAATATTATGGTGGATCTGCAAGTTTTCAACTCGAATTTTAAGATTAATTATAATAAATCAGAAATCTTGCCCTTAATCATGCCCTCGAGTTTCTGCACGCAGCTGCAAGCCTTGTTCTCATTTACCTGGTGCTGTTCCTCCCTAAAGTACTTGGGTGTCCATCTTCTGGCTCACTGCTCCCAGCTGTACACATGCAACCATGCCCCACTGCTTTCCAACATTAGAGCTGATCTACAAAGTTGGGATTGCATGACTTTCTCTTGGATAGGCCGAGTCAGTATCTTGAAAATAAATATGTTGCTCCTTATTCTTTTTTTACTTGCAAATGGTGCTTATCTCTCTACCCAGGTCTTTCTTCTCGACCCTCAAAAGTCTGTTTTTAAAATATATATGAAATGGGAAAAACCCTTGTTTAGCCCTTCGCACCCTGCAGCTCCACAAATAGGTGGGAGGTATGGGTGTACCCATTCTTCACAAATATTATGAGGCAATTGCCAACGGATATTGGATTGGTACCATAGTGTGTCCATTAAACTATGGGTCCCCCTCAAAAGATTTCTGGCTGGCTGCAATCTCTCCCATGCCCCCTGGTTCCCCTGGGAAGGCCAAGGACTGTCAGAACTTTCCTCTCCCACAGCCATCCATGTCTTTAAACTGTGGGATGTTCTAAATAATCGAGGATGGCTTGCCCCTCAATTTTCCCTTCTTACTCCCCTTGGGGGCTTCCCTGGGTTCATTCAAGGGGAACACCTCTCCTTCTTCCGAACCTGGGCAGCTGACAGGGAGATGCGATGTGGCAGATTTGGTCAAGACCATGGATTACTGCCCCTGGCTATGGTGCCCCAGTATGGTCGTTTTCCTCTTGACGATTGGTGTTACAGGCAGATCCAGCATTTTCTTCGATGCCTGCCCCAAGCCATTCACTCTCCCACCTCAATTTCCCTGTTTGAGAAGCTATGCATGTCGACCTCATGATTCCACATTTCATTTCTGTTTTGTATGGGATGCTGCAGTCGCTAGAAAACAGGGAGAAGCCTGAATGGGAGAGAGACCTGCTTCATGTATTCACTGAGACCCAACTTGACCACCTTTACCGCCTTAACCACACTAGTTCTGTGGACACGAAAATGTAGGAAAGTGGTTTTAAGTTGCTTACCCGTTTGGTATAGATTTCCCTCCCAGCTGGCTAGGATCTACCTGACTTTGTCAGATGCCTGCTGGAGGGAGTATGGACATTGGGGAACATTCCTAACACATTTGGCGGGAGTGCCCCAAGTTACAACCCTACTGGTAAGACATTAGATCCCAAGTCAAGGCCTCATTAGAAAACCTGCTTCATGTCCCGACCATCTCTCTCTCTCAGCCGTTACCGTAAGTTTGTGCTGCCCCACCTTCTAAACGCAGCAAGGAGGCTAATTCTGTTTTTCTGGAAGAAACCTCAGATTCCAGGTCGATGGCTGCAGAGGAATGGATGGCAACATGTAAGCATCACTACGATAAAATCTATGGTATCTGAGCCACTTGGATACATTATGTTAGTAAAACTGCATCCGGCTCTCAGGTGGCTCAGCCTTATCTGACCCTTGCACCAGGCAGGGTCGGGGCTACCTGAGACCTCTGACCCTTAGCGGCCACTGATTGTTTCAAGCAGACTGGGCCTGAGTCCTCATAGTTTTTTTTATACCTATTCGAACCTGTTATGTTATGTTATATTATGCAGTAGAGTGCTACTTTGTTCCCCCCCATCTCTCCTTCTAACCCTATCTGGATCTATGTCCACGTTAAAGGTATTGAGTCCCCATAGGTCCAACATATGTAGGGTGATATGAGGCATCAAATTGTGTTAGTGTTCATCAGTTGTAACACCGTCCTGCTGTCTCAATACCCCTTATTTGGTTGTTCTCATATTTTCTCTGACTGTTACCTACTTGGACTTGTTTATTGTCTATTTTGGTCTAAAGTATATCTGTTCTGTGATTTTCCTTTTGTTTTTTACGATGGAAAAACAAATTAAATAAATAAAGATTACATTAAAATAAGAAAAATATGGAAAATGCCTGTATCCTTTACTTTTTGTTAGGGAACAAAAAATTATGAATTGTAGGTAATGGTGAGAGGGGTCAAAAATGGCTGCCTCCATTATTCTTAATGGCAATGATTCCTTTAAAAACCACCATATTTTTTGCAATCCCTTTTATTACCATATGACAAAAGTACAGAACACTGTATCTAAGAGTAGAGACAGAGTGCACAAGAAGTTATCTGCTCAAAAGATATAAAAAGGCTTTCAATGGGATATTTAACAGAACAAAAGGGAGAGAATAAAAGAAGTTCATTCATTGTTAGGGTTTACATACACTTTAAAAATCAACTGCCAGTGCCAAATTCTTTGTCCTCGGCATCCCTAAACATTACCTGTGAAGGAGTTCATCTTGTTGACGGCTGGCTCTGAAGGGGTTAATCTCTGCCGTTAACAATGAATTGCTGACATTTTTAGTGGATAAGTAGTTAAGTACCTCTCCCGTCACAGGTATTGTAGTCATAACAATCACAAACGCGATTCACGGAATTCTGGGCCCTTTCAAAATATTGTTGAGCAGAAATACCTCTAATCAGACGGGAGATAACAGCTTGACAGATGTAATGTCAAAGATGCGCTTGAGCAATCGGCATCCACAGGTACAGGCCGACGAGGCCTGTCATGGAGTCCTTGTCATGGATGGAGTCTACTGTATGTTTTGCTGATTGCTGTTTCAGGTATTAGCGGGCCATATTAAGAGACCTTAAGCTGGCCAAAAACTGATTGAAATTTGGCTGTTTCAGCAGAGACTAGCTGAAATTCCGATCAGTGTGTGGCCATTCCTGCTCAACAGAAGTCAATCGTTTCATCAACTTCAGTCAAAGGGACATGTTGATAACGTTTTCTCGATCAGCGGCTGTAGCCACTGCTCAGTGTGTTCTGACAGCAGTGAATGAAGCTGTCCTGGTGTAGTGAGCAGCACAGTGGTGTAGTGGTTAGCACTCTCGCCTAGCAGTAAAAAGGGTCGCTGGTTCGAATCCCAACCACGACACTACCTGCCTGGAGTTTGCATGTTCTCCCTGTGCCTGTGTGGGTTTCCTCTGGTTTCCTCCCACACTCCAAAGACATGCTGGTAGGTTAATTGGCTTCTGTTCAAAATTGGCCCTAGTATATGAATGTGATTTGGGGACCTTGGATTGTGGGCTCCTTGAGGGTAGGGACCGATGTGGGTGTACGATGTATGTGCAGAGTGCTGCATGAATTGGTGGCGCCATATGGGTACCTTTTTTAAATAAAAAAAAAATAGGGATGGTTGTAGACACGCACCCACACTCACTCAGGTTGAACTGGATGGACTGGTGTCTTTATTCAACCTTACTAACTATGGTGAGGGGAGGGGTATGGCATTCCTTGGTCCACCTTGTTTTGGGAGGATGGAGGAATCTGCTGGCTGAGCGAAAGAAAACCGCCCAGATTTAACATGCTGATTGCCATGTCATAACCAAAGAGCAGTACATAAGGGCAGAAGCCACAAGGTGCCCCAGAAAACCTCCATCAGTAGTCAAATTTTGCCTTATCTGGACACATTGGGCCTCGACTGTAAAGTGTAACTAAACCCAAGTACAATGTAATATATTTCAGCTTATCAGTCCTTAGATGTGGTAGCTGAGTTAATTTCCATCTTGCAGGCTTTTTTTCCTTTTATATTTACCTAATGATCCAGACAGCAATGTGCTTCCTGTACTGTATTCATTGTATTGCATCGGTGGAGGAGCAGCATTGTCACCTTGGACAGGAAGTGTGTTAGGACTACAGAACATCTCCCCCTCTTCTCATCTCTATAACATAGAGGAAACGGGTTATGTAGTACTCAAAGAGAGGACTCATAACAATGTAATGTAAAACATTGCACCACTGGCAGAGAACACAGAAAGTTTTCAGCAGTCAGGATTTCCAGAAAGGTCAACAGCTATTTTTTTTTTTTTTTTTGCACTTATAAAAATAATTGTAATAAAACATGTCCAATGGTAAATTTAATAGAATAAAAAAGCAAAGTAGAGTAGTACTTTGTTATGGCTTGCCTACACTTTTAGTAAGCTTGAATTACTTATCTAAGCCCCTGGCATTGAAACCTTCCTTCTCCTCTGGCATTGCAGACACAGTACACGTTCCCTCTGCAGAGTCCTTTTTTCTATATATTCCTATGGAGAATCTGCCCCTTTGTCTGTGACATTCTAATACGTGGAATACTGGGAATATATGGAGAATGGACTAGGGGAACCCATTCCCAGTAAAGCCCAGGGTGTCAGTCAAATCAAGGGTGAGTGGGTGAGGAAATAGTCCCAGAGAACCCTAAAGACCCACCAAGGGATCAAACCTCCCCTCACTCTGCCCAATGGAAAAAAAAAAAAACTTTGGATGGAGTTTTATCTTATCGCCCAGCTGGTTGCAATAACCAATGCAAGGTACGTTCTCCTTTACCCCAAAGCCCACATAAGACATCAAACAATGACTGTGTTGTTGTTCTCAGCCTATTGTTTGTTTTATTGAAGCTGAATATTTCCTTTCCAAATGTCTCCATCTAAAACTTCGAGCTTTGTCGGCTTTGTGGGTTGGCGTACTGAGCACTCCTTTATGTTTACTTTTTCTGAGATGTTTGACACATGGTGTCTGTCATCAATGCACATAGCAGGAAGAAGGTGAAAAGGGCGTCTCTTTATCCATGTACAAAACAGATAATGGATCGCTGCCATAAACATCTGTAAGGTTTTCTTTTTAATTTTGAAAGCCGAAGCAATCTCGTTTCAAATTTTTGGTGTGTGAGCACTTCCCTATGACATCACCTGTAGCCATAGCAACCCCTGAACAACATGGGTGACAAAGACAGGAATGAATGTCAGATGGGTCAAGGCAGTAATGCATGGCGATGTATGGGAGGGCTTTTATTTGAGCGGGAAAAAAAAAAAGACTAGCAGTAACTGTGAAATATTACATAATAGGATGAAATGTACACAAAACTTCATGTGGCTATTTGTGACCTGATTATTTAGTTTCATTAAAAAAACTCATTAAGAGATTGTGCACGCCATGTAGCATCTGTGGCCTGACTTACTAAGTGTTCAGAAGAGCGAAAACAGAAAAATTTGTGATATGATCCCAAAGTGTTTTATTAATGTCACAAATGTTAACAGGAAACCACAAACCCTGCTTCATCAGGGCTACAGAAGACCCATAACTCTACATTTTGTTTTTTGTTTTTCGGGGGGGGGGGCTGTTTTATGGACAGTTGCAGAATCCAAGTTTCACGCTTACCCCTAACACATGTGGTCAGACATTATAGCTGGCTTCTGTGTTCACCTATACAGTGCATCCGGAAAGTATTCACAGCACTTCACTTTTTCCAAAATGGGTTCAATTCATTATTTTCCTCAAAATTCTACAAACAATACCCCATAATGACAACATGAAAGAAGTTTGTTATGAAATCTTTGCAAATTTATAAAAAAAAAAAAATCACATGTACATAAGTATTCACAGCTTTTGCCATGACACTCAAAATTAAGCTAAGGTGCATCCTGTTTCCACTGATCATCCTTGATTGGAGTCCACCTGTGGTAAATTCAGTTGATTGGACATGATTTGGAAAGGTGCACACCTGTGTATATATAGGATCCCACAGTTATCAGTGCATGTCAGGGCACAAACCAAGCCATGAAGTCCAAGGAACTGTCTGTATATCTCCGGGACAGGACTATATCGAGGCACAGATCTGGGGAAGGGTACAGAAAAATTTCTGCAGCATCGAAGGTCCCAATGAGCACAGTGGACTCTATCATCCGTAAATGGAAGCAGTTTGGAACCACCAAGACTTCCAAGACACCTGGAGCGGGTCGTCAGGCCTAACTCAGGGAAGAAGCGATCAGGGAAGAAGGATCTTAGTCAGGGAGTAGACCAAGAACCCGATGGTCACTCTAACAGTGCTCCAGCGTTTCTCTGTGGAGAGAGGAAAAACTTCCAGTGAAACAACCATCTCTGCAGTGCTCCACCAATCAGGCCTGTATGGTAGAGTGGCCAGATGGAAGCCACTCTTCAGTAAAAGGCACATGACAGCCCTCCTGGAGTTTGCCAAAAGGCTCCTGAAGGACTTCCAGACCATGAGAAACAAAATTCTCTGGTCTGTTGAAACAAAGGTTGAACTCTTGGCCTGAATGGCAAGCGTCATGTCTGGAGGAAACCAGGCACCGCTCTTCACCTGACCAATATCATCCCTACAGTGAAGCATGGTAGTGGCAGAATCATGCTGTGGGGATGTTTTTCAGCAGCAGGAGCTGGTAGACTAGTCAAGACAACGACCCTAAGCACATGGCCAAGATAACAAAGGAGTGGCTGCGGGGCAACTCTGTGAATGCCCTTGAGTGACCCAGCTAAGGCCCAGACTTGAACCTGATTGAACATCTCTTGAGAGATCTGAAAATGGCTGTGCACCGATGCTCCCCACTCAACTTGATAGAGATTGAGAGATCCTGTCAAGAAAAATGGGAGAAACTGCAGATAAATAGGTGTGTCAAGCTTGTAGCATCATACTCAAAAAGACTTGAGGATGTAATTGGTGCCAAAGGTGCTTCAACAAAGTATTGGGCAAAGGCTGTGAATACTTTCCGGATGCACTGTAGCAGCCCCCTTTCTCATAAGGTAAGCAGGCCTACCCTCTCGGTACTTGGTTGCCCCCAGGACTTATACACAATGCTATAGTGTCTGGTTACCATGCCAGGGCAAGCACGAACTGAGCACAACAAACGGGTACTTGCAGTTGGCAGACAGGCAAAGGGGTTCAATGATGGTACAAGGCAGGCAAGGTTCAGAATAGTCAGGGTCAACTCTGTAGTCAAAAAGGCAGGCAGAGTTCAGAGAGTAGTCGATATCCAGCCAGAGGTTGTCAACGAGGATATCCAACCTAGCAGAAGCCAGGCAGACAAACTGGGAGCTTGGGGCACGAGTATGAAAACACAATATCTTAAAGAAGAGATTGCAGGTTTGGCTGGCTTAAATCAGGTTTGGTCTCCAACCAGAAACTGGCCACATCAATCACCTTGCAGGTGGACAGACAAAGAAAATGTATCACAGCCAAAACCAGGATGCTGGAATGAGACCAGCAGCTGTGATGCAGCAGGAGCGCTAGACGCTCCTGAAACCAAGCCATTAGGTTGAAAAATAGACGGACCTCTTCTGGTCAAGGACCCTTATCCAATACCTTGCTTCCATTTTTCCTGACTTAGCAGTCAGCCTCCAGGAATGTGTAGAACACTCAGTTTGCTTCTGTCTTTTCTCACGCTCTAAAGGGCAAAAATATGAGTAATTGGTTGGCGTAGACAAAATACTGTTCAGAGACTTTCATTATTGAATTATAAAGCATCCATCTTTTTTGCACAGTTGACACATGGCCCAAAATCAATGTTTAAGCAGCACCAATGTGTGTGTGTGTCATTTGCTGAAATTTTTGACTAGCGCTCAAGAATTCTGCGTTTTTGGTACAAATTTCTGTGGTCTGTCCCTCAGCCCTTTCTTTATAGGACTGTTTAGCTTAAGGCATATGTTGTGATTCTATTAGTGATATCGTTCAGCTGGCAGAGAGAAGACCCAGTGACCATAATACTACAGAGGACCGTAATGTGAAAAGCACACAAGAACTCCATTTTGATGTGGTGCGTGTAATAATATAGCAGTCAAAAAGCACCGTTTGGATCATTGCGAGAAAGACACTGGCTGGCGTTTGCCATCGCTATTTCCATTTTTTCAAGATGACTTAATACATTCAACGAAGCCCAGCCACATAACAGACATTCTATAAAGCAAAAAAAAAAAAAATCTTCTGAAGTGCCACTTAAAGGAGAATTTTGGCCCCTAGTGGGGATGTTTAGCCACAACATCCATAATCACAACATGGCACAGTGATAGGTGATTGGAAAAAAAAAAACAACAACAACAGATGCATGAAATAAGAAAAACAAGATGCAATAACATCAGTGGTCTCTTATAAATAGAAACTGCTTTTCAGGAAATCATAAAAGACCTCATAGTACCCAATACGATATATTTTGCCAAGGAATGTACTATGAGGGAAAATGATGTCAAATTTTCCTTGGATGGTTAAAAATAGATAAAAAAGAAACCCGTCATATATTCCAATTATTTACTGTGTTTGTGGGTGTCCCTCCCAGGCATGGCAGTTGTGGTAAGGGACACACTTGTCTCCAAAAAGCAAGCTTAACGCAACCCAATGGAAACCTGCATTAAAGTGCGATCGTTACCAACATAAGGCCTAATATCTATCCTTCTACCCCCAGAGACGAAAGTGTATTTAGCACACAGGCTGCATGGGAGAAAATCAATAATCTCCCCCATCTATGATAACCGCATGGATGGAAGAATTTCCACCGCAAGCCATTGTTTTTAGCAGCTGCAGTACCAGTGGTTGTCTAAATACAGTGGTGGTGCTGCTGAACAGTGACTGCATCTGTAAGGATGCACTGTTCAGCTGAAAAATTTCCACCCAGTTCAGTCGATTTTTATATCAACTTTTGTTGAGCCGGTGGTGCTTCCAGGGCCATCCACGGTCTGAATCTCATCCTATTCTGCAGGAATTTCAGCCAACAATGACCAGCCATAGGGGCATGTTTTTAAAGCAGTGAAGTTGACTTTTACCAAACATTCTTCGGTGATGAATCAATCACTCTTATTCAAAACACATGCACCAGGACGATTCACTTACAGTGAATGTTTGGTGAAGATCAGCTACACTGTTTTATAAAAGTGCAGAAAACCTAGGCAAAACTGTAATTTTATGCCGTGTACACACGACTTTTCGACCAAACTGGTCCAATGGAATGAATCCGTCGGACAATTTGATCTTGTGTAGGCTTCATCTGACCTTTTCTGCCGAAAAATTTGTTGGACTTTAGAAATAGAACATGTTTCAAATCTTTCCGACAGACTCGAGTCCGATCAAAAAATCAGTTCGTCTGTATGCTAGTCCGACGGACTAAAAAGGACGCAAGTGCAGCTATCGGCTACTGGTTATGAACTTCCTTATTCTAGTTCGGTCATATGTCATCACGTTTGAAACGATCGGACTTTGGTGTGATCGTGTGTAGGCAAGTCCGTTTCGTTGGAACTTCTTCGGAACTCTGTCAAGAAGTCCTTCAGAGTTCAGTCTGACGAAAAGTCTGGTCGTGTGTACATGGCATAAGTTGTATATAGAGTGGTGAAGGGTTAGTGCTGGCCTGGGATTCCAATAAAGCTTTATGCATTGACATACCTCTTTAGACCCAGTCTGTTTGGGAAGTATGGTCACCTGTTACCTTGGTACCATCCACATACAGCTTACAGTGGTTCTAAAGGTAAATAGTTTTTTTACCTAAAAGAGGTGTTCCAGCCTGGGGAAAAAAAAATAAAAGTCAGCAGCTACAAATACTGTAGCTGCTGACTTTAAATATATATATGGACACTTACCTGTCCAGGCAGAGGCGGCTCTAGACTTTGTGAGGCCTTAGGCAAAACTTAGACATGAGGCCCCACTCACTCCCATAATGGGAAAAAAAAATTCAAGGGATGAAAATGAACTGTATTAGGAGTGTACAGTATAGGGGAGTGGACAGTACAGGGGGTAGGTAAGTGGGCATAATAAAGATATATTTTCCTCAAGCAGAGCTGCACAGGGAAGCTGCTCTCACAGATCCTACCTATTCTGGTAGGCTGTCACAAAGAGAGAAATAAAGGGGAATGGGTGGAGAAGGAAGGAAGGAAGGAAGGAAGGAAGGAAGGAAGGAAGGAAGGAAGGAAGGAAGGAAGGAAGGAAGGAAGGAAGGAAGGAAGGAAGGAAAGAAAGAAAGAAAGAAAGAAAGAAAGAAAGAAAGAAAGAAAGAAAGAAAGAAAGAAAGAAAGAAAGAAAGAAAGAAAGAAAGAAAGAAAGAAAGAAAGAAAGAAAGAAAGAAAGAAAGAGAGAAAGAAAGAGAGAAAGAGAGAAAGAAAGAAAGAAAGAAAGAAAAAGAAAGAAAGATGGAAAGAAAGATGGAAAGAAAGAAAGATGGAAAGAAAGAAGGATGGATGGATGGATGGATGGAAAGAAAGATGGAAAGATGGAAAGAAAGAAAGAAAGAAGGATGGATGGATGGAAAGATGGAAAGAAAGAAGGATGGATGGATGGAAAGATGGAAAGAAAGAAAGATGGAAAGAAAGAAAGAAAGAAAGAAAGATGGATGGATGGATGGATGGATGGATGGATGGATAGATAGAAAGAAAGAAAGAAAGATGGAAAGAAAGAAAGAAAAAGAAAGAAAGAAAGAAAGAAAGAAAGAAAGAAAGAAAGATGGAAAGAAAGAAAGAAAGAAAGAAAGAAAGATGGAAAGAAAGAAAGAAAGAAAGATGGAAAG